>NW_024096576.1:1200000-1800000 GCF_016545835.1 Crotalus tigris
AGACAGAAACAAGGATAAAAAGGAAAAGAAAGAACAAGCATGCATATGAAGAAAGAAAGTACTTGGAGATTATATTATATTATGTAGTCTCAATGACTATTCAATGGCTCCTTTCAATGTCAAAGTGGCCCATAAATCGGACCAGACATTACATGCCACAATGATGCATCCTAAAGACCCCCTCCCCAACAAAAAAAGATCTTCGGTGGTATATAGGTTACAATACAAGGACGGTTATGCCTTGGGGTAGAGACTAGGAGAGGGAATGAGCGGAAGTGTGTAGCACAAGGGGGTGGTTGGAGACACACGAGCGAATCAACGGTTGGGGAAAAGGAGGAGGGGGGAACAGCGTCCCTAAAAATCATTGAGACTACAGCAGATAGCTGTGAGCAGATGAGGGAAATGATCAAAAAGGGGGAGGAGGGAAAAATAAATCTGGGTAATTGGATACATACAAAGAAAGCAATGGGCAAAAAGAAGGCGAAAGGGGGAGCGGCAGCCCTAGAAGTTAGTAGTGTAATAACAGACAGTGGGGTGCACAAGGGAGGAGATTGGAAAAAAGAAAGTGTTTCCTTGATGGTTTTTTAAGCTGCAGTTCCCTTTTTGATCGTTTCCCTCATCTGCTCACGGCTATCTGGTATAGTCTCAATGACTACTCAATGGCTCCTTTCAATGTCAAAGTGGCCATAAACCGGACCAGACATTACATGCCACAATCATGCATCCTAAAGACCCCCTCCCCAACGAAAAAAGATCTTTGGTGGTATATAAGATACAGTGCAAGGACTGTTCCTGCAACTACGTTGGGCAGACATCTAAGGGGCTAAAGACCAGGGTGCATGAACACGCGCTGGCTGTTAAAAGACACGAACAACATTCGCAGGCATGGATCCATATGACCAATTTTGGTCACACATTTGATTTGCCAATGCACAGATTTTATCTGGAGATACCACCAAGGGAGGCCGCCTACTTAAAGAGGCTTGGCTTTCCGATGAGAACTCTATAAACTGCCATGTAGAACTCTGCTCAGCACACCAAACGCAGAGAACATGGGAAAAACAATGCCAGGATTCCCAATGAAAGCAATTCATCCACCCCTTACAGGACCAGAGGGGTAAAGCAATAGAAAGAACAGGGGACCTTCCGTTGGGAGTCTGTACATGAGCAAGAGGAGCAAGAGAGCTAATTAAGGGTAGAATATAATCCAATACACATCTTGCAGAGAGTTTGGTGATGCAGATGCGAGGATCACGATTGATGAAAGATCGGAGTGAATAGTGGGAAGGAGGTTTTCAACATG
Source organism: Crotalus tigris (assembly GCF_016545835.1). Classification (NCBI taxonomy): domain Eukaryota; kingdom Metazoa; phylum Chordata; class Lepidosauria; order Squamata; family Viperidae; genus Crotalus; species Crotalus tigris. Next base: position 1,201,304 of record NW_024096576.1, read on the forward strand.
CCTTGGGGCATCCCCTGAGAGGGGCAATGTCCTCCAACAGAAGAGTGGAGACAGGAACGGGCATGCTAGAACCTTCCTGGACAAACATTCAGACCCGTTTGACAGACCATCTTGGAAACACACATGCACAGGAGCAATGGGGCAAAGAAGCAAGAGGTTTTTTATTGGATACACATCCTATTACCAGCCTGCCAGGGATGGAATGGTTATGCCTTGGGGTAGAGACGAGGAGAGGGAATGAGCAAAAGTAGCACAAAAGGGGGTGGTTGGAGACACACGAGTGAATCAACGGTTGGGAAAAAGGAGGAGGGGGAACAGCGTCCCTAAAAATCATTGAGACTACAGCAGATAGCCGTGAGCAGATAAGGGAAACAATCAAAAATGGAACGGCGGCTTTAAAAACCATCAAGGGAACAGTGATTACATGCCTTCCAAGAATGAAACAATCAGAGATATCAGATAGACCGATGACTAGGTCCAGGAACCGTGCGCAAAATCGGCCAGCATTATAAAAAGGGAACTCCCATTGACTTGTTTTTATGCTCTGATGATGTCGGCAGTGCTGGCCGACGAAAGCTCAGCATTTTATTAAAACAAATCCTAGTTTGATATTATTCTGGTGTTCGCATTTATTTGTTTTTAATGTGTGTGTGTGTGTGTGTGTGTGTGTGTGTGTGTGTTTGATGTACCCTGTCGGCCCAAATATGGGAAGAAGAAGAAAAAAATTAGTGCACAAATGATGTTGCAGTAGCGACTGCTACCTGTGGAAAGCCTTAGATTGGGCTGATACAGGCAAAAGATTTCTTCTTCCAATATTTGGGCTGACAGGGTGCATCAAAAAAACACTCCAGACATATCTCCTCCCCTGTCTCTTCCCTCCCTGATAGAGCTGACAAAGTGAGAAAGAGCCTGTGGCCTAACGTGCAAGCAGCCCAGGTTCAAATCTCAGAAGGGTATGGCTGGCTGATGAGAGCTAATTAGCTCAAAATAGCTATACTAGTCTCCCTTTAACTCTTTATTAGCAATCCCCAAAAAAATTTTAGTGCACATATATACTGTTAGCAAGCTGGCATAGAGAATAAGAAAGAATATGAAATAATTGATGGAGATATGCTTAGGTTCTGAAACATCTTTTGCGTCTAAAAGGGCATAATTTTGGAAGTGGCTGAGGCAGACCATATGCTTCCCTAATTTAATGGGCTATAAGAAGGAGGGGAATGATACCAGAATCAGATTTGCAAGATTTAGTGGTTCTTAAAATCTTTGACTCATACCCTTTTTTCCAGTATTGAATAATGCTATTATTCCCCACACAAACACACACACACAAGGACAAAACAGATGATTGTTTTACAAAAATGTCTTGACAATGGCAGTCCCATAGTGCATCCTTGACTCATAGGCAATTAGAGATTGCTCCATTATCCTATGAAATTATTTATTCCCCAGTTTAAGTACCACTGTTACACCCAATGCCATTAAAAGTAGCATTCATGTGGAGTTGATTTCCTGGTTTGGTCTGCTAGTGTGGCATCTAAAAATAGTTTCAAATCTTGCCTTAATGGCATTTATATTAAAGCTAAGATCTCATTTTTATCTTTACAACAGCAGTGTTAGACTATTATATAGTAACTTGCCCAAGGCCTTCCAATAAAGAATTAAGGAGGACATTTTCTAACAGACCTCAAGCAGTCAATTGTTCCTGTGTATATATGTTTGCTGTCCCAGTTTAGCTTGTATTTGAGGCAATAAAAATCATTTCTACCTTTGCGTGCTATAAGTGTTTGTGATAGGTTTCTGTGTATGTTTATGTATCCAGCACTTACATTGAAAAAAATGAGAGATTTTATTAGTGTTTCATTTTTATACCAAAAAAGAAGATTGTTACAGTAATGCTTATATCTGCCTATGTGAATTTGTTGGCATTGTTTATATCGACGTTTCTCAAACCTGGCAACCTTAAGATGTAGGGACTTTAATTCCTGGAATTTTCTAGTCAGCAGAATGGCTGAGGATTTTGGGAGTTGAAGTTCACACATCTTAAAATTTGCCAGATTTGAAAAATGTTGGTTTATATGGATATGTGCACATGTGATCACACATCCATTCATAGCAATAACACTTGGACTTACATATACTGCTTCATAGTGTTTTACAGCACTCTCTAAGCAGTTTACAGAGTCAGCATATTGCTCCAACAATCTGGGCCCTCATTTTACTGACCTTGGAAGGATGGAAGGCTCAGTCAATCTTGAGCCGGTCAAGATCAAACTCCTGGCAGGGACAAAGTCAGCCCTCAATACCGCTTTTTAACAACTGCGCCACCACGGCTCTACATACATGTATGGGGCACATGAATGTCAAAAATAAAACCTTGAGGCACACTATGGTCTTTATAGTGGGCTGTAAAACTCTGAACATGACATTAGTATCACCACCATTTATCCTTAGTTTGGGAATAAATGTGTATGATTACAAAGAAAAAAAGAACAAGAATACAGATAGCTCTCAGTTAATTGGAACCAGGAACTCCATCATTAAGCAAAGTGGTCGTATAATGTAACAAGCAAAATCAATGGGAAAGCAGGCAGAAGGTTGAAAATGGTGATCTCATGACCATGCTGACTTACAATGGAGGTTCTAGTAGTTCCGGTTGAAGTTTTGGGTGAATCCTGAATAATTGTTAGATGTGATGTCACATAATTGCCATTTGTGACTACCTGCCAATTTCCCTATTGTCTTTGCTTGTTAGAAATTGGGATTGTAGATCGCAATTGGCAATAATGTGATTGCAGGACACTGTAGCTGCCATAATTGCTAGCCATTTGCCAAGTGCCTTTGCAATCAGATAAGTAAAGAGAGGCAATTTCAAGGACTGGCTGTAGGTTTTCTCATACACCATCCTTGTTACTTGAAATAGTTGCTGAACAACTATTATTAGTTGTTCAAAGATTAACTGTAAATAAAAACAGGATAATAAAACTACTAATTAGTTTTAAATTATCTCCATTATATCCCAATTGAGATTTACATTAGTATGTTTTTAAATGTTGGGATTATTTTTGGTTTTAATTCAGGTTAATGATATTGCTGCCATTATGGAAACATGGTGGGATGAAACCTACAAATGGAACACACAGCTAGAGGGATTTAAATTATTTAAAAGAAACAGATCAAATAAAAGAGGAGGTGGAGTTGCTCTCTATATAAGAAATAACTACATCTCTACAGAAATAGAACACAATAATGATGAAAACTGTCTTGAATGTATTTGGGTCAATATAAAAGGGAGAAAAAAATGACATTGCCATAGGTGTATATACTATAGGCCACCCAACCAGAGGAAATAAATGAATTTTTTGCTAGTCAGTTATCTAACGTTTGTAGGAAGCACATCACAATAGTAATGGGGGACTTTAACTATCCTGAAATCAACTGAGAGACAAACTCTGCACCAAGTGGACGATCAAACAGATTCCTGACAAACTTAGCAGACAACTTTGTCTCCCAAAAAGTAGAAAAGGCAACTAAGGGATTAGGCATTTTGGATCTAATTCTCACTAACAGATATGAAATGATAGGTGTTGAAGTCACAGGAACCTTGGGAGGTAGTGATCATGCAATATTAGAATTCAACATTATGGAAGCACAAGCAATAGAACACAGTCAAAATAGAGTCTTGGACTTCAAGAGAGCTAATTTCAGTAAACTTAGAGAAGGCTTGGGAAGGATTCCATGGATGAGAATCGTCAAGGGGAAAACAACTCAAAAAGCTTGGGAAAATTTGAAAAGTGAGATAATAAAAGTCCAGTCTAGCACAATACCAACAAAGAAGAAAAATAATAGCTCTCAAAAGAAACCAGCATGGCTGCATAAACAACTCTCTGATAAATTGAAAGATAAAAAGGACAAGTACAGAAAGTGGAAAGAGGGGCATATAACTAGGTCAGAATATCAGCAAATAGCCCAAGCCTGCAAAGATGAAGTGAGGAAAGCTAAGGCTCAAAATCAACTAAGGCTTGTGACCAAAATCAAAAATAACAAAAAAAAGCTTCTTTCAACATGTAAAAAAAAAAAAGAAAAAGTTAAGGAAATGATTGGTCCATTAGTGGGTGAAAGTGGCAAGAAGGTGACAAGCAATAGGGAGAAAGCAGAACTATTTAACTCATTTTTGCATCTGTCTTTACACAAAGGGAAAAAACAGAATAGAAACGTAAGTTAAGAAAGGTAAGAAAATGGTAAGTGAGCACCAGTCCAGCCTAGACAAGTTCAAATCTAGAAGACCTACTACTCGATAAGATAGAAAAATGTGGGTTAGACAGCATCACCACCAGATAGATTCGTAGCTGGCTGACTGGCTGTACTCAGCGTGTGGTCCTCAATTGGACTGCATCTGCATGGAGGGAAGTGTGTAATAGGGTGCCCCGGGGCTCTGTTCTGGGCCCAGTGCTCTTCAACATCTTCATCAATGATTTGGACGAGGGGATAGATAGGGAACTCATCAGATTTGCAAACGACACCAAGCTGGCAGGAATAGCCAATATTCCAGAAGACAGGCTTAAGATACAGGAGGATCTGTACAGACTTGAACATTGGGTGCTATCTAACAAAATGAAATTCAGTGGTGAAAAAAATAAGGCTCTCCATTTAGGCAAGAAAAACCAAATGTACAGATATGGTATAGGGGGTACCTGTCTCAATAGTACCTAGTAACTGTGAGAGGGATCTCCGAGTCCTTGTAGACAATCACTTAGATATGAGCCAGCAGTGTGCTGCAGCTGCCAAAAAAGCCAACACCATGCTGCGCTGCATTAACAGAGGGATAGAATCAAGATCACTTTACAATGCCTTGGTAAGACCACACCTGGAATATTTCATCTTGTTTTGGTCACCACAATGTAAAAGGGATGTTGAGACTCTAGAAAAGAGTAAAGAGAAGAGCAACAAAGATGATTAGGGGACTGGAGGTTAAAACATATAAGGAACGATTGCTGGAATTGGGTATGTCTAGTTTAATGAAGAAAAGGACGAAGGGGGACATGATAGTAGTGTTCCAATATCTCAGGGGCTGCCACAAAGAAGAAGGAGTCAAGCTCTTCTCCAAAGCGCCTGAAGGCAGGACAAGAAGCAACGGATGGAAACTAATCAAGGAGAGAAGCAACCTAGAACTAAGGAGAAACTTCCTGACAGTTAGAACAGTTAATCAGTGGAACAACCTGCCTCCAGAAGCAGTGAATGCTCCAACACTGGAAGTTTTTAAGAAGAGACTGGACAGCTATTTGTCCGAAATGGTATAGGGTTTCCTGCCTGAGCAGGGGGTTGGACTAGATGACTTCCAAGGTCCCTTCCATCATCATCATCATCATCATTACATTAATTGTTTTTCCCTTAAAAAGCATTCTCTAATACAGACATGTCAAACTGCTGGCCTATGGGCCGGATGGATCATACTGAAACCACGCCCACCCCATTGCCGGCAATGGGGGAAAAGTTGCAATATGTCACATCACAAGTTTGATATGACTACTCTAATATAATATAACTTGTGTAAAATATGATACCTAGGGGACCCATTCTTGGTTGAATTTGGTCAAGTTTTAATTCTTACATTTTTAGACACAAATTATACAAGTTTTGAAATGGTAATGAATAATTATTTAATATTTTGCAAATCTATAGGTAAATCGGATGGAATATTGTATTTTTTGACAGAAGGTAGAGAGCCAATGTGAATAAAAAGAAAGAAATCAGAATGAATAAAAAAAATTCTTAACAGCAACATAGGGCAAACTATCAATATGGCCGTCACACTTTCTGGATATATCGGCAAAATACGCTTTGCCATATACCAGATTTAGAAATGTTTGTTTCATTGCTTTAAGTGCAGGCATTACTAGCATTCTTAATTTATTAATTTAAAATGACATTTCTTTCCTCCTTGAAAAGAATTGATAGTTTTTTTTTTTAAGACATTGGAAACTTTAGAAAGGAGAAAAAATGATCAAAACAAACCCATAAAGTTCAAACTGATTGCTACAGAAGATACAAACAAGAAGTGGGAGGTAGCAAGAAGCTCATTATGAAGAGATTAGAAAATTAATTGATCCATGGCTTTGACAGTTCCCACTGGACATCTGAGGATTCTACAAAATGAAATTGCAGTCTTAAACATGACATTCTTCTGGATTATTTCTTTTTTTTTTTTCCTTGACTAGCGACTTCTCTGAAGGATCATTAAGTTCCAATTATTTTCAGTGAAATGTTTCACAGGAAAAGGGCATGATAAAAATCTGTTATGGTGGTATAATTCCCTAGAGAAACCTACTAAGCCCGTTACCGGGATTTTACAATAAAAGATTCCTATTCAGCATAAAATGTAGAAGCCTTGAGAAGATTCACTTCTACCAAGCACTACAGAACACAGTGACAGGTTTTAACTCTTGATTACTATCAGGTAGTGGATGCATTCAGTGATAGTAAAAGTAAAGTCCCTCTTTTGTAAATAGAAATGAAATCTCTTTTCTCTTCTTATTTTAAACATTGTTCCAGGTGAAAATATCGAAAAGAAGACTTGAGGTTTAAATGCAACATGAGGACTTATCTATTGATCCCCCTCCTTTCATAGGCCAGTTTAATCTGTCCCTCTTTAAATCCTTGCTTCACAAGGACAGGAGCACTGCTCAACTTGGTCCTGAAGGTGTCCCTCAGGCTGAACCTTCCACCAGTCAGGAACCTACCAGCTTTTCAGAGCCAACATTTACCCAACAGGACATTCCCTGTCCTCCCCTTTTTCTCTATGTAGTCCAAAGACAATGGGGAACGCCAGGTACTTTTCTATCTCGGGGGGGGGGACTGATAAAAAGTTATTTAATATGGCTCCATCACTGTCAGAGGTGCTAGCAGTCCCCACTGTAGATGAGCCCTTAGCTACATTGGTTCCCTCCTTCACTGTGTCTGAAGATATAGCAGAGGTTCTGAAGTCAGAGAAAAAGAAAGCAGAGCTTAATTTCTGCAGGACCCACCAAGCCTCAGCATGGGCGGTAAAGGCAACTACATCAACTTCCTTTTTCACCAGAATTTCACTCCTCTGGCTTCACCAATTACAGGCTAAGGTACCACCAGAAGAGGTATGGATGCACCAAGATTTAAACAAATTAGTGGCTGCATCAGAATACATGGCTGACTCATCATTGCACGGGGCCGGATTTTCCTCCCGGGAATTAGCATCTAATGTTACCTCTCACAGACTTCTGTGGCTCAGACAATGGTGAGCGGATGCTAGGTCCAAGTGGCCAGTTATTTGGAGAGGCACTAAACCCTTATTTGATTGAGAACAAGGATAAGTGTAAGGTCATGTCCCATCTTATTAGGAGAGCTATCCCTTACGCCCTCAAGTAGTCCTTTCGCTCAATCAACACAGGGTCAGAATTCACCATTACTCCTGTCCTTATCCTCACAGACCAGAATGTCAATCCTACAAATCTGGTAACAGGGACAGACCCAGACATCAATTTCAGTCCAAATGGCCCTTTTGAGGCGCGGGAGACCATCCCTTTTAGAAGGTCCAAGGGACACCAGAGGTGCCTCTCCCATAGGGGGCAGATTGGCTATCTTTGCACACAAATGGGAGAACACCACTACAGATCTCTGGGTCCTCAACACCATCAGATTCGGCCTGACTCTAGAGTTCAAGTCCACGCACCCCGAGGCATTTCATCTCTTGCCCATCATCCAAAAATCCGGTCAAAAGAAGCCTCATGAAGGAGGCCATTCGACATCTCCTGGAGATCCAGGCCATAGACCCGATACTGGTAGGGCAGCAGGGACAGGGGCTTTATTCCATTCTGTTCATCATTCTGAAAGCCTTGGGAGGGTGGGGGGCAATCTTCGATTTAAAGAAATTAAATATCCATTTGACATACAAAAAGTTCAAGATGCAAATGCTCCAATCCATATTAGCAGGCATCAGAAGGGGGGACCTCCTGACGTCCATCGACCTGACCGAGGCCTACCTACACATCACATCCTTCCCAGACACTGGAAATTCCTCAGGTTCTGCTATGCAGGCCACCATTTTCAGTACAGAGCTCTACCATTCAGCCTGTCATCAGCCCCCAGAGCATTCATGAAGGTCCTGGCGGTGCTGGCCACGCATCTCAGGACCATTCCGGTGTGTGTCCAGTGTTATCTGGACGACATCCTCATTCAATCCTCCTCAGTCCAATTGGCTCAGTCAGAACTGGCATTGTCCATCAAGACCCTCCAGGACCACGGGTTTTCAGTAAATTTTCAGAAAAGCTAGATAGTTCCCTCCACCCACCTCCTTCATCTGGGCATGGTGATAGATACAAGGAAGTGCAAGGTTTACCTGTCTCAGGAACATCGGGACAGTATCCAATCCCTAGTCACCCAGTTTCAAAGGGAGCAAGTAGTCACCCTAGCAATCCTTTCTCAGCTGCTAGGAAAGATGGTTTTGTTGGAATATTCATGAACAGGAAGAGTCATGTCGTAACTCAGTCAGCCAATATGAAGAAAGTGCTACTGAGTCTGTGCAAAAGAGTATTGAGTTAGGAGCTGGATTTCCAGTCTCAAAGTTTATCTCAGGTTTGTCTTTGTAAGAAGTCTTCAATTAAGCTATGTTGCTATAAAGAAGAATGTATGGTAATGTAAATATTTTGATATAAAGAAGTTATTTTGAATCAGCTAAATACAATCAACTGTGAGAGCTTCTGATTTATTTTTTTACCAATAGAGAAATTAAAATTCTCTAACAGGTTTCCTGCATAGCAGTAGTTCCTTGGGCTCGGCTCCATTCTAGAACCCTCCAATGGTTCTTGCTCCCATTCCAGAGACTAGGCACCAATTCCTCCAACCACAAGGTATGGGTCCCGTCACAGACCCTGAAATCCCTCCAGTGATGAGTCTCCCCAGCGATGGCCAGGGGAACCTTATTCAAGAAACCCAACTGACTCATTCTAACATCGGATGCCAGCTTGTTCAGCTGGGGAGCACACCTGCAATTCCAGTTGGACCAGGATCGATGGTCTCGGTCAGATCTGAAGCACAACATAAACTGGTTGGAGCTCAGAGCTATACATCTGGCTCTATGACACTTTCGCAACACAGTGGCAAGGCAACACATTCTAGTCCTCACGGACATGGCGGTGAAAGCCCATATCAACAGGCAAGCAGGTGCCCTTTCCAGGTCCCTCATGGCCGAGGCTCAATTATTAGGAACCTGGGCAGAGACCAACCTCTCATCCCTCAAGGCGGAACACATCTCAGGAGAGATGAACCGGCAAGCGGATTTCTTGAGCAGGGCCACAGTGGACCACTCTGAGTGGCGTTTGCACCCGGATCTCTTCAGAGAGATATCAGAGAGGTTCTGTTATCCAGTGCTGGACTTGTTTGCTGCCCTGGCAAATTCTCAGCTCCCAAGATTCTTCTCCCGGTTCCTGTCTCCAGGGGCAGAAAGGGTAGATGCTGTACGCAGCCCATGACCCAGAGAACTCCTGTATGTGCTCCCTTCTCTCCCTCTGATCCAGGCAGTTATCCAAAAGATACTGCAGGAATGGGCAGAGGTGATACTTGTTGCTCCCCACTGGCCATGATGGCCGTGGTATGCTGATCTCATAGGTCTCTCAATCTCTTCTCCGTTGAGGATACCCCAAGATCAAATATCCCTCAGCCAGGCGGTTCTACAACACCCAGAGCCTCAGTGGCTCCGGCTAACTGCCTGGCATTTGAAAAGAAACTCCTAACAAACAAGACCTACTCATCAGACGTGATTACCATGATTCAGGCTTCAAGAAGGCCTGCAACTAGTAGAATATATGATTCCACATGGAAGAATTTCTGTAACTGGTGTGGGAGACAACAATTAGATCCAGCTACCATTCCTATTCCAAGAATTTTGGATTATTTACTGGAAGGACTTAAGAGGCACCTAACACAATCCGCAGACAAGTTGCTGCCCTGTCCACCGTGCTCACATATGGCAACTCAGAGCCCTTGGCTCAACACACTATGATACGTTCCTTTGTCAGGGGAGCAATCAACAGCAAACTGCCCGTGGTTCACAGATATCCCTCTTGGGACCTGTCCAAGGTCTTATAGGCTCTCACTTCACCTCCATTTGAGCCTGTCAGAACCTCCACTCTACGGTTCTTGGCACTCAAGGTCGCCTTCCTAGTAACAGTTACATCAGCTAGGTGCATCTCAGAATTGGCAGCACTCTCAATTAGAGATGACTTATGTATTTTTCATAACAACAGGATGGTCCTACGCTTAGACCACTCCTTCATCCCCAAAATCAACTCATTGTTTCATAGGGTGCAGGAGCTTGTGTTGCCAGGTATTTGTCCTGAACCGTACCATGATTTGGAACGTAAATGGCACACCTCTACATTCGTAGAGCCTTGCATCGCTATATTAAGCAAACTGCCCCTTTTCGCAAATCTGAAACCCTATTCGTTTCATTCCACCCCTCTTCAATGGGTCAGAAGGTGACTGCCTCTACTATCGGCAGATGGATTAGGGCTTGCATAGCAGCGGCGTATCAGACGCACTCCTTGCCAGTTCCAACACGAATCACCGCACACTCCACTCGCAGTGTGGCAACTTCAGCAGTGTGGGCGACACAGATATGCAAGGCAGAGACATGGTCATCACCTTCCCCATTTGTGAGACATTATAAGCTAGATAAGTTTGCGTCAGCAGACACTTCATTTGGCAAGAGAGTTCTCCAAAGGGTAGTAACAGATAGTGGGACACAGGCCCAGACTTCTTCCCGCCCATAGGGACAGTGAGGCTTTGGTATGTCCCATCCGTGGATTCTCCATTCATCATGTCTTACCTGAACGCCTTTTCTCAGCATGACAATGGAGAATCCACTCCCCCTCCTAAGGTCCATCCAGTCCTGTGTCAGGGGAATTTGAGCCACCATCTTGAAAAATCATCAACTGCTGCACCTTCATCGTGACTGGGGATTCCTAGCCTGAGGAAGAAAGGCATGGCAAAGGTTGATTGACTTAGTCTCTAGGGCAGAAAGGCAAGATCAACCCATTTGTGGATTCTCCATCGTCATGCTGAGAAAAGGCATTCAGATAAGACAGCGCCCCTTCTCAAATATTTTATACATAATATAAAATTTCTGTTACATTCTAATATGACAAAAATTTGTATTTATTTTATTAATCCAATTTACTTGACTACCCATCTCACAAAATGTGACTCTGGCTAGCTTACAACAATTACAAGTATAATATAGTAGTATATTTTAAAAAGCAATAAATGAAAAGGAACACAGTTGAAAAGAATCTGTTTATCCTAGGTATTGAGGCAGTAGACTGAGAGAAGTTTTATCTATCACCAAATAATATTCCTCAAATCGCCTCATTTTTTCCTAAATGAATGAAATGATGGCACATTATCTGGTAGAGAGAAATCAAATACTATGTGTGAATAAATTGATGCTGCTCCACATACTGGCTGACATATGTATGGTTTGGTATTACAAGGACAAATTGCTGCAAGCCTTTTTTTGAAACTCAGATTTCATCATGTCATAATTTCAGCTTAAGAATTATGTTTGCATTTGGGTCTAATTAATGACAATTAGAGTCAATAAATGTATTGGAAGTGAGGCTTCTCCAAAGTGTGTGGTTATATTTCTCTCAGAGCTTCATTTACGTTTCTTAACTTGATTGAGATGCTGAATTGTTGATAAGATACATGCAAAGGTTGATCTATGTTTGCCATATTTTGTTTTGTATGGACTTTGTATCTGTCAGTAGATGCGCTTGGATTGGCTTAATAATAAAATTTATTTCATATCAGAGACCAACACTAAGCTTTCCTGCCTTTTAGGAAGTGAACTAGTACATTGTCTCATTCTTAATTAAGAGCTGTAAATGAAGATAATGAAAATGTTACAAATATGTGAAATTTTCTTTCTTTGACGCAGCTGTGTCAGTCGCTCTGCCTGCTGTGCTGCCTAACGCACTGGCCATTTGTTGGCAAGTTCAGATTTCATATGATAGGGAATTGGGAAACTAGGCAGACAGGCAAAGAGTTTTATTTTCAGTAGCCTATGTATCCCTAGACTCTGATTTGACATTAAACATCTGCTTCGTGATCTGTTTCAAGGCTACTTCCCTTCCACCAACAAAGGTTATGACTTAAGGCAAGCTGTGCTTTCACTGGCAGGGGAAATTTGCCTGAAGTCTTGATCTAGTCAGAAGCAAAGCACCCTGCCTCTGGAATCTTACTTTCAATTATTTTCAAGACTGACAGGCAGCAATGTATTGATACAGGAAAGGTTATCAATAGGGAAAATAAGTGTTTTATTTAATGTGTGGACTTTTTGCAAAGTTTTGCATAGTTGTTAATAAAAGAAGAATGCAGCTTTTGCTTTTGGACACACACACAGCCCTTGATTTAAATGTATTTCAATATTTGAAATAACATGTGATATTTTTAAACCTTTCATATTGATACATAAATGTGCTTATATTGACTTTCAGTTGAATTTTATAAATGAAAGTTTGTATTCAGATATTAATTAACGTACATACTCCAGAGCTAAAGACGTAAACGATCTCCTGAAGTAATCCAGTATAGCTATATTTTTAAAAAAATATGTAAGATTAAAATAATAATCCTTGAAATAATAATAATAATAATACTTAATAAAATAATAATCCTTAAAATAATAATAAAATAATAATCCTTGAAACAAATCTTTATGAAATTCTCAAAGTATGTTTTTATAGTAATGTAAAATTAGCAATTAAACTTTATAATAATAATAATAATAGTAAAGTTGGAAGGGACCTTGGAGGTCATCTAGTCCAACCCCCTGCTCAGGCAGGAAACCCTACACCATTTCGGACAAATGGCTGTCCAGTCTCTTCTTAAAAACTTCCAGTGTTAAATGCTCCAACACTGGAAGTTTTTAAGAAGAGACTGGACAGCCATTTGTTCATAAAGATTTGTTTCAAGGATTATTATTTTATTTCTTCCTCGGACCCAAATCTTTGTTTCCTAATTTTCAATAAGGTAGACTTATTCTTGATCCTGCATTAATATTGATGATAGAATATCATTCATAGGACTTGCTATTATTGGTACAAAGTCTATTTGTAAAAATATTTTTTTTTGCTTTAGAATTTTCTGCAGCTAAAAAAAATATGAATATTTGCATATCTCCAAGGACCCATGCGAATTAAATTCTGTATTTGTCATTTGTAGTTCTTAGACCATTTTCATTTAAAAGTAAGAGTATGCTTATACGAGGCCCTTTTTCTATAAAGTCAAAACCCCTCACAGCAGTGCACAGAAAACTAATAGTTTAATAGTATGTAGCAGAGTCTTTAATAGAGAGAGCTAGGTTATAAGTGTTTTTGTTCCCACAGAGCAGATGTATTATGGATCATCTGTTCCACATACACAACAAAAGAGCTCACATATAGGAGGGCCAGTTTATTTGGAATAATCTTCCTTCCATTCTTCTTTACTTCCTTCCTTCTTTCCCAAAATCAAAGAATATGGTCATTTATATAAAGATAAGTGGACGCTTCAGACATACATTTTTCTGTCACTCAATTTTGCACATTTTCTTGACAAATTCTGAATAAAATCTTTATATTTTTCTCATAGCAGTTCATCTTTCATTTTATTTGTTAAGAAAAAAATAGAGAAGCTTATTTAAAAGACAATGTACAGTACAAGTAAAAACAGATTCATGCTGTTGTCACTTAATTCACAACGATGGAGAAGTATACATTAAAAAAAACAGAAGAATTGACATGGAAAGACGGGATTTATTGAACAATTCACTTTCAAATCATTTTGCCTATTCATGTTGTACTAACCCATAAATTCTCTAGGCTACAAAGAGTTATCTTTTTAAAGAAGGAAATTCTAAAATACATTGCACACACTCAAAAAATAATCCGTAGATTTGTTCTCCTAGGAAATGATGATACCAGTAGCTCAGCTGCCTTAAAAGGAAATTTGTCAGCTTCATAAGAATAGTTTGTAAAGTTTAAATACGATCAAGTTGGTGTTCCTCTAATACTCTTGCATCATATTAAGAATATAAATAGTGTTCTACTTGAAAACATACTTTCGTTGATATTAACAACATTGAAACTATGCAATAGTTTCTGCTAACAAAACATTCCAGTCAAAATTTACAAGTGCTTTACAACTCTATCTAAAATGTGCTGCATTTTGACTAATTGTATACCTTTATGTCTTTAAATGTAAAAGACTAAACAATTTCCATATGGCCTAAACATTTATGCTTTGGGGAAATTGTTTCACAAAAGCACAATCAGTCATAATGGATTCATTATGTGCAAATTCAGTCATCATGGTATGTAATCTATGGTTTATGATTGTGTTGGGTGAACCCTGCCAGCTGTGATTTATTCAGTAAACTACAGTTAAGCCAATAATTACAAAAATAAAAGTTGAAAATAATACTGATATTTGCAGGTAGAATTAAACAAAATATGCTGGTTTATCAGGCAGATAAATGTAATTCAAGGCCAGAAACTCATTGATGGTTCACATGAAACCATAAAGGTTTCTAAAAATAATTATTAATAAGGACTAATAAAACTAATAAATAAACTACCGTGCCTTGAAAAAGGATAATTAGGACTGAATTAGGTTATCTGCATATATTTTGGGGTTTAATTAAACAATCTTAATTTTTTTAAGTAGAAAAAATAATATTTTAATCATGGAGAAATTGTTTTTTTAATTTTGTATTTTAATAGAAAAATAGAAAAGTGTATATACCAATAATAAGAAAGTAGAACTCCATATATCTTGGAATGTCACTTTATTCTTATGATGTCCAAAGAATTGAGTTTTGAAAGAAAACCAAACTCCCAACAAACATTTAATAAGAACAATGGTTCTATATGATAAAACATTTAGATGTAGCTTGATTCAAGCTACATGATGGTGCTTCTGCCTTGTCATTTAAGCGCTATATGAATTGTTTTCATTTTTAAGACACTTTTTTCAGTATTTGCTAACAGAATAACTTACACCACTTCATTAGATATATTTTTTTCTTCCACTCTGAAAAGGAAGAATGTGTAGGTATTTGGTTATATAATAGGAACAGACACTTTTTGAATGGTGTTACTAATTTGTATGTGCCTCCTCACTTGTGGGACTCAGGCAAAATTGTCTTTGGATCATAGATCCTAGCTTTCATAGAGCAGTGTAACCATGCTTAATATAAAACTGGATTTTGGTTCTGCTAGAATACTAAATTAAAAAATGCCAGTGTTAGAGAATGCTGCAGGTAGCATGACAATGGCTGATAATAGACTCTACAGATTCAGAATCTGAATTCATATCACTAAGAATTATTATGTTAAATACTTTATTAACCCAAACAGTACATGTTAATATCTGTGAATCAGTTTGGTGATAACCAGGACATTTTAAAGAATATAAGAAGAATAAAATTTGAAAAATGAGAGGGGGGGAGAGAGAGAGAAAGAGAGAGAAATGTTGGAACTGTGAAATAGTGAAAGTGATGTGATTTTGTGGAATGTAGTTGAAGATTATATGTAGGAAATGAAATTGTATTAAATTAGAAATGAAGGACTAAAATGTATATTAGAGAGTGTGAAGAAACGTTATCTAGATTGTTACGGCTCTTTCTGAAAATAAGAATCCATAAGTTTATAATAGTCCTATATTATCTCCCAGTAACTGTTCCAAATGGATGAACCAGAGATTAGTTATGGTACAAGCTGTATAACATTCTTAATTAATGCAAACCCAAGTCAAAAGAAAAAAATCTACATGAATTTATGGGTAGGAGCTATGTAACATACAGTATACAGTGTCAAGAATAAATAATATTTTGACTTATTCTGAGTAGAAAAAGACCTATTTTTATGACTACATGTACATGAATTAAACAATTGTCTATTAATGTGTGCCTATAAAAAAGGAATGACTCAAAAAGCATGATTGATCTGAATATTTATGAGGATAAATTGTGAGAGTATTAGTGAAGGTCAGAAGGATTACAGGTGCTAAATATGGGACAGACTTTTTTAATATGTGAATAATGGATTTTGTGAAAAAAAACCATAGAAGAACAGATATGA
Organism: Crotalus tigris; assembly: GCF_016545835.1. NCBI lineage: Eukaryota > Metazoa > Chordata > Lepidosauria > Squamata > Viperidae > Crotalus > Crotalus tigris. The sequence goes on from NW_024096576.1 coordinate 1,217,452, forward strand.
AAGTAACTAGACTCAAAGTAGAACCAGAAGAGAAAGTATGAATTGTGCAGGAAAAAAGTATTAGAAGATGGATTAGTCCCACAAGTTGAATTAATGAAAGTGGACATCAAAAAAAAGAAGGTACAAGATGCTTAGAACAGAGTGAAAAGAATTACATTGTATAGTGCAACAAAAATATAAATCATTATGTACCATGAGACAGTGCTTTGTGGAATGATAAAGTGAAAAAATATATATAATAAAATAATTAGTACTATATAAAAGTAAGAAAAATATTATATAATATGTTTACAGAAAAAAGGTGTGGCAAAAACACTGAAAGAGAGCAAGGAATTGAAAATATTTTATTTATTTTACCCATTGCAATTCAGCCACTAGTATTAGACATTGTATATAGAAGTATAGGAAGTGAAGAATGATTTGTTTGTTAGAAATAAAAACAAATTTTAAAAGTAAAGAGAACCAGTTTGAACTAATGATTAAGACACCAGGCTAGAAACTGGGAAGCAGTGGCATAAAAGATTAGTTGGGTGACTTGGGCCAATCACTTTCTCTCAGCCCAACCCACCTCACAGGGACAGAGATGTTGTTGTGGAGAAAATAAGAGGCGGAAGGAGTTCTCCACCTTGAGTTATTTAGAAAAATAAAGGCAGCATATAAAAATAAATGAAAATAGGTGCAAGAAAGCTAAACAAGGAGCTACTGGCAAAGGAAATGGAATTAAAAATAACAGTGATTTGGGATGAAACTATAAATTATAAAGTAATGAATTCTAGAAAGAGCATTTTCAAGATTTGTATGGAAATAATAGTGGTAACTTGAAGAATGGAAATTGAAAGAAATTTTATAAGTGTTCATGTCTGTGGGAATTTTTTTTGAAAAAGGAGCCATAAGGGTGTGGTTTACTTATAGATTGGCTGGGTGGCTAGATGTATCATTTGGAAGACAACAGTATTTATAATAATGATGATGATGACAACAACAACAACAATAATAATAACAATGATGATGTTGTTGATGATGGAAGGGACCTTGCAGATCTTCTAGTCCAACCCCCTGCTCAGGCAGGAAACTCGATACCATTTCTGACAAATGGCTGTCCAGTGTCTTCTTAAAAACTTATAGTGTTAGAGCATTCACAACTTTTGGAGGCAAGTTGTTCCACTGGTTAATTGTTCTAACTGTCAAGGAAGTTTATCCTTAGTTGGTTGCTTCTCTCCTTGATTAGTTTCCATCCGTTGCTTCTTGTCCTGCCTTCAGGAGCTTTGGAGAATAGCTTGACTCCCTCTTCTTTGTGGCAGCCCCTGGGATATTGGAACACTGCTATCATGTCCCCCCTCGTCCTTCTCTCCATTAAACTAGACATCCCAATTCTAGCAACTGTTTGTTATATGTTTTAGCCTCTAGTCCCCTAATCATCTTTGTTGCTCTTCTCTGTACTCTTTCTAGAGTCTCAACATCTTTTTTACATCGTGGTGACCAAAACTGGATGTACAAAGAGAATAATAACTAGAAGTATTATTAGAAGTATAAAAGGATAAGGGTTTTTTTTCAACTCAGTGAAACATTGGAAGTAAATTATCTAAAGACGTTCAGGACTCTGTTTATCTTGGTATCAGCTGGAGAAGAACAGGACAGGACAGGACAGGACAGGAGAGGATAGGATAGGATAGGATAGGACAGGACAGGATAGGATAGAATAGAATTCTTTATTGGCCAAGTGTGATCCAGAGATGGGAAGGCTTGGGGAAAAAAATGAAAAAACAAAACAAAAAACAACTGGGTTGGAGTATTAAAAAATAATATGGTGAAATAACAGTTGATGTCCATGTATAATTCAAAATTCCCAAACAGATCATTGACTGAAGCCCTTACGGCATTGCCCTTGGAAAATATCTTATCAGTTCATGAAAATACTGATGAATACTTGCATGATATCAATATAAATATGCATATACACATGTATATACAGAAATATTAGAATTCTATTAACATAAACTATCATAGCAATATCTCAAATGCCTGAGAGCATTTTCCCTTTTTTCCAAATAGATGAAGGCAGGACAACCTTGAATTTCTTTCTCTTGCCTTCCTGATTCCTGGATTAGGCTAATGATGTTTTTCCAAGGTAATCACAGGTAGTAAGATCTATCAAATTTAGGACAGGGTACCTTGACTATTTAGAAAATAGTTAAGACAATGTCTTCGCCTTTTTTATATACTAGTATCCATTGGCATAGGTGTGCCTGAAATTATTCTTCCCAACCCCAAGTAATCAAGTAAATTTTGTATCATCTATCAATTGACCCTGAAATTTGTATAAAAAGTAGTTATAGCCACCTAATAACAAGATTATATAGAAGTAATACCTAGAAGTTATTAATTCAGAATTTTATGCTATATAAGTTTTGTTAAAAATAAAAAATTATAACAGTTGTTCAAATTCTATAGCTCACTCAATCTTCTTGAGGTTCAGAGTTTGTTATTTCTTTGATTGATTTGTGAATATTCCCTGTTAACATCTTGCGCTAGTAAGTTTTGGCTGAGTGTCCAAATTATGCATCTCTGAATTCTCCAAGTAACTCTCAAGTTTCACTAGGATGAATATTAAATTTCCATATTTGTATGGTTCTTAAATGCTACTCAGTAACACCTTCTCAAGTCTAAAAGAAAAAGTTACTTAATTTTTTTTTCTTTTTTTAGGACTGAATCTTAATGCCCAAGAACAATTGGCCTATTGCTTGGGGCAAAAAATAAAATACAAGTTTTTCTATCTTGTTGGTTTTCCAATTTCTACTGTGACTTTACTTTCAGTCCATATCCATCAAAGGGATATTTCTCTGACAATATAATTATTCATCAAACTATCTTTTCTAATCTAAAGCTTAAATTACCATTTTTAAATACTTTTCAATGAAACTCCATTTCTGAAAAATCTCAGTTCTTATCTCCCAAACACATTCTGATCATTCTAGTAAACAGTCTGAACGTTTGTGTCCTCTGTGGTATTTTAAAATTCTGTTTGGCTAAAAAGATAGCATCCTGTTTTCAGCAAAATAGAGTCAGAGCTCTCAATGCAGACTTGAACTAAGTTGTCAATTTCCATTCATATTCAAGTTGGACTGTGTATAAAGAAATATACTAACCATGGCAGTACAAAACATTTAAATGGGAACTCTAAACTATGTATTGGGATGATCACTACCCTCGAAGCATTGAGACAGCCATGCACATCAGAAGAGTCAACACCTTCAAGCACAAACAGCCACAATCCACTGAGATTCCCAGTGGAATGAGCAGTTCTACCCGCATGTATGGAAAGTCATCAAAGCAGACACATCAAGCCCTCTAAACTACCTAACTGTCTTTGAAGAGGGATATTTCAGTCAAACCAAGATGCTTTGTGAAGTGCTCGTTTGCACAGTTCTAACAACTTAATACATAATACGCTTACAACTATACAGAAATTAATTCATCATAGACTATCTATAGATTGTTAGATGGGCTTATTTCCTGTATTCAGTTAACATTTGCATAGAAAAAGTTCTTCATACTTGGGCTGAAATGTTGAACTCTAGGAGTCCTTACCTGCTTGCATCAGCCTGAGGCAGAGTAAAAAAGCCAAGAGTCTGTAGGGCCCAAGCAATTGTATTTGTTTTTGTAAGATGTAGAGTCCTTGTCACTTATATTTCAGTTGTCCTCCTAATAACATAGGACAATTTGAAATACGCCATATACAGTGCTTTTGAATTTGATGGCAGGCATTTAAAATTTATTTTCATTTCCATGAGAGCATTATAGAATATGTTAGATTAGAAATGTGATGAATAAATAAAATAAAATTTCCTATAAAAGTTAGCATTTGGGTCCATTAATTAAAATATATAAGCAAGACATTGTGGCAAAGCTCATAAAATTTCTCCAGCAATAATGTAATTGCACCTTCTGTAGTTGGTGTTGTTGTGTTCCTTGCTTTAAGATGTTAAAATCTCCTGCTTTGTTGGGAACTTAACCTATTTATAAATTAAATGGAGAGAGTGAAATCAAATGTTGTCAGCAAGTTGAGTAATTTGCTACAGTAGTTTAGCAAAGGAATTTATCATAGAATTTGTAGGGATAAACCACATACCAAAAATAAGCACATAATAAATATGCAAGACTATGTTTCTTATGATTTAGAAACATAGTCTTAGATTTAAACACAATTGACACTGAATCCTTGCATTGAAAATGGAGCCACAGATTTCTGAAGGATGGCATTACTTTGTACGTAAAAGGCCTGGTCAAAGTTACGGATTTCATAATATATGACTATATAATTTAAATATATGTTTTGTCAGCAGGTTTTTATTTGTTTTTCGGCATATCATATATATGAAAACTTCCTTTTAGTTCATTAAACTTCAGCAGTCTCTTAGTAGCATTTATGTCAATGGTAAATGTTTTCAATTTCCATTGTGAGAAGAATATTAATGTTTAAACTGCACTTACCTGTCTAATCTACATATGTTTGTGTTGTAGAATAAATCACATCAAGTCCTATAGGAGAAAGGCTCGACTCTGCTAATAGGCTAACTTTTTCTTTCCCTTTTTTCTTTGACTCCTACAAATTGAGAAATATTGCCTTTGGCAAACATAATGGGAAACTGCATTTTTAATGCTTCCACACAAGCTCATTTTTTCACTAAGAATGAAGCAGATGGCTGTTCTTAAAAATGAAACTTCCCAATCTCTACAGCTGACACACAATATTAGAATTTTGGGGCTTCTGGCAATTAGAATTTAGAACTGAGAATTATATAAGGTTATGTGGATCTTGGATTTAACTAATAAATATATTGTGCTGAAAATGGTGAAAGGCAAATCTCTACTATTAATAATTTTTCACATACTTCAAAGGGCTTGTCCATATAACTTTGTTAGAAACACTATCTGTACTTGAAATTTCAAATTTGGCTATATGGGGCTGCTTCAGCTTCCTTCTTGTCCACAGGTAGTCCTTGAGTTATTATGGTGATTGAGATAGGAATTTTCTTTACTAAGCAATATGGTCATAAAACACTATGCTTAATAACAGCAATCTCAACAGGTCTGGTTGCTATCATAAATCTAGGACTTCATAGGTTGTTAAATGAGAAAAGGTGAGAGTCCCAGGCAAGCAGACTACAAGTGAAAAATGCAGACACTTTGGGGGGGTGGAGAGTGCAGTGGTCAAATGCTCTGTAGTGCAGGTAGGGGCTGGGGTGCTTCAGTCAGGTGCTATGGAACATGGTCAAGTGGGCAAAAACCTGTCAGGAGCAACTTCTGACTTCCTACCAACTTTTCCATGGATTTTACTTGTAGGAACCCAGCAGAAGATTAAAGGTAAGACCAAACATGACAGAAAATACTGTCAATCCTTGTTTAGTGACTGCAATTGAGATTGGCAATTCAGTCATTAAGTAGGTGGTTGCTAAGTGAAACCACAACTGATCTTCAGTTTTCCTTTGCTTTTCAGATCTGAGAAGGTTGTAAATGCAAAATCTGATTGCAAAGTTAGTTTCTCATCACTGTCATAACCGAACAATCACTAAACAAGGAGTGCCTATACTGCAACCAGCCTTAGAATTGATAAGATGTTGAAGTGCTGAATAGCTTCTGCCTTTTATTAACAGTAAAAGCACTAGCTGTCAAGGAATACACAGCAAGCACTTAGCAGAATAGTAATAAAATCCTTGAAGAATATATACAGATGTTGAATTTGTCTGTGCAGGTAGCCGTCAATTTACAATCATAACTGAACCCATCACATGTTTGGATCTGATTTTTTTTTTACATTTTTTTGCAGTAGTCATTAAACATATGCCACAGTCATTAAGTTAATCCATTTTCCCCAATGAGCGTTATTTGCCAAAAACCAAAAGTAAACACCAAAAACTGGCAAAAATAAATATATTGCAAATTGTGGTCAGGTGACCATGGAATGTTGCAAAGATGAGCCTGTTGCCAAGTGTCCAAAATGCTACTGTGGGGAAGGGGGAGAGACAGCTTTTGTAACTTCGCATGGTCATTAAGTAACCGGTCGTAAGTCAAGGACTACTTGTACCTACAAAAATCAGAATCATGCAAGAAATGGTTTTCTCTATGATACTCTATGGAAATGAAAGTTGGACATAAAGAAGCAGGATTGATGCTTTTTAACTTTGGTTGAAGAAGAATTCTATAGATAGTCAAAAAAACAAAGAAACCATCAAATAATTCAACAAACAAATTGACCATTGGATTTGGTTACAGTGATGATGGCTGCACTGTTAGATTACCTGAAGGACCAAGTTGAGGAGGAATGATCCTGAAGAAAATGTGCTCACTAAGAAATCAACATTGACAGCTGGTACACAATCAGTCAATGAATATATTAAGAATGTAATAGTAAAATATACAGTGATTGGAAGAGATGAAATAAGACAATCATTTCTGATTTGGTGTTCAAATTAATTTGTAAGGATATTCAGTTGGGAATCTGAAGAGTCCTTGGTGCTCTCTAGCTTAGTTATTTTCTTGCAGACATTTCATTACCCAAACTAGGTAACATCATCACCTAACAAAGGGGTTCTCAACCTTGGCAACTTTAAGACTTGTGGACTTCAACTCCCAGAATTCCTCAGCCAGCTTTGCTTTGCTGGCTGAGGAATTCTGGGAGTTGAAGTCCACAAGTCTTAAAGTTGCCAAAGTTGAGAACCCCTGACCTAGCACTTACTATGTTACCTAGTTTGGGTAGTGAAACATCTGAAAAACATCAGCAAAAAGGCAACCAACCTCAGAGACGACCCCTCATTTCAATCCTGAGCTACAAATATTCTCCTTTATTAGTTGGGAATCTATCAACCATTTGGAATCTAAGCAATGTTAAAGGGATATTATATTAAGATTCTTTAGAGCTAGTTTTATTCTTTTGAGCTATTTCAGTAGTATTTAGTCACAAGATAGTTTCACTATTTGGGGTGACTATATGTAATAATAATCCTGCCAACAAAAGTACATATAGTCAAGGCCATGGTTTTCCCAGTTGCAATGTATGGTTGTGAAAACTGGACCATAAGAAAGGCTGAACGCCAAAAAAATTGAGGCTTTTGAACTATGGTGCTGCAGAAGACTCCTGCGAGTCCCCTGGACTGCAAGGTGATCAAACGGTCAGTCCTAGAGGAGATCAACTCTGGCTGCTCTTTAGAAGGCCAGATCTTGAAACTCAAGTACTTTGGCCACCTAATGAGAAGGAAGGACTCACTGGACAAGAGCCTAGTGCTGGGAAAGATTGAGGGCAATAGAAGAAAGGGACAACAGAGAATGAGGTGGCTGAATGGAGTCACTGAAGCAGTAGGCGTGAGTTTAAATGGACTCCAGAAGATGGTAGTGGACAGGAAGACCTGGAGGAACGTTGTCCATGGGGTCACGATGGGTCAGACACGAATTTGCAACTAACAACAACAAATATGTAATAATAATCATCACAGTTTTTAAAAAATTTTCTGGGGTTGTTAAAGTTACAATTGTATTTGGAGTTTTTTTATGGTAAGAAAAATATTTTGCAGTCTGAAAGCAAGTTTATGGAAAATATTGCTTTGGTGTATAATAGAACATCGTATATTGCTTTACAAAACCAATTTATACTTAAAATGTATAAATATAAAAATGGACAATCCTGCCTTTGAATATGTTTTTATGGTTTTCTGTGTCATTTGTAAAGGCAATTAAAAGACAGGGTGGCATAGAAACAATCACACATGTTTGTCATTTAAGGTAACAAGTAAGTTTCTTCTGTGCCTGTATCCCTGTTGTTAGGTAGATAATATGATATTTCTATTTTATTAAGCCACCTAATGTGTCTTGAATAAGATTTGTATATTCATCAGAGGCCTCTGGAAAATGGCCAGTTTCCTGCATGCCTCCATAGAGTGCAATACTTTGCCCTGTAACACATTCTTTACAATAAATGTCAGTAAAGGCTTCCCCATATTTGATTTATTGAGAGCACACAGGGAAGCCAGCTGTTAGCACTTCTTAAGTATTTGTCTTTGAATATGAGTTAGAGCTGAGTAACTTCATTGTGCAATTTTGTTTATGATTAAAAGAGGCAGACTTCTTATGCCTTTTAATCTTTTTTTGTCTTGGATTTTTTCCCTCTTAACCTAATATTTTGTCATTTTGAAAGCAAATATCTTTACACCAATGTTCTGAAGAGTTCCTGATTCTATCTATATCTATATGCTTTTCAAATTAGGATCATTTTGGGAAAAATCTAAAAATGCAGCATTGCATCATGAACAATTGTTTTATAAAGCAGCATATCGTTGTTTTTTTAAGCAAGTTACCCTTTAAATCCCTGTAAGCTCTACCTACCTTGAAATTTAGTATGTGGAGTATTGACTGGCTGTATACACAAACCACTGATTATCAACCTTAAGTTCATGTTCATCTAATAAGAACTTTCAGAACTATTTATCAACATATTTGCTCAGTTTTCATGGGATTGTCTGTTCAATTTTCACCAAGTCAAGTAGATCATATACTGTTGCATTCTTTGTGGCATCATCATAACATTTATTATTTTTGAAGAATCTTCTGTTGCCTTTTTGAATTTATATCATAATCAGTAAAAATGATCTTAATTTAGCATTGTGTTATCTCTGTATTTCAGATACACTCTTAAATCTCCAATCTTTGGTAATCTATTATCTGAATGCCATAGGATCATAATTCATTTTGCTATGCTGCATAAATAAAACTATAAATATCAACAAACCATTAATAATATATCACATACATTAATTTTTGAGCAAACAAAATCAGATATTAACAGACATAATTATTTGTAGTATTCAAAAGCATTTTTTAAAAAAAAGTCAATGATAATTGCACATCAGGTTAAATAAAGGCATCCAAGTTAAATAACCTATGAATAGTCCCTGATAAAATGTTCAAACTTCTGAACTATTATAGGAATGTCTCTTTTCCAGGACATTTAGTGATAAAATCCATCCACTATCTTTACTCTTGGGACTATATGATAATTGAATCATATTTTCCCTACTCTAAGGGAAGGAATTCCCCATATCATAATAAAGGTTGAAGAATGTGTCTGCCGATTGAAAAGAAAAGTCCTGTTCAACCTCAATATTGTCAGGAATAATTTATTTCTCATGGTTTTCCTCCATGTGTATGTATATAATATATACACATTTTACATTGTTATGATTGATTATGTGCTGTCAAGTCAGTATTGAATCTTAGCAATCACATAGATAGATACATTTGTTTATGTTAATATATTACTTGGACACACGCTCTTACAATAATGGCCCAAACCATCAAATGCTTTTGCTGAAAAATAGAAGGAAAGTTAACTTTGCTTACGTGAATAAATCACAATCTCTTGGAATGTCAAAGTCAGACAGACAGCTTACTTAGAATCTTTATTCCAGACTAGCTAAGTTATGTATAGAGCTTAAGTCCAGAGAGTTTATAAGAGACAATTTAGCAAACATGCCACATTTAATTCTAGGTAGTGCAGATTTATAATTTTCAGTTATTTGTTAATGTGGGTAAATAAATAATATTAACTCAGCCTTGTACAAGACTAGATCTATGACTGCTTGGTTTATAGAATCAGCACCTAGAGGTAGTCCTTGACTTACGATCACAATTGAGCCCAAAATTTCTGTTGCTGAAACATGTGTTAAGTGAGTTTAGCCCCATTTTATGATGTCTGTTGCCACAGTTGTTAAGTGAATCACTGCAGTTAAGTTAGTAACACAGTTATTAAGTGAATCTGGTTTTACCCATTGACTTTGCTTCTCAGAAGATTACAAAAGGGGACACTGCAACCATTATGAATATGACTCAGTTGCCAAGCATCTGAATTTTGATCATGTGACCATGGGATGCTGCAACGGTCATAAGTGTGAAAAATGCTCATAAGTCACATTTTTCACTTTCACAGTCATTGAATGAACTGTTGTAAGTCAAGGACTACCTGTATTCAGTTTTCAATGCTGTATTGATACCTTAAAGGCCAAAGTGGACAAGATTAGAGCCAAAAGCATAGAGTGCAAGAGAAATACCCCTATTTAAAGCATTAAAACAGCCGTGCCCTTTGGAAGGCTCATATGGCTGCTTTAAACCTAGTGATTTTTATGAATATATACATATATAGATAATTGTTTTGTCTGATCCAATAGTGAAGAAAAGTAATGCATGAAAAAAAAATCAAAGCTAGCCTTTGAAGCAGCCATACAAGCCTTCCAAAAGAAGTTGCTTCAAGCAGATGTACTTTGTTCATCCTAACCCAATTTTCAAAACAAACCTTTGAAATATTTTTCATAGCTGCAGAAAATTTGAAACATACAGTATATAAAAAAAATCATTTCTCACATGCATGTAAGTCACCTAAACTCCTAATAGACAAAATGTCTATGAGATTCTCAGACACCCAGTCATGGTTGTCCCAAAGAAGCTTTTTCAGAACTGAACTGAAGAAGCTTCTTGGATGAGAAGCAAAAAGTCTTCAAGGAAAAACAAAGTCAGTTCCCTTTTGAAAAAGTATCTTTGGGTCCTATTAGGCTAATTTCTTTTTAAAGCTGCAGTGGAAGCTCCAAATAAAACCTTGTTTTATTTTCTGAAACAAAATGAAACATATTATATACATATATGCATCATGAATGTATTTTGATTCAGGCCATGTAGAGATCTATTCTGCAATTCTACTATTGTATTCAAATTGCCATTTTCTCTAGACCTGTTCACGATACGAGTTCTTTGATGAAGCGTATTATGTCACATAATATCTGTAAAGTAGATATGAGGAACCTATTTCTATCTAGATTTTGTGTTTTAACTGAAGCAGGAATAAATCCAATAAAAGTTTCCCAGGACTATTAGCCAACATAACCAAAAGTAAAGCATCATTAGAGATAAGTTCAGCAACATAATGGAAACCATATCGCTATCATCTTCTGGTTAAAGTAAACAATTTGTGAATTTTGGGCTCCCAAGGAAAGACCATCAATTTAGGTTTTGTTATTTACATACATTAATGTTAAGGGATAGAAAATTTGGCATATTAATACTGCTTTAGCTCCACGTTTTGGGAGGAAAGCAAAATAAAGTGAATAAAACAAAGTAATTATATCTAAAAATACAGAACACTGGATAGTTTAAAAATTTTGTTTGATGTTTGAACATCCACAATAATATGTAGATGGTGTTGTGATTATTAAAAGAAGAATGTTGGATGTTGTCCCTTAAGATGGAGAATAACTATGCTCTCCAATCTCCTGTTTCTTTTTCAGCATCTGCAATCCCTGATAATGGAAGAAGAGCATGTTTAAAGCTGAAAGTCTATGTACGGCCTGCAAGTAAGTGCCTTATGCTTTGCTTTAGAGGGTGGCTTTATAGTGCATGCTTCGGTTTAGTAAACAGCAGTATAAACTTCTTTTAACTTTTAAAATCCTATGTGGTATCTCTTCTTTTCAGCATCATTTCTTTTTGTTTTTGCCATATCTTTTAATCATTTTTCACAAAGCAGTTTTCTTATTTGTTTTTCATATGCATCAGTTGCTAACTTGTTGTTTCTTAAATGATGGTACATCAGTTGCTAACTTGTTGTTTCTTAAATGGTGGTACGAAAAGAAAACTACTGTGGTGTTGCAAAACAGGCCACAGTTAAGATATAAATATATACCTATAATAGAAATAGAAATCAGACATGAAGACAACAGCAAAAAAAAAAAGGAAAATGGGGATTTTAAGGGTGTCTCACTAACTTATTTGGCTGTTATCTCTATTTTTGTTATAGACAACTGTATGAAAACTATAGGTGTTCATGATCGTGTTTTCGATGTTAACGACAAAGTAGAAAATTCATTAGAACCAGCAGGTTAGTATGCTTAGAGACTCTCTTTTAACAAATGGCTCTGTCTTTCTGCAGCTTTTGCGTCTCTTTCTTTCTTTCTCTTTGCATGGTTTGCATGGTAAAATGATTCTGCTTTTACTCATTTCTTGCAGCGCTAATATTGCTTATGGTGTATCTAATTTGCTAATGCTAGAATTCTCTTGTAAGATGTTGAGAAAAAGTATGCTTTTTCCATGACAATCTGCTTATTCAAACATAGCACCTCATTTAAAAACATAATAGTTCTAATCCCATTCCCACCCCATTTTTTTGGTGTTTCCATTCAAGAAATGAATATTTAAGTAAAAAAATGTGATGTATACCTATAGACACATATATATGTTCTCCATAAGAATTTAAATATATTTTATCTAGTTGCTACCCTGCCTCAATCTATAGATGAATTTTGGACAGAATTTTACAATGTCCTAGAAAAAAATATATGCACTGTATTTTGCAGTAAATGAGTAAAATAAAATTGATTTCAGATTTAAAAGATGAACAACTGGATATGATAATATTCTTGGTACATTTATGTTAATAGTGTACTGTAGATACTTTAATATATTAATATTACTAAATAAGAGCAGGTGAAGCTGATCTCAATGAAGCTTATTTGTGTATCTGCTGGTTCTGTTTTTTTAAAAAATATTGTAAGAATGTTAAATACTAAATTGTCTGCATATTTCTCTAGACATTGCATTGCTTTAGACATTCTCCTTATATCAAGATCACGTTTCCCATTTCTCCCCACTAGGGAGAAAACTCAAGAAATATTCAATTTCTTGATTTTTGAGTGTCCTGTTCTAGAGCTACCTGAGGCCTACAGAGGAAGTCAAACAAGGTTAAGGCAGAGGTTCTCAGATGAAGGAAACTGAAGGGACAGCAGGGCAAACAAAGTCCCTCTGATGAAGAGAAAAGCTGACAAGGAGTGAATCCAAAGCACAGACTCTCTGGCAAAGAGAGACGTCAGAAACTCAGAACCTAAGATAATTCCCAAAAGGAGCAGGAGGAAGTTTTCAAAGGAATACCCTAAAGCTTATTATAGTCGCTGTCATTGTCCCACTCTACTAATTTCTACTGCATCCCTATCCTCTAAATTTAACAGAATCAAACTTCTACAGAGATGTGGATATAGAAATTACTGAGTAAAACAAGTTTATGTCCTTTGGTTGTTAGGCACTTAATGCAAAATAAATGTGCTTCTCCTAATGAAAGAGCCATTGCCTTACCTTCATTTTACATATTGAAAGATGTACGTTCAGGGAATTGTAATGCTCATATTCCTAAAAGAGACATTCCTGGTGCCTAAACTGAATGTTTCCAACATCAGATTAAATGTATTATAAGTTGTGTATGTTTTTAAGGTTAGATATTGTTTAATGTTATGATTTTTATATTATAAACAGCAATGAAACTTATAGAAATAATTATGACAATTTAGATGGATTTGCTCGTAAACACAGAAATTAATTTTGTTTAGGATAGGGAAGCCAGCAACTTTACAATTAAATTCACTGTCTCTGGATAGTTTTAAATCTTAATCAAAGTCTCTCATAGTTAACATTTAAATTTTCTAGGTAAGTATTTTCCTACTTTATAACTTAGATGCCATGGAAAACTAATTTATACTGAAAAAGACCATTTGGGTTTTTTGGTGTTACTTCCAATCATTCTTCCTTTTCAAAGAGAGAGAGAGAGAGACTCTTTAGCACTATTTAGAAATGTCAAAAAGCAGAATAAGTCATTCTGCATAATTTCTGCTTGTGGCCATTTCGCCATCTCTCAATATTTTTATGATGTGATTTTTGCTGCTTTCTCAAATGATGTGTCATCTGTTTAAATATGGTATTTCAGAGCTTCTGTTGTTATCTACTGATAGGCAGCTACAGCAGCTTTTCATCTTTGTGCTTAATTGCTTTCATTTCCCATTTTTCTAGCAAAATCATAATATTCTATATTTTAAGGAAAACATGCATTGATATAATTTTTCTCTTCAACAACATCTCTCATCAAGACAGTCTTCCTACAACCCTCTTATCTTTGTTTAAAATTTTATGTAGCCAGATTTTACTAGCAAAAACTTTGGAATTATTTTGGAACTGGTAAATCATCATTTGGACATTTATTGATTTTCTGCATGCTAACTACATAAGACAAATACAAATTTAAAACTAATTCAGAGAACAATGTCCAACATTTCAATGGGTGTTCGCTTTGGTTTCATTTTTTTTAATTGGAACACATGGTATTTAAACCAAGGGACTATTAAAAAGTTTTAAAATACTATGTGTTAAAATATATTTATTTTGTCTTTATCTTTGGAGGAAAAAAGTACAAATGTGTGCTTTCTGTTTGAACAGATGATACTGTACATGAATCGGCTGAACCATCCCGTGGTGAGAATGCAGCTCAGACCTTAAGGATATCCAGTCAACCTTTCACAACTCTACTGTTCCTTCTAGCAATGCTTTTGACGTTATAGCACATATTCTAGCAAGCTGCCACAGTCAACTTCAGGATCCTGGAACATCAAAGATCCACTTAACTGCTCATCCCAGCAACGGGACTTTGTATTGGTTTGCAGATGTTGGTTTGTTCTCCTTTCCCCAGTCTTTTCCCTTTCTCTCTTCTGCAACCTGAACTTTGAGCAAAAATTGAAGAGGAATAACTAGACCTCTTCCTACTCCTAAGCTTTCCCTGGCTTTCCTTGATCCCTTCTAAAATAAATGGACTCCAAATGAAAATGCCAAATTTGAATATTGACACTAGTGATTCTTACTTTCCTCTGCAGCCTCTCTTAAGATACTGCCTAGTTAATTCACTGGGCCATCTGTATATGGAGAAGGAAGAATAATAGGAGATGCAGTTAGTTGAAGAATAAGGAAGTTATTTGAAAAAAACAAGGGAAGTTTTTTTACTCTTTTCAATAAAATATTTATTTCTCCTTGTTCAGCACTGTAAGACGATCATGCAATGCACTGTGTCACCATGTCAGGACTGGAGGGAAGATATTAAGAATAGATATGCCTCAATGACCAGGCTCCTCAAAGGAAAGAGATATTATTTGTATGCAACTGCCTTGAAAGGTCCTTGACTGTAGAAGTTATGCTCCATAACATAAGCTCTGTCATTAGGGGAGAAAAAAAAATGACTACCGACATGCAAGGTCAGATTTAGGAAACTGTGTTGGAGTGATAGTGCCTCTGTTATCGCTCTCGGTGGATAGTGCACACCAGATTACTTTTCTTTTGACTCAGATACCGTGGTGCTACAGCAATTTTTGTTCAAATGCAAAAAGGCATTTCTGTACTTCTAAAATATTTTTTTCTGTGTGAATAAAGTGACCTTTCCCAAGGCTGACTTAGTAGCCAAGTAGCCTTGGATCTAGCTCTGGGTGGTGATATATACTACGTTGATAATAGCTCAGGGTAGATTAAACCTGGTGAGTGATACAGAACCCCCAGTGTCATGATAATTCTGCCTCCTTGAAAGTTTGGCAACTCTTGGAGTAAAGCAACGAGGACATTTGTCATAGAGGGTGGGGGGGAGTTCTGCATGGGAAGAAAAGAGTACAAGAAGATTGTTTTGAACTGTAGAGTGAAAGTTGAGGCATTGATCTCATCTCCCTCTTTCTTTCCAACACAGTTGAAAAGTAGGGTAAATGTCTTCATTGACAGGAGATAAATTAGACAGACTCCCAAAGACTTTTAACTATTTTGTTGCTTTTAAAAATCCACTAGAGTAGAAAATACATTATCTAGATATACCTTATGCTGAAAATAATTATATATGCTTGTCCTATTTAAAGATGATAAAATGTGGTAATTTGTGACAAGATTATGGGGTGCTGATTGGTTGAAATCGGGTGAATCCTTAGGCAGCTGTGATATAGCCTCATAAAACATTTACCAGGAAATGCCTTCTTTATATTATTCCATTAACTTGGACAGACCAAATTTAGATTTACTAAATAAGAGAGATCATGAAAATTACTTAGAAAACTTAGTTTTCTCTCAAAGTTAATGAGAACAAAACTTTACAAAAATGAGGGTAGGGTTCACTGAATTTTCACAAGATAGCAAAAAAAATTTAATACTAAATCATAATGCAAATGGACAGAATTTTGTAAATGCCTCTTTGTATTATGAAAAGAAAGCATTTTTTTCTAAAAAAAATTTGCAGAATTTCAGGATTCAAAAATAGCATGAATAAAATGGTAAATGTAAGGTGCCCTGGGCTGTATTTGAAAGCACAGAGATGTCTGATATAGCACACAAATAAAAAAAGAGTTCCATAATCAACCCTGAGGAATGGCACTGTTTTCCTCAGAGTACAATCAATCAATCTCCTCTCTTCAATATGTATTTTGGGTGCATATGTAGGAAGGGATGATCTTGAAAATAGTGATCAAGGTAAAGACAATGTTGCACATGAATTAAGATCCTACAAGTGTAACCTACCAATTGCAAATATGAGTCACACTGTTCGTTGTTCTAATAATGGCTATAGCTGTTTTTTCATCATTTATCTACAAATAATAAAAGGCTGGACTCACTTGCCTCAATAGCACACTTTCTAAACCACAGATTGTCACCACAGTGAATTCAAACTTTTGCTTTGCCACGGCGCCACTGCTAACCTAATGAATAAAAGCAACACTGTAATTACAGTTCAAATGCTAATTGCTACATTTCCTCAAATGCAGATCTTGTCGGCAGTAGGTTCACAGGACCTTCGGATATTTGATGGCATCAGGCAATCTTATTAAGCAAGAAATGGCCATGTTCACAGGACATAGTGAGACATAAGACTTGATTAGTATAAATACTTCTGAACACTGAAGATACTAAACCATCCATTTGTATGTTCCATCTGAAAGCAAATCATGACTCCTTATCAAAGAAATTAGCCATAAGCAAGCCATAGTTATATTCTATGGTATGTGCAGGCCCTGAATTGTATCTCCTTGGAACTGATATTTTACAAGGTTTGCTGCTCACGCAGGAGCACTGATGCTAACCAAGCCTTATGGTGCATTCATGCAAATGTGGCCAGTGCCTGAAAATGTTTTACTCTCTCCCACTTGGATATGTGTGTGCGTGTGTGTGCGTGCGTGTTGTCCTGGCGTCTTCAAAAAGATGTCAGTATGTACGTTTATTATAGCCCCTGTCCTCAAGCATGGAATATGAGATACAACATTTGGTCCCCTCAATTCAGACAGTCTGCCCTGTGTCATCCAGTCCGAGTTTGTAAGGGCTTTGAAAAGGGTAGCAGGGAAATAAGGATTGATCTGTGTGATGGATACTGTGTATCCTTTAATAGACAACAAGGTAACATTTTGTGTTAGTTTAGAAATATTGTTTTGTACTGTACTTTCTCAGCTGGCGAAGGAAAGACAAGTTAAGACAAAAAAATGCTATGTTCTTTAAATTCTGTATTATTAGCAGCCTCTGTTGTACATAGTGTTTGATAATAAAGTATTAATTTGATTATGTCTTTTGTAAGTGAGAAGAAAATAGATTTTCGTGATATTAAAATTTAAATAAAGAATTCACCTTCTTGGATATATCCCCAAAAAATCCATCATGGTTACTGATGATGTAGCCACCATAGGTCATTCCCCATACCAGATTCACTCAATGAAAGCCATTCAGCCACTCTCAAGATTTCACAATGGCAGGACTTGGAGCATTGTGGCATCTGGTTATCAATGTTTTGTCCGTGGAATTAATGGTCTATTGTTGGAAGCCCATGGTATTTTTCTTTGGGTGTTAGGTTTTCATTAGCATGTGGATTCACAATAGTTTGGGATTTTATTCTTCCTTCTTGTGAAAACAATTTTTTTCCTTCCAGTTGTTTATTCCTTTTTCTTTCCGTGGGTGATTGTTTTCAAAAGGGGCCTTCCCAGCGACATATGTGATAATGTACAGTGACTTGATTCCTTACCCCATTGAACACCAAATGTAGCAGGGGGTTATATGTAAATAATTTTCTTTCCTATATAACTGTTGAAGGGAAGAAATAATAGCTACCAAGGGAATATATGTGTTTGGGGTTTTTTCACATATTCAGCAGTGGCTGAATCAATTTTTTCCAAATTTTGAAAAATACCAAACTTTTTCCTTAGTCCAGTTATGTAAGTTTAATAATTTTGTTTCCATCTACAGTAAATCAGATTCCTCTTTCTCTTCCCTGCTACCAAGTTCCCTTAAGTTCTCATTAAAAATAGAGCAGTGAATGGACGAATCTGTTTCTGACCTGCAGTGCCCTACTTTTGTCATACCTTCACCCATATTTTTCAGACTTGAGACTAATCTCGCTGCCAAAATCTTAACTGCCGTTATTCTGACCAGTTTAATAGATGCTGGCATAGTGGAAGTTGCCCACAAGCCTACAAAATCTGCTTTCCATGGTTATCCTTGATGGCCTATTGAAGCCACTGATTGTGTGCTTCTGGGTATGAAAGTCCAACTCAGTGTGGTCCTGTCCTTGTACTGCCCTGCTTTGCAGTTTCTTTGCACTTATTTATTGAGTGCTGTTTTCAAAATGCTTACATTATATGAATTTAACAAAAAGTGTTAAAAAACAAACCCATAAAATCTGTATTTGTATATACACGTGTCCGTACAATTATATCTGAATAAAAAATTAAAGATTTTCATCATTTTAATAAATTTCTTTTAGGCTACATTTTTATTTACTGAATAATGCCTTTGGTTCAGTGGCTTTTTTTTATCTTAAATATTTGTGGGGGAATGGAAGCCTGCAAGGAATACAACACTGAGCAGTTCTGAAATGTTTGGAATGCAATTTCTGCATAGATTAAATACCTGGAACTGTCACCACCAGGATCCAGTCTGATCTATATTTTGGATGCTGTGATATTCTTTTTTTCCCCAGCCCAAGTATCTGCTTAAGAATAAGTTGTTACTGTGGTTATTCACATCATCTTCAACACGGTGACTATATAAATAAGTCAATGTTTTAAATTGTGCTTTCCTATTTTTCTGATAAATGGCAATTTGATGCAGAATAAAGTAAGATGTTCTACTAAGCGTGGACTGGGGGGATGTAAAGGACTGCAAACAGGGCAGACAATGCATGGCACCTCTTTTGCCAGTGTCCCCTTGGCTAAAAATGCATTGACTAAATGAGTTTAAAAAGTGGACAAAAGTCCGCATCATAGCTGCAGGTCTCCCCAACCCTTTTCAATCAGTTTGAAATGCTGATACCCCATTTCTTAAACACTCTGCATTGGAAATGGTACACAGCTCTGCAAGAAGTTGTCAACTGGTGTTCAGTATGCTTCATTATCTATTAATGGCAGATTTCTTTCTTCACTCCGGAGCATTGAAATGTCAACTGTTGTGTGTATATTAAAATTCCTAAGGGCTATAATGAAAAAGAGCCCCCTCTCTTAACCAAGGTATGCTTAAGGAAATCTCACATTTCACCTTTGCTATGGTCAAATAACTAGACTGAGAGACTTCACAGGCATTGTTAAGACTTTAAGCAGACTAGACAAAGTTTGGTCAAAAGTGCAAGAACTAAAGGTTTGGTTGTTTACTTAATTAACATACAGTTATCATTTAACCATTCTTCCAGAAATTGTTACGTTCTTGTAGCAAGGTGAATTTCTGATTTAAGTAAATACAGTAGCCCATATATTAGCAAATGTTTTTGATCAATAAAGGTGATAGGTGCATAGAACATGACATAAAAATAAGGTAAGGGATAAAGGAGCAACAGAAAGTATTTAACTCCCAGACATTTTCAAATCCAAACTTTAATTACATTCATGTTAGCATTAACCTCCTTGAAAGCTTTTTATTAAATTTAATTGGTTAACAGGGCAATCAGTACTAATTATAACTTGCTTTGACTTCGCTTTACAAATTATGAGTGACAGCCTACTGTGGAGAGAGAGAGAGAGATACAAGAGCTGATGTGGTGAACCCTAGTCTCTGGAAGGTTAAATTTAAGATTATGGTTAACATATGCTTGATTTAGTTTAGCATAATAACCTCAAACAGTTTTTCAGATTTAACAATGACTGGTTATAATTCTGAGGGATCCTCTGCAGTGATGAACAACATTTTTAATGTTTTTATTTAAGTGTTTTTTTTCCTCTTTTATCTAGTTAGGTCCTTAATATTTCTGTTTCCACAGTGCGGCAAACAATGTAACAATTTTAACCAAATCTAAGAATATTTTACAAGTTACTCAAACTTGTCACATTAACTTGTAGGCTATTTCAGGGAAAAGGAGAAAAGAGGCTTCAGGACTGTAAGAAGGAAATCATGATTCAAAAGGGCATAAGTGGGGTCCACCCACAACTAGATCAGAGTCATTGCCCTCACACGTGCAGTTGTAGAAATTGTTTAAATAAATGAATAATAAATAATCCCACAATTGGCATTTGTTCCTCTGCAGATTATTCTAAATTTATCTGCTTTTCTTATAGTTAATAAAACTATTGGGAGAAGAGGGAATTAAGGCTTTGATTGTCCAAGATGTTCTGCAGTTCTAAACATGGTTTGATGGGTGTATATGTGTGTGTGCTATTGAATGTGCTTTTATTCTGTTTTAAAAAGGAAATGTTGATTGGTTGATTTACAACAAGCAAAATATGTTCTTTTTCAATTAAAAAAAGAAATAGAGATAAATGCAGTGTTGAACTATGCAAGCTGTAGGCAGATATTTGAAAATGCCTGGGGAGCATCAGATTCTAGCTGCAGAATTCTACTCATAAATACAATCCAATTTCATGCAGATATCCAAGTTAATGTCCCATGTAACTTTACACATATGCACACACACGCGCGCGCGCACGCACACACACACACACACACAGAGAGTCATTATTAAGAATCCATCTAAATTTAAACATCTGCAGAAAACAAAATTGTATAGAGATTTGTGATTTTTTCAGAGATTGATAGAAATTTCTCTATGAGGGTTTACCAGTCATTTTAAATGGCTGGTTTAAATGAACACAGAGCAACAAAGATTATTAGGAGACTGGAGGCTAAAACATAATGAAGAACAGTTGCAAGAACTGGGCATGGCTAGTCTAGGAAGAAAAGGACCAGCGGTGACATGATATCAGTGTTCTAATATTTGAGGGGCTGTCACATAGAGGAGGGGATCAACCTATTTTCCAAAGCACCCAAAGGCCATACAAGGAGCTATGTATGGAAACTGATCAAGGAAAGATTCAACCAAGAGAGATTTTCTGACAGAACAATCAACCAATGGAACAGCTTGCCTTCAGAAGTTGTGGGGGCTTCATCATTGAAAGCTTTCAAAAAGAGACTGGACAGCCACTCGTCAGAAATGGTATAGGATCTCCTAGTTGAGTAGGGGGTTGGACTAGATGACCTACAATGTCCCTTCCAATTCTGTATTCAGTTGTGAAATTATGCCAATTATACTCTCCACTGATACATTTTAAATCCCTGTTATATGTAATATTGAACACAATACTAATTGTTTCTTTGGAGAAACAAATAAGGATGGGTTGGTTAGGAGCATGTTCTAAATTGGGGGCCCACACTTGCTTTTTCATCATGTAAGATGCCAATTTTAATTTCCTTTAAAAAAAGGAGTAATGATTGTTCATTTGATCTTTATCTGCTTACAAGAATTGCAGATGATTTGTCTCAAACTAGTATCCGGTGATATTTTTGGATTCAGCTCAAAATTTCCAACCAATATGATGGAGAATTTGGGAATCTGTATGCTATCATTCTAGATGATGTTGGTCTGATTAAAGATAAAAGTAGCCATTAACCATCCAAAAGTTTTGATATAACCCAGAATTTTTTGTACAAATCAGTCAGAATGTTAGATATCAAGATCAATAACTGCAATGTTATCTGTAAGCAAAAAGAATCTGGTGTAAGTACTGTATGGAACATTGAAATATACTGGACTATTGTTACTTCACCATACAATTATTAATTTTTAGACTGGATATTGTATGATGTTGATTTATGATCTAACAAAGAGCCTAAGAATCATGGATGTAGTTTATTATGAAGGGAGTTCTAACCAAAGGGTTGTGTTGCAAGGTCAATCCCAATAAATTTAAACTGCTAAATACTTAATGAATCCCTTGGGTATGGCGGTAAGAACCCTGATTACTGTTGGTGTTACAGATAACTTTTTCTTCTAAAAAAATTTATCAACTTCGTAATACATTAATAACATTATTATATTTGCATCACAGTTTTTCCCTAGGAATTCAGGAGAATTTTCATTTTATGTACACAATACTGAAAAAGTTCTCCATATATCACAAAAATGTTGCATTTTATCACCTTTTATCCCCACAACAACATACAATCTTGTGATGTAACCTAGATTGATAAATCATGACAGTACCAGAATCGCACAAACTGAAGACTTGAACCTAGATCTCCCTGATCCTCATCCAGTATTATTATTGGCCCTTTATATGGCCTAAACTGGAGGTGGGAGTGCTCATTGCCAAAAAAATTGGATAGATTCACATCACATGAAGTGGGAATGAAATGTTGAAAGAGTTGTGGGAAGTCTAGTTTTGTTATTGTTTTCAACTGTTTAATAACAGAGTTTATCAGCTTTCCATTTTTTAGAAAACATGGTGGGATGTATGTGGCTCCAGGGGTCATCTAAAGAGACCATTATGTCCTGCCATCCATGGGTTACTCATCCGTGATCTAAACATGAGATGCAGAGGTGTTGTGGAGAACATATGTATTGGGAGCTGTATCTGAACTGAGCAAAGGGAAAGGTTAATAGGATTAAATCAAAAAAGATATTATAATTTGGCATAGTTGATCTCCAAAGAAAATTTTTTATGTCTCTTCAGTAAGTTTAACTTTCATCCATTTCCAAATTTGAACAAGAGTGTAATAGAAAAATACTCACTGGTGATTGGCCAAAATCCATACTTCTAGTTTTGATTCTTTTTGCCACATGTTGTTTGAATGGCATGTTGATTAAATGGACCACTGAACTGTTCCATTTGTGCCAACATCAAAGGCGTATCTTCATTTACTTGCTAAGTGCAGCATCAGGTCTATACTGAGTTGGATGAGTTGCTAATAGAATGGGACAGCTATTCTTTGATTCCTTTAAATATGTTGGCATCTAACACTGGAATGTGAGCAGAAAGATACAAACCTTTTGGTGTGGCAGCCCCTCTCTCACAATTGTACTCAAAGCATTCATAGATAGAATATAACCTTCTACCTAACAGAAACAGAAAGGAATTCAATGATTTGAATCATGTGTCACAATATAAATGTTTTATTAAAACTTCAACTTAACAAACCCAGTTTAATGGATTTGCATAGAACTACAGTATGTCTAAGATAACCTCTATTTACTGGATTTGCCTGTTAAATCAAGAATTGCTCCCTTAAGCTGAGGTTGATGCAAATTATTTGTATTATTATGTCATTTATTTCAATGACATAATTGAAGCAGGTACATATACTGGCAGAAATAACATAAATTTGGATTTTAAAAAATGCCTTCCATCAAAATGGTCCATCATTTTGAAGTTCTACTATATAAATAATAATAATAATAATAATAATAATAATAATAATAATAATAATAATAATAATAGTAAAATTGGAAGGGACCTTGGAGGTCATCTAGTCCAACCCCCTGCTCAGGCAGGAAACCCTACACCATTTCGGACAAATGGCTGTCCAGTCTTTTCTTAAAAACTTCCAGTGTTGGAGCATTTACTGCTTCTGGAGGCAGGTTGTTCCACTGATTAATTGTTCTCACTGTCAGGAAGTTTCTCCATTGTTCTAGGTTGCTTCTCTCCTTGATTAGTTTCCACCCATTGCTTCTTGTCCATAGTATTCCATATATTATGGAATACTATGTAATAAGAAAGTTTAGGCTTCCTGTTTGCGATTGTGGTGCTGGCAGATATGCGGGACGATCACTCTTTCTGCCATCTGGTTTTCTCCTGCCGGGGGTCCCTGAAAAGGGTTGGAAGTCGCCCTGGAGGGGCGGCAAAGCATGAAGAGGACCCCTCAGTGATCACAGAACAGCAGCAGCCCTCCCGTTTGATCCGGGACAGCTCTTCGAACTGGCAGGGGAAAAGTCCCATCACTAATGCCGCTATCAGCCGAGGCCAAAATTACTAACAAGCACTTCGAAAACACCGCGGAAGAATTGAGTAAGATCTTACCTTCTTTGTACTCCAAGTATTTTCCTGTAAAAAGCTTCTTGAAATTTCTTCCCCCTATGAAAAGAGAGGGAAGGGAACGTCTTCCTCCCACCCTCTAAAATAGCGGCGTCTGACTACCTAGGTGAAATAAAGCCTTGAAAAGAACAACTAAATAATTGGATTTGCATCTTCTTGATATTTGGGGACCCAAAAAGTTCCTACTCTCACGGGGACTTGCTACTTTATTTACTTGTAAAAAAGACGAAAAAGAACTTAAATTGGATAAAAACCTAGCCTGGGATTTGAAAAAGACTTTAAATGCTATCAAGGATATCTTGTGGCAATGCTTGGTACAGCAAGTGAATAGCCCAGATCTGTCCTTGGTATTATCTAAAAGAGATTAAAAGCTGAGCGAACAGCTGGGCGGTGAAATTTTTTAGGAACTGTGGAGGTGAACACTTACTGACTTTTGTTTAATAAATAGCCTTCACTAAAGGACCATCTATAACCATGTCAGAAATGGAGGAGGACCAGCAACAAATTTTGGCTATTTATAAACTTATACTTGAAAAAATTCTTGAAGCTACTGAGATAATTAAATCTAGACTGAAAGACAAAGGCACCAGCTTAAATCTACAAAGCAAAACCCTGATTGCAACTAAAGAATTTACAATTCATAAAACAACAGAAGTGGAAGAAATTAATACCAAGACAGAGGACTTTAAAGATCAACAAGTACAACGTACTGAAAATTTAGACAATCAAACCCTGATTGCAATTAAAGAACCGACAACTCAAAAAACAACAGAAGCAGAAGAAAGTAATACCAAGATGGAGGGCATTAACAATCAACAAGTGCAGCTTACTGAAAACTTAGACAATCAAACAACAACTATAAAATTGGACATGACTTTCTACTTAAACCAGACGAAACCTGAAGAAGAAGAAGACCAGATTGAATTGAAGACAAGTATACTAGAGCAAATATGGGGATCTGAACCACCAGTGCAACAACTTAATGATTATAAATGGGCCAGTTTTTCTAGAAAATTGACAATTAGATGGTCTCCTTTAGTTCAAGTAACATGCACAAGAATGAAGGGAGATCTATCTAATGATCTAAAAGCATTGGTATGAAAGCCTGGTTGGTATAAAAAGAAAGCTAGAATTAGATTTAAAAAATGGGGTCTTTTGATTTTTTTTAGAGAGGATCCAAAAGTTTCAACTGATGGGCTAAAGGGAGATTTTGAGATGAAGGGAAATTTGATTATTAGATTTAAGTATTGTTGGAAAATAATAATAAAAAACAAGGGATTAATTGGCTTAATATTGAGGATTTAGACGTATAAGGGAAATGAAAATTAACTGTTAGGAAATTGCTTTGAATAATTGTTTAGCCCAGATAATGCAGATGATGGATTTGAAATAATAAAGGACACTCCATTATTGTGGTGATGTATTAGGATGAGAAATAGAAAATGTTTATGAAATAAAATAAGATTATATTTAAGTAAGTAATATGTGTATTTTAGATAGCGTAACTTTTATTTAGTGAAATAAAGGAAATTTGAGCTACCCAACAATTAAATACTATGGATATTAAAGGTTAAATTGGAATATTGCAATTAAATATTAAAATTAGGTAAAATTTAAAAACAGATTATTGATAAATGTTTCAACTGAGTTTGATCTAATTAGAAATTTACTAGCTTAAATATAATATAGCAAATGTTTAGGGAAATAGAGAAGGAATTTTTGATGATGTAACCTGAGACATGTACTAAAGATTTTGTTATTGAACTATTGATTAACCCAATCACCACGTTGCTTTCCAAATACTCAAATATAAAACTGGAAAACTAATAAAAAAATTGTTAAAAAAAGAGAAAGGTTTAAAATAATTTTTAATCTTAAAATGATGCTCACATAAGAAAATAAAGTTCTGATTATAGGGAAAAAACAATCAAGTGTTCATTTTTCATTGCATACATCTTTAAAAAAGTCTCAATTTTTCTTTTAGTTTTCAATAAGCAGTTCCAAATCAAGCAGTTCCAAATTGACTAAGTCAATTGTAAATGTGGGTGTGAGTCTACAAAAAATTGCAATTTCCATTGTAAGCTGACTCCTACAATGGCTTGGCCCTGTGCCACATTTGATGGAAACCACAGTTGATGGCAAAGAGGTCTTATTTCTTTCACTTGATGACGATGCTGAAGAAAAACAAATAAGAGTATTATGGCTGTCATGCCAAGGAAGTTTGCTGTTGCTATTTTGATTTTTTCCCTATATATATATATATATATATAAAAGCAACTTGGCCTCTAGGTATAAATAGGCAAACCTGCCTACAGTTCTTATGTGCTGCACTCATTAGCCAAACTTTTCTCCTCTAAAGAACCTTTGCCAAAAGGTTAAATGGAATGCATACAGCTGCAAATGTTATGAATATTTATGATAGTGTGAGACAGAGATTTTGCATCCATGAATAATAAAGGTTTTTTTCCCCTCAAGTAGAGATAACGAGATGGGGACAAAACGGTGATGTTGCAAAGTGTGGAAACCCCACTGAGAACAGCAGGGGCAGCCCAATTCTTCCCACCCTTTCTTGCTTGGACTGAAATATAAAATAGGATAGAACATACAGAATTTTTAAAATAAAGCTTCATAGCAAATGGGAGCTTTATCTGCTGTGCATGTCACCATCCCCTCCTGTGCACTTCATTTGCAAAAGCTTGGGGCATGGGGTATTTGTCAATGATAAAGTCACCTTCCAGTTTGGAACACAGGATCTTATTTGTGAAATTCCTGGTGTAGCCGTTACATATTAAGCAGAGGCTGAAGGAGCTGCTTTGCATTCTCTTCAGGAGCAATTGATGGGAAAGCCTTTACAACAGCATAAAATTTAAGATCCATTTATTGTGTAGCTTTAAAACAGTCTGGTTTGCTTTGGAAGAAAAGAAGCAGAACAACCAAGTCAACCATGTTTATTCCAGAAATGGCCAGGTGAATAATACTGAAGAGATGTACAAGTTCTATTTCAAAACACCCTTATTTAAAATACATGTTTAGGTGTTTTAAAGCCAATAATATCACATGTGAAAGAAACTTTAATTTTCTCACCAAATTTTGAAACCAGGAGACTCCTCCTACAGTTAGTCATGCTAGCATGAGAAAATGTTGCGTTAAATGTTGTGCACATGGGAGTTGTACAATTTCTTAGTAAAAGAACATTGGTTCCTTTACATCGCCCTTTGCTAGTATATCCCACATCTATAGCTCTTTCTAACCTAGCACACTCGTTATCATATTGAACTTGATTGTGATCACCTTTTCACTGATCAGGGATCCTATCTGTATATACCATGAATGCATAAGAAGCTGCTTTGCGAAACATGTCCAAAGGCGCATCATCCAGCACCTTGAAGATCCAGTTGTTTGATCCCATGAAATCTTGTCTGCACATATGTGTATTTCTATGTTGGATTAGTCAGAGAGTGGAGTGGAAACTCACCTGCTAATTGTTTGCCTTCGAAGAACAATGAGATAAGAAAAACATTTTCATTGTCAACACCATGCTTGGGTTATTTCTTTGCTGGAAATTTATTATTTATTTATTATTTATTTTTGGCCACTGAGCTCCAGTGGACTTGCTGGTGTCATTGTACTACTGCTTCAAATAATGTAGTGTTTTCATGGCCATGGCAGGTAGAAGAAGCAACTAATAAATCTTGGGTAATAAACAAAAAAGTGTGAAACATGATTGCATTTTACTGCATCTTAGATTCTGTTAAACACAATTTAGGATGATGAATCACTGGTGACAGCTATTACTTTTACCACTTAAACAATTTTCTCTTCATTATTTGCCATTAAAGTAATTTTCCAGAAAGCAAATTATGTGTGTTTGTATGTTTATTTTTGAAAGTATTCTCTGGGCTGATGAGACTTAACAGTAAGCATTTGCTTTCTGCCTCACTTTGTGTTCGGCAGAAGATTACTGGCAGGAATGCTCCTGCAAATCAAACATCACCAAGACAAAGTTCAACTAAATGAAATTATATTTTCACTTGGTTTCCAGGATGTGAATTATTGCTTATTGGTAATGCTTTAGCACAGATTATCTCTGTGAAGTGGGTTAGGACGAAACAGTATGGCTGGCTCAAACTCACTCACTCTTAGTTAATGCCACAAAAGTCATCATCCCCCACAGACCCCAATCAACCTTTTCTTTTTGTGGCCTAACCACTTTGTTTCTTGTTTTTGGGTGATAGATTATGCCATGTTTATTCATTTTAATTATTCCCAGAAATTAACCTTGTTTCAATCTTCTCTCACCAACAATCCAATTTTACTTGGGGCAAACAATAAAAAAATGTATTAAAATCATTATCCAACAGCAGAGGTGTGCAGTAGTGTAGTAAGAATTATATACCCCCCTTCTCCCTTTTATTAAAAAAAGTTTTAAACTGTGAGCTACCTCTAAGGAACAGTCCACTAATGCATAGCATATATCTGTTTTATTTCTTTCTATGATAATTCACAGCAACAAATTACTGTATACCATTGGTTAACATTATATTGCACCCAAACTTCCTTGCCTATTGAATCATACAATGTTTCACACATTCATTTTCCAGATTCAATTTCAACACTTTATAGCCCTTGGCAATAACATGTTCATAAGTAACACACAATACAATTTCAATTCAATTTTTACAAATTCAAACCCATAGTTTTTTGCCAAAATTAAATTTTTCCTTCAGTTGTAAATATATCAGCCAGTGTCATACATATCCTTCTGATTCCAATCCGTCTTTTGACTAGATTAGTTCACCTTGATTAAAAAATATTATTTGATCATACTTCCTCCAGTTTGGTCTCACCATCATTTCTTTTCTGAAGAGACAATCAAAGAGGTACCTTAAGGGAGAACCTGATTTTATATTTATTCCAAATCATTAGGATAGCATGCCTAACAAAATGTTTCTTAAAGTCAGTACTCATTTTAACCTTTCCATACCATAGGTAGGTATGCCATCAAACTCTAATCTTGTGATCTTCCAGTTCAAGTAATCTCTTTTTTCTAAGAGTCACCCAATCTTTCATCCAAACCTCACCAAGTCCATGCTTCCACCATTTGGCTTTTATCACTGGCTTTATGTTGGCTTCATTTAATTTTCTTTCAAACTGATTCATGCTTTTCTGATTGATTTCAATTTTAGAGCTTTTAATGGCTTTCAAATTTGGGTGGTTTGATTCATTCTGCCTTAACTGTATTCATAGCCACTATGAGTGTGTTTAAAATTGAAAAGCAGGATTAGACATATTTGAAATAAACTAAGGCTTTTGCTCAAATTCCTTCAGACACTTCTCATCATGTTCGGAGAGCAAAGGCGGGAAAGTATTGCTGTCCCCAGTAGTTTCCAGGGACAGCTGCCAAAGAGTTGAGGTTGCAGATTTAAAAATAAAGTAAAAAATAAAGAGAAGTGTATCATCCTCTGGCTATAAATGTTTATATTCTGCAATTTCCATCTGATTGATGGCTGACCTTGTTTTCTGCTGCAGTCCGTCCCATAATTGTGGTTTCACCTTAATTCTGTACTGTCATAATACATGAATCTTCCACCAACCTCATCTGTTGTAGAGCACAGCTGGAAGGCTAAAACCACTTGTGACTCATGGCACTCCAGAAACATTCATCACAAGACAAACCACTTTTAAAGATATTCTGTCAAGTAGCATCCTTGAAAATCTATTCAATGGGTTTGGTGTATACACACACACACACACACATGCATGTTCAAAAATACATGTATTGGCTGAAGTGCACCTATCATTCAGATCTGAATGAAGAATGAATGAAAGAAGACTGCAAATTCTTTAAAATGTTTTTAAAGGAAAACAACCCAAGAAAGTCCAGTTGCCTTTTGGAAAAAGCACCTTTGGGAATATCATTCAGATCAGATGTTAAGTTGCTTAAGAACTCTGCTTGCCTTCTTACTGTAAACTGAATGTTTAGTCCCGTTTCATACTTTCATACTCAAAAGGCTGGAAGTTTTAAAAAATTTGCATTTCATTAACTCTGCAATTATCAAACTCAAGACAAAGGAAACATAAGAACATAATTGGTATATGCCTGCCTTATGGCAAGCCTTTGCTTTATACAGAATGATGGATCAGGCTAAAGCATTAAATTTGGAAATTACAGAGAGAACCATTTGGAGTGGCAAGCTTGCTACCCAACCTATAACTTAGTGGAAATGCCCAGCAGTCCTAGATCACATGGGAGAGAGTAAAAGGATCCGAGATTAAACAGAAGACAGAAAACTGATGATAGAAAAGGGAACTGTGTTTGGAGATAAATGGACAGGGAAGAAAATCAACATTTCATTTAGATTAAAACCTAAGATGGTGGAAAGCTTGGAATTTGATAACAATTTCTTGAAACTGAATTATTACTTTTAAACAAAAATCTTAAAAGCTAGATATTATAATTTTCAGGAAAAAATATACTAATTCAAGTTGAAATTTAAATAGAAAAATAAAAGTTTACTTTAGTAAGGTTTTGAAAATTGTTGCTAAGACAAATTTTAGGCCAATCACCCCCATGGATAAGACACCAAAAGCTGTATTAACATCATGCGTTGATAAGAAGACTTGCACTAATGCAGCAGATGAGTAGGTGCTATTATGTTAGTAACAATCACTGCCAAATAGTATGCCTGAGTACATCATTTGGAAAAGGAAGTGCCTTTTTGAATCCAATATTTAAAGCAGGGAAGTTGTAGCCACCTAAAGGGACGGTTGCCTCAAAGCATTCCTTCTCAAGGTCTTCTGAACAGATTGCCAGCAGGAGAGCTGAATGCCCAGACATCTTTGGAAGGGCTTCAAAGCAGCCAAGTATCTGTACCGCAGCTTTGAAGAACCAATTTAGAGGGGTTTTTTTTGTTTGTAAAAATGTATTGGCCACCCATCTTACTACAGGGCAACTCTTCATTCCCAAATAAAGCAACTTGCTTAAATGATTTTCCCAATCCATCACACAGTCAGAACTTTGCAAAGATAGCATAGTGACTGTCAGAAAACTTTTGCTTGGTGCTCAGTTCCAAAGGCCCTGGGTGGAGTGGATTTTATGGATCTTTTGCAGCTGAATTCAGACAAGATTATAGTACTGAAATAGCATTAGTCACACTTATACATGATCTCTGGAAGGTTTAGGAAGGGGATGGAGATAGTCCTTGCCCTTCTGGATCTCTCAATAGTTTCAGTTCCATGATGTCCTTCTGGACTGGTTTATAGAATTGGGAATGGAAGGTATGGTGTTTCAGTGGTTTTCTTTCTATCTATGTTTCTAGCTTCAGTTGGTGTTGGGGAAAGGGAGAAAAAAGGTTGGCTTTTCTTACCAAATATTTCCATGAACCCACTCGATGATGTCATCCAGTAGCAAGACTGGTAATATTCAATTGCACATTTCTAATTCCAGGCTGGACAAGTGATGCTATGGATGAAGAGGATCCAGCTGCATTTTAATCCTAGAAAGACAGAGTGGCTTTAGGATTTGCAGTCCCCTGGATTTTGAGAGTTGCCAGCTTTAATTCCTGACAGGATAGTACTCCATGGGCTATGAGTTGGTATGCAATTTGAGAGTCCTCATGGACACAGGTCTTTCTGGGCATTATACAAATTCATCTTATGTGCCAATTGCACCTAATCCTAGACTGGGAGTCCCTATTCATGGTCACTTATGTCCTATTCACTTTCCGTTAGTCATGTGATTTAGCCTCCAGACCCTTTATCATATTTGTTGTTTTTCTCTTGCTTTCCAGGGTCTCAATTGATGACATGAGGAACCAGATACTAACTTTGATAACCAGCTCTCCCTTTCAGAATACTTGAGGGAATTCTGCTCTAATGTTTCTTTCTCTCACTTGTTTGTTAGAATTTGTTTAGACAAGGTCATTGGGGTGAAGGAAAAGAATGGGCAGAGAATATCCTCTGATTTATTTATTGAATAATGAATATAGGGTAGTTGATTAATATTAGAGCACTGGAAATACTATATGAAAATGCTTTCCATTAGTTGCACAAGAGTGATATCACACACATTTCACAGGTTATTTTTAAATTGTTACACAAGCAACAAATATTCATTCCCAGAAGAAGCTAATTTGCTAAGGAGGCATGCCAATACATCTTCTAACTCAGAAAATCAAATGTTCAGGGAATGATGGTGTCTACAATCTATTAAAACTTTACTTTTTAAAACAACCTATAAATTAGGTTATTCTTTTTTTCCATCCTTTCTATTTTTTTTATTATACTGATTTTAATAAGCTTTGTAATATATTTAATCAGTGAATTAACTGCTGAAGTTTATTGATTTATGGGCACTTCTGTACACAATAAATTTTATTTTTCTTTTTAAAAAAACTTTTGAAAATGAATTGCAGTGAAACCCTTGAAGCTTATCATGGTGACATTTTGCGAGGCCTCTAGAAGTGTTTCTGAATCTCAGCAACTTTAAGATGTATAGACTTCAGCTCCCAGAATTCTCCCAGCCAGCATACGATCTACTCATCTTGCTATTTTCATCTCATTCTGGAAAAACTGAAGCAGCTATAGGTATTTTGATAGCCTATGATCTATTTTCTGTAATCAGATCAAACTTGATGTTGGAATCTGTTCAATTTTTCTTCAGATCTGTTAGGCATATGTAAGTTGACAGGTTAAAAAAAATCTTTTTTTTTCTAAAAATAATGTCAAAATTAAGAAGTTACAGTATGTGGACAATATATTTTACAGGATCCTTGGTGATGAAAAGCTCTGCTCATATATATATATATATATATATATGGTACAAATAAAATACGAACACCAGGAGAGTATAAATATAAAAATATACTTTACTAAAAGCTGCCAAGCTTTCGTTTGGAAACTCCAAACATCATCAGGGCTAAGGAGCCAGTAAACAATGATGACTTAAATAGGTTTTGCCGGCATCTGCAGCCGGCTCATGGACCGCGTCACCAGTCCCGGCCGGTTAATTAGTGTTCCAGATGTTTCTTTATTACTCTCCTTACTCTCCTCTGTTCTGTGGAAAGATGAGGTTCTCTGTATATAACAATATAAGCCCTGCGCACATCCAATTTGTTCCACTGAACCTCTATGTCATTAGATGGGTTAGGACAGAAGTCCGGCAAAACTATTTCCTGAGATCTAGGATACAAGGACTTGACCTTAGGCACGAAGGAGGGGCCTAGCCTAAGGGTTACCCTGTCCTTATGGAACACAGGTCCTTCCTCACTGAAGAGTAGCCAGTTCAGATATCCTTCTCGCTGAAGTTACAGCAACAAGAAATTCCACCTTCATCGATAACTGTTTAAACAAACCAGTGTCAATAGTTCAAAGGGTGCGAAACAAGAGCCTATAAACCTGATGAAGATCCCACGAGGGGTATCTATGTACAGTTGATGGTCTGACGTTGTTAGCTCCTTTTAGGAAGGAGCGTATCATAGGGTAATGTGTTAAGGATTCATTGCCACAGGAAATAACTGTGGCAAGTGCTGCTACCTGCCTGCGGATAGTGCTTGTGGAAAGCCCTTTGTCTAGACCATCCCTCAGGAACTCCAAGATAACTGGCATTGAAACTGCCAAAAGGTCAATTTTTCGAGCTGAACACCAATTACAGGAGTCTCTCCATGTGGCATCGTATATTCTATTCGTCGAGGGTCGCCTGGATTGCTGAATCATAGCTATGACCCTTGACGAATATGAGTCTCAGCCTAAGGCCTGCCTCTCAAGTGCCAGACGGTTAACTGGAGTCATTGAGGGTCTGGATGGCGTAGTTCCCCCTGAATGTGGGAGATGCGATTTGCTGGGATCCTCCATGGAGATGATGCGGAGAGCTCCATCAGGTCGGCGACCAAGAGCGTCTCGGCCAATGCGGCGCAACCAGGAGGACCTCTGCTCGTTCGCGAAGGATCTTCCTGATCGTGGCAGGAAGAAACGGCAGAGGAGGGAAGGCATAGAGCAGTTCCCTGGGCCAGGGACTGCGGAGCGCATCTGTTCCCTCCGCTGATGGAGGTGGGAACCCGGAAAGGAATCTGGGAAGTTGTGAGTTGGTGGGGGAGGCAAAAGGTCTAAGGTTGGGGAACCAAACCTGTCCACGATCTCTCTGAACACCTTCGGATCCAGCTGCCATTCGGAATGGTCCATGGTTGCTCAGTTCAGTGAGTCCGCCTGCTGGTTGGTCACTCCGGATATGTGCTCCGCCCTGATGGAGGCAAGATTCAGTTCCGCCCAGGACCCCAGCAATTTGGCCTCCTGCATGAGAGGCCTGGACCTTGTCCCCCCTTGTCTGTTGACGTGGGCCTTGGCTGTAATGTTGTCGGTTAAAATCAGGACATGTTGGCCCTATACTATATCGGTGAATCCCTTTAGGGCCATATGTATGGCTCTGAGTTCCAGCCAGTTTATATTGTTCTTTAGGTTCTGTTTGGACCACCGACCTTGAGCCCAGTGCGTGTGGAGGTGTGCCCCCCACCCAAACAGGCTTGCATCTGTGGTAATGGTAATCCTGTCTGGTTCTAATACTGCTCCCTGTGACAGCGCCGGGGAGTCCCACCAATGAAGGGAGTTCAAGTCTCTGAAATGGAAGGAGAAGCCATGTAATTCTCTGGCATGGAGGCGTGCCCATGGCACAATTTGCACGCAGACACCGTCTTCCCCAGTAGCTGTGATAGGGAGGCCAATGTGACTACTCTGGCCCTTTGGATCCGACGTACAAGAGTCTGAATAGAGTTCCTTCGGTCCTGAAATAGGTAGACCGTACAATTGTCCATGTCTATAACAGCGCCCAAATGGAGGAGCCGGGTTGTTGTATGACTTTTCTGGAAATTAACAGAAAACCCGTGCTCCTGAAAGACCTTGATGGCTAGGGCGAGGTCTGACTGAGCGTTTCGGAATGATGATGACTGAATTAGTATGTCATCTAAATAGCATTGAATTCTGATTGGAATTTGTCTAAGGTGGGCTGCGAGCACTGCCAGTACCTTGTAAATACCCTCAGTGTCGATGAGAGGCCAAATGGTAGGGTTCTGTACTGGTAGTGGGCATAGCTGAATCTGAGGAATTTGCGGTGGTTAGGAAACATGTCTCAGTTAGGTCTATTGAGGTAAGAAAGTCACCTTGCCTGATGCTGGCCAGGATTGATTGAAGTGGTTGCATCTTAAACTTCTTATACCTCAAGTAAGGTTTAGATCTTTCAAGTCTAAGATTGCCCTCCAGCCCCCCAAGTCTTAGGGATGACGAAGAGGTTTGAGTAAAACCTTCGTCCTTCTTGGTCTTGTGTACCGGTTCAATTGCTTGTATTTGTAATAAATGAGCTATGGCCTCTGACATAAAGTCAGCCCTGGACCTGCTCGTTGGGATAGGGCAAGAGCGGAATTTATCAGGTGGTTGAGAACAAAATTCTAGTCTCAAACCTTGCGTGACAGTATCTAACACCCATGCATCTGTAGTGATGGCTGTCCAAGTGCTGGAATAAGGGGCCAGCCGGCATCTGTAGTGGTGACTGCCCAAGTGCTGGAATAAGGGGCCAGCTGGCTTCCTATGGGAAGTGAGACTGTGAGATCACTTGCCTCGTTTAGAGGAACGGCCCCTCGGCCTTGAAGGGGCCGCTTGGCCTGGATCTGTGGTCTGCTTCTGCATGCTGAATGATCCTGCTGTCGTTCTTGTCTCTGAAAGGAATAGAGGGATGCCTGGGCCCAGTCCCAGGATGGAGCTGGTCGAAAGGCAGCCTCCTGTAACTGCTCTGTGACATGAGTTAACCAGAGTTTTACGTTTGTCCTTACCTTCAGTTAAGTATGGTTCTAGTGCCTTACCAAAGAGATGTCCACCTGTGTAAGGTTTAGAGGCCAGACGCCACTTGGTCTTGGTGTCTGCTCGCCAATTCCTGGGCCAAAGGAGCCTTCGTGCTGAGATGTCTGCAGCGATGGTCTGGCAGTGTATCTAGCCATGTGCAGAGAAGCGTCGGCTA
Source organism: Crotalus tigris (assembly GCF_016545835.1). Lineage (NCBI taxonomy): Eukaryota > Metazoa > Chordata > Lepidosauria > Squamata > Viperidae > Crotalus > Crotalus tigris. The sequence continues at coordinate 1,253,596 of NW_024096576.1, forward strand.
GGTACTGGGATGTAGCCACTAACTTACCCAGATTTTGGTGAGCTCTGAGCTGGTCCGGAGGGATCCTGTCCTGGAGCTCACGTAACCCAAGGGCTGAAGCCCTGGCGAAGAAGGCCATGGACGTTGCCGCCTTTGTTGCCCAGGCTGATGCCAGATGGGAACTACGCAATGCGAGTCAATCTTTTTATCCTCCGCCCTAAGTGCCTCATTTATGTCCCCAGGGATGTTAGCATTGGGAAACAATGAGTTCAAGGCTCATCAATCTCAGGAATCTCCAATAGAGAGGCCAGAGAATGGGCAACATTGAATAATGTTCCCTCTACTGCACCGGGGCTTAAGAAGGATCCTAAGTTCTCCCATTGTTCTTGAACTATATTCAGAAAAAGGGGAGGGCAGGGAATATTGTTCTGCGAGACTGAGGGCTCGGTGTATATGGCGTGGGGACCCTTGGACGTTGTAGGTGGGGTCTCCTGTTCTTGGGGGAGGTTTGCAGTAGTGCAGGCCCTGAGTAGCAGGGAATTAAAGAATGAATGGTCAAAGAGACCGACAGGAGGGGTGGGGTCAGAAGGAGTGATGCCCTCGTCCTCAAACAAAATCAGGCCAGATTGTTCAGCCCCTGTAGATTCCAAATCCGATGAGGGATCCTCCATCAAATCTGGAGATTGTGGATGATACGTGGCCTGGGGGGGTGGCTGTGGGGTGTTGGAGGCCATAAACTAGCCACAGCCTGGGCTATCATGGACTGAAGGAGGTCCGGGTTCAAGGCCTGGTTCTCAGGAGGGCGAAGCCCTGCTGCAGTGGGGGTGAACGTGGCCTGGGGTCCTGGGGTGTCCTGGTTAGTTGTGCCCCTCCCTGGGTCCACTCTTGTGGTTAAATCTAATTGGGGAATTCCCCTGGGGGAAGACCAGGCCCCTGGGGCTGAGGCACAATGTGAGGAAAGGGGTTCAAAAATGGACCTTCCCACCGTGCCTGTCAGATCTGGGGAGGCTGCTCTCAGTCTTTGGGACTCCTCCTCCCTCTGTGGCTCCCTGCTTGGCCGAGCTCGCTTGGTGGTGTTCGGCTCGCTGATTTTCTCTGCCATGATGAATTGCTCTGGGCTCAACCTTGGCAGAACACCCCCCCTCGGTGCTGTAACTCACCAAGGGAGCCTGCAGAGATGATTCAGCCCTTGAGGGGGGTGGGCGGGGAATTAATGGGCACCGCGTCCCTTGGGAGCGAACAGGCCCTCCCCGGTTCAACACTGTAGTCTCGAAGCCTCTGTCACCGGTGATGAACATTGCCTTCAGGAGAAACTCCAGGCAGTCTGGGCCTCAGTCACACACAAAATGGCCACCGTGAGTCAATTCAAAATGGCAGCCGCAGAGTTCGTGCCAAAAAAACGGCAGTTAGAAGAAGGCCTTGAGGCCTGAGGCCTAAGCTGCGATGAGCCCTCGTTCCGAGGAATCGCTTGGGCTCCTAACGCAGCGAATGGATTCCAAAAAAAAAGGCCATTAGAAGAAGAAGGCCTTGAGGCCTGTGGCCTAAGCTGCAATGAGCCCTCGTTCCGAGGAATCGCTTGGGCTCCTAACGCAGCGAATGGATTACAATTAGGTGAGCTGAGAGAGGTTGAGGCAGGCCGAGGCCTAGTAAGGCCTCCAGGCTCTGAAAATTGGATCGGTGCCAAAACTTTCTCCTGCTGCTGGGGCGGTCTGCTGAGGCCGAGGGACCTAGAAAAGGCTCCCTCCAGGCCTGATGAGCCTCGTCGTCCCTTGCGGAGCCCCCCAGTCAATTGGCAAGCTTACCCCTGCCTCTAAGGCCTCCAGGCTCTGGTTAGAAGAATGGAGCCTCTGATGCAGAGGAACGGCCCCTGGTAGGAGATTTCTCTTGCTTCTGGGAATCCAATTTTCAAGCTGATTGTGAAGCTGAAAGGCTCTCAAAGGGAGAAAGGGAAAGTTTCCCCCCCCCCAAAGGGAGGTTTTGTCAGCCTGTCAGCCTGCTAGGCTACAGGTTGGGATGAAATAAAATAGGAATACACAGTCTTCTGCTCCAGGAGCGAAGAAAAAACGCGTCTTAGAGCAAAGAGACTAAGTCTAAAACTGGGGTGCAGTTGGCACAGAGGGGGCGGTACTAAATTTCAGACTTAGTCTAATTGGAGCAGATAGATTAAGACAACCCATCCGTGGGTTCTCCATCCAATCATGCTGGAGAACAGGTTATTTTAAAACATTATGGATATTGTTTTTATGAAAATATATATGAATATGTTTACTTATTTATTTATTTTTGTCACAGTTCTTGTCCCAGGCAGGGATGTTTGTTCTAGAGAAAATATTTTCTTCTATCTCAGTATTTCTCAAATTTAGCAACTTTAAAATGTGCGGACTTCAACTCCCAGAATTTCACAGCTGGGGGGAGAAGTTCATACATCTTAAAGTTGTCAAGTTTGAGAAACACTATTCTGTCTTAAATATTATATTTCACAGTAGAATCAGAAAGAATATTGATGAGATAGAAATTATTTGATTTCAGGAAAGAAAGAAAATTGTGAAGCTGAAATATTGAATGGAAATTTGTTATACCAGTATTTATTTCATTAATGTTCATAAAGCTGTCCCACCAATGTAACAAATTATATACAGAAGTTGCAGAAATGAAGTGAGTAAAATGTAACACAGATTGAAAGAAACATCTATCAGTTGCATTTGTACTAGCCTAGTTGATGTGAGCAGAAGTGAGACATTAAGCCTTAATGAAAAATGACTTTAAATCACAGCAATTTTGCAGGCCCTTTTCATCTAGCTTGTGTCCTAGCCATTAACATGTCTGAAATAGTTCAAGATGAAAGAGCTCACATCAGTCTTGCTAACACATACACACACAACTACTTCCTTAACTTACAGAGTTGTAAAGGCAAGAAATACTATCTGTAAAGGTTGTGCAAAACTGTGGATGTTCTCCAAGAGATGTGGGAGCAATGAAAAATAGTATCTTTCTACAATACCTCAAGGCAGCTGCCCCTTATCTTGCTCCTAACAACAACCACAGATTCTTTAAAGTTGTTGCAGATACCAAAAGCCCCTTTTGAGATCAAAGTGAGCCCTAGAATGGATATTTCGATCTATATGATGGACCCACCTTTTACTTAGCTATTTTAAATGAGACAATAAAAACATTACACAATCATGAGGTTTTGAATGTCTGGTTAGATTTTGCAATTTTGAATCTTCCATTACTTGGCTTTCCTGCCCTTTGATCACAAACTAGGTATTCTTTCAGTGTAATTAGTGAAAAAGAAGTGACCTGATCAGGAGAAGAACTTTTTTCTGTTATGTAAGCCTTATCTATTAAATGAACTTTGGGAGGGTTGTGTTGGATGCAGGAAAGGATCCATGGAGCAGTTGAGTTCAGCACAGTTTGCCCTGTGTGTGTATGTGTGTGTGTGTCTGACATGACTTGGCTTGATGAAGTTAACACAGAGAATGGCTTTTATTTTATTTTTAGGGCACTTTATCTAGGATTAGCAATGATAGTGAAACAGTAAGAGATAGTTTGTCTTGATGGCTGGCACTTATGCTAGAAAAAAATGGAACAGCATATTTAAACTGTCAGACCTTCATTGTTTTATTAGGTAGTGGTACCTCCTTCAGAAAGGGATCAAGTGAGCCACTGAAAGAATGAGTGATGATCAGCAATTCTGAGAGGGCACAGAGGCCTGCATGACTTATTTTTCTCTCTCTCTCTTACTTCTACTTAAATCTGCATTCTGATCTGATGGTGTAGAACTAGCAAATGGTAAACAGATCTAAATCACCAAAAGCTCTGAGCCAACTTTCAAAGATATTTCCTGTGTTTTAAGGAAAAGAGGTGAGGTTCCTATTTCTACTCTTAACAGAACTGGGATTTTTTTGGGGGGTGGTGGATACTTCAAATAGTTTACCATATAGTAGTTTTGAAATACCTTTTCTGATATTAACATCTCTATATTATGAAATAAGATCCTAGGGCATAGATTAAGTTCCAAAAAGCTTTGGATATGATATGGAAAGGAATTCTCATGTATCTTTCAAAACTATAATACATAGGAGCTTGATAATTTAATATTCAACTTGGCCTTTTCAAAAACCAGGATTTGTAAAAAAAAATTCTTAAATCAGCCCCAGAAGTATAATTAATTGTGCCTTTACAAATGCATCCAAGATCTTAAAATCTTAAAAAAAAAAATGCTGATAAGGTACAATAAAGACTATTTCATCATTCAAATTTTGGAGATTTGCTTTCATGACCACCCAAGGCTCTTTTCCAGGCCATGCATCAAATGATCCTTGCTCATATAAGTGCAAACAAATAAATACAAGGAAATTGAATTCACTATTCTATTGATTTGATCTTTACAACATCAAGATGTTTGAAACAGGTAATAATTTCCTCTATGATGGGGCCAATGTTTCCAGAATTTCCATAGATTGTGCTATTTTTTTTTCTTTGCAAAATGTGTGCTCTCACATTTTGGGGGGCTTAATGGGAAACTAAGAAGCAGTACAGAGTCTTTCTTTGGTTTATTCCCACCTACCATGTAAAAGAAAGGTCCCCAACACACTTACCATTTATGTCTTTTTAGAGACTTAATGGTTCTTTGTGCAAAGCCTAGTAATGCTTTGTCAGGAAGCAAAAAAGGGAAGTTTTCTTTCAGTTTAAGCTCAGGTGGGAGTGGAAGTGTCTGTGTGTGCATTTCAACTGTATTTACCCTCTTTTACAGTGTTTCTCAACCTTGACAATTTTAAGGCATGTGGACTTCAACACCCAGAATTCCACAGTCAGAATTGCTGGCTATGGAATTCTGGGAGTTGAAGTCCACCTGCCTTAAAATTGTCAAGGTTGAGAAACACTGTGTGGTGTTTTTTTGTTTTATTTTTTGGTGTTTCTTTTCCTTGGGTATAAACAACTGTGTGTGATTAATAGGTTTTTCAAGAAAAAACTTGCTTGGAGTGGGCAGCTACAAATGGGAACATTTCTCATAGGTGTCCTTTATAATTCTGGAATGGGAGGAAGGCTGCCAGCCATAGGCTAGTGAAGGCACTCAAGCAGAGTAGAGAGCTTTCGTGCCTCTGCAGATGGGGCTGTTGAGTAATTTCAATTTATCTGCTTTAAGGGGTGTTGTTTAAGCAGGTTAATGCAGTTCATCTTCTGGCTCAGGCTTAACATCATGCTAATGACTTTCAGCCAAGACAATGTGTTTCCTCAAAGCATTTGTGACCAGATTAGATGAATTGCAGCCTTGTTTTTCTCTCATTTTTGTTACTCTAGTATAACATGGTAGTTTAGCTTATTGAACCCTCAGGAGAAATTTACAATTCTGTCTAGTACAGGCCTGTAAACACAAATGCCAGGCCTGTTCCTGCGGAAGCATCCAAAAATGCTCATTTTGATTGAGCCAGGATGTTGCTTGTGGCTACAGTACCATTGGACAGCAGCCAGTGAGTTGGTCTCTTAAGCATGACTAGACTTTATAGAAATTATTAAAATGTTTTAGTGGAAGCTTAGAAGGGGAAAGGTCCCAATCTCTGATGTTCTAGAGATCTTTGAACCCTATGAAGCCAGAGTTACCATCATAAGCAAATAACTATTGTTATTGTGTAATAAGGAAATAAACAGCTGTTTTCTGGGCAAAAGGATACCAAGATCAATCACACTTAACAGCAGAGATATCGATCAAATCTTCCTGTGCTATTGAAAAATTAGATAGATTCAACAATTTTGGAATAACACTAATATTTTTTTAAAAATCTCTTCATGATACTCCTCTAATTTAATAGGTGAAGGAACTGGCAAACTTTCTTGGGGAATTCCTTTTGATGAGATTTGATGAATGTGTGAGCGAATAAGTCCAATATCAAATCTCTTTTAATAAGTAATTGTGCCATAGCCAACCTAAATGTTTTTGCCTCAGTGATTTCATCTGCATCAATGGAATAATAATACTTTATTCCATTGATCCCACCAAAAATCAATGTTTTGCCAAGTTTAACATGTGTGGAACTCAATTCCCAGAATTCTGGAAGTTGAAGTCTACATATCTTAAATTTGCCATGGATGAGAAACACTGGTTTAAAAGGTTGGGAAGGGAATCAAATTGTGAAAATATTGTTAATAGCTCTTATTAATATGACTCCAAACCCATTTGGTAGAAAAGTTTAAAAGTAGCCTAAATTACTCAGTTTATTTTACCCTGACTGTGGTGTTAACAATCATCATGCTGTGATGCAATGACTGCAATTTTGGGAAGGAGATTAATTCTTGTCAGCAGTGACTCCTCTTAAAAATGTAAGGTAATTCTGAGGACTCCCAGTCCTCCACAGCATCCCCCAATCTGTCAAGGAAGTTAGATTAAGTCTTGGCTTTTATAATCATAATATAAAACACCTATCTTTCTTTTTACATCTTCTTGGGATTTCTGGAGCTCCCCAATATCTCATCAGAAACTGTACAAAAATAGTTTGGCTCCTGAAACTCTACTAATTCATTCAGTCTGAGCAAGACTCTTGTTGACTATATAGTCATACTCATACTGTTTTCTTGGCAGCAATATGGAAGGACATTTTTTTTTCAAATTGTAGATTAATTTACATCTAGGTGGTTTCCCAGTGGTTTCTCATCCAAATTCTAATCAGTTCAAATAGCACTTAGCTTTTTCAGAATCAATTCTGGTCTTCTAGATCCTGACACTTGCTGTAGACCAGCGTGTCTCACCCTTAACAACATGCTGGGTAGGGATTTCTGGGAGTTGAAGTTTACACACCTTAAAATTGCCGAGGCTGAACAATACTGATTTAGCACTATAAAAAATAGTATTAGATTGGTGATTTAAAAAAAAACTAACATAAATATTTACAAAGATTTTAACTAATCTAAAGCAGTTTAACCTTAACATTATGGACAAATACACAACATCTGATATTTTAAAACTTTATGTTTTAAAGACCCTGAACTTTAATTATGGCAAAAAGCTGTACACAGAATTATGCTCTATAAACAGTCTCCAAACTGAGTTAAATATAAAGCTGATTTTTTTTAGACACAAAGTTATTTTTGACACTGTTGCTTTAAACAAAGTAAAGTTAATTTTCTTAAAGTGATATGAAGTTGATAGTAAGATTCTCCATAGTTCAGGAAGATTTTGTGGGATTAAAAACTTGGTAGTTAATGGGATTTCTGCTCTATGTGAAATGTTAGCAGTAGGCTTTATCAAAGGATCTCATATTCTTTTCACAACCAGAAATATTAATAAAAAATGTCAATACTGACAGTGTAGTGATAGATGGTATTTTCTCCTGTACTACTATATATTAGTCTCCTATCCATGACTATTTTGCAAAAATTAAATTCATTTACTTTTGACAATTAGCCCCCTTGGAATGAAAAATGCATTCAAGGTTAACTTTCAGGTAATGTCAATATAGATTTATTTTAACATGTTATCTTCATTTAGAGTTGGCTGGTAGGTGGTTAGCATGTATGTGGTGAAAAGCCAACTGTAAACATGACTAAATGCATGTAGGAGTCATCTTCATTGCTATATTATTCTCTGCCATCATTTAGTTTTCAGGATATTGTCCAAAAATATTATTTGGTGACTTATTCAAATTGAGAAAAGTGGAGTTTTAAAGGGAATGATTATCTATCTATCTATCTATCTATCTATCTATCTATCTATCTATCTATCTATCTATCTATCTATCTATCTATCTATCTATCTACCTACCTACCTACCTACCTACCTACCTACCTACCTACCTACCTACCTATCTACATACATACATACTAAAAATATAAATAACTTACGACCACCAGGAGGATCCAAGTAAGAAAATACTTTAATAAAACCAAGCTTTCATTGGGCACTCCCAACATCGTCAGGGTTAAAAGTCAGTTAGAGAAAACACCTTAAATAAGGTTAGCTAATGCTTGCGCCCGGCTCCTAGAACACGTCATTGGTCCTAGCCGATTAATCTGTGTTCTGGTCGTTTCTGTGGCGTTTACACTCAGCCCTCTTATATCACTCTTTCGAATACTCCTGCTTGTCCTCTCAATATTAGTTCTTAGATTCGTTAGAATCCTTTCACCCTCTTTCTCTTCAGTGATATTTACTCCCATATCATCTTTCCCTCTGCTATGGGTTATAAAATCGAATGACCCCCCCCATAACCCATAGCAGAGGGAAAGGTGATATGGGGGTAAATATCACTGAAGAGGAAGAGGGTGAAAGGATTCTAACGAATCTAAGAACTAATATTAAGTTATTTATATTTTTATTATGAATATACCCAGGAGTCACATCTTTATGGACATTATTAATCATACATACATACATACATATCATTTTAGCATTCAGTTAAGCATGTGAAAAAGTGCAGTGGCATTTTGGAACAACTAACTGACAGGAAAGGAATTTTACTATTACTCAGAGGAAACATGAACATCCTAATGAAATGTGACAGTTGTGAGTTTTTTCAACATGGCCTCCATGAAAGGTCACAAAACATTTTCAACTTATTTTAACATTTCTTTCTTTCTTTCTTTCTTTCTTTCTTTCTTTCTTTCTTTCTTTCTTTCTTTCTTTCTTTCTTTCTTTCTTTCTTTCTTTCTTTCTTTCTTTCTTTCTTTCTTTCTTTATCTTATTTAAGTTATAGGCCACCCAGTTTCCAAATTAGGATTTATATAAAAATATAAAACTCAAAGAGAAAAGTATTTAAAACAAGGTCAAACAAAACAAAAAGGACAACTACTCTGTTCCCAAGGCCTCGGTGAACAACTAAGTATTCAATAGTTTCCTCAGTAACATACTGTAAGGGTGGGAACCACATGAATCTCTCAATGTTGCTGAATGATTCATGATGATGAATATTTCCTACTCTGACAGGATACCAATTCTGAGACTTCAAATCCTTTTTGGCCTTGTTTGTGGATCTTAAAGCCTGATAAGATCTGTTCATACAAAGTTTAAACATCTGTCACTGTGGGTGTGAGCTACCTATGGTGAACTAAATGATCCATGCTGTTCTACAGAGATAGAGAAGTGACACTGTTATCTGTATCTGACTAAAAGCATGACTCACCCTAGTTAATAATGTGTGCTTCCCACTAATTCACCTTGGGAGATAAATTTACTCTTTCTAATTTACTTCTTTCCATCTCTTTTGTTGATGTTTCAATAACTCCTATCTTCTGGTAGCATTTTTGTTGCTATTTTTATGATTGTTTTTATGATGACCTTTTTTGAATAAAGTGCTTTGAAATCCATTCTTGTATTTCTTTTTGATGAGTGTGTGAACCACATAAGCCTTTTGTATTATTATTATTTATTCAAAATGTGTTTACATTTTTCATAGAAGCTTAGGACTATTAAAGTAAGAAAATATTCTATCCACAGAATAGCAATAAATAAAAAAGATTAAATTGTAGAAGCCAATGGAAATAAAATATATTTTAATTTTTTTCTACAGAAAGAACAGATTTTTTTGGATTTCCAAATGAAAAGAATTCTGTAATTATACAGAACCTTATTAAAAGTACACATGTTGAGATATATCACATCTCAAGCTCTTCAGAATCATATCAGGCTTGGGGACAAACTGGAAGCCAGTACAAATACTTAAAAATGCTTAAAAATATGTAATTATAAGAATTTCAGATTATGTATTAAGAAGCATGAAGTGACACTCAAGAGAAATTTTGGACATTTTTCAAAATAACCAACCATGAAGATTTGACCCCAAATCACAAATAGTTAAGTCATTTCATTGGTATTTTATCCACAGGCAGTATTTTTGTAGCAAATTCCAATCCTACTTTGTCTGCCATGCTTCTTAAACAACTACGTGAAACAATTGAAGAACAAATAGGTAATTTATGTTTGTTTCATGTTGGCAGATTTATAGATTTTCATTTCTCTATATTCTCTGACAGCACTGTCAGCTGAGTCTTATACAATATTTGCTCTAATGTTAGTCATATGAGATTTTACTGAATTAGGAAGAACTGGTCATGTAGTATACAGAGCAAAATATAACTCTGGCATTAGAAATTTGTTGTTTTTAACTAAAGAATCCATGGTCATTGATCTCTTAATCATGCTACAAGCTAGTGGAATGGTTGGAATGAGGCTATGTCCCCAATTGGCTGAGGGCAGTTTTGGCAAGAGCGGATTGGAGGCATTGAAAAGACTTCCAGGATATAGATCAGCAGGAGCAGATCAAAACAAGCCTGAGAATAAAGAAGGAAAGAAGCCAAAAAACCTCTTTCTGAAGGGGAATAAACTGAAGTCAATGTGAGTAGACTACTGGAAAATGTTTGTACTCCTTTCCAATGACAGACTACCTCCTTACTCTTTTCTGTTGGTCTTTAGTTTGCCTATCTAGCTTATTTATACTATATTTATTATATTGTCTTCTATCTGACATTCTGCTGTTGCCACTGATTGTCTTACCTTGCTTCCAGAACATCAATATTATGAAGGAAGAAGTTAGTTGTGAACTGCTGTCCTCATTTTCTAATGCTAAGGAGGTAATGGAAACATGAATAGGTTTTTTTGGGATACTTTAAGTGATGCAAGATAAAGCTTAACCTAGACAGCATGAATATATTTTGGATAGCAAGATGGTGGACTCTAATGTGGGTTATATTTTCCCAAAGTCAGTAATGTTTAGAAGCTATTTTGAAGACAGCAGAGATGATGCACATGGAGATGGTGGTGGTGCCTATTGCCAGAGAAGCTTTGTTGATGTTCAGTGCATTGATTGATTGACAGTGGAAGTTTTAAATCTCACTAGTATGTTTTGTGATTACATATAGGCTTGATTATTGTTTTTATGTGGCATTAAACTTTATTGTCCGGTCTATCTATAAGAGATGTGACATTGGTACCACTGAATACAGGTCTTTTTTTCTTGATGGTTCAGAGTTTTTGAATAACTGCAAGAAAGGCAAGATACTGCTTTATCTTGCTGGACTTCAGAAAATGTTTAGAACTTTTTTTCTTGTCTGTATATGATTAATTTTAGCACACTGTGTTTTTTTCATTTGGTAACTATTTGATCTATTATGGGATAGATATATTTTATCTATATAAAGTAATGGATTTATTTTACAATTTGATGATGTATTTTTGTTTTTTAAGTGGTAACTAACGTGAGAATTTTGCTTTGAAAAGTGGGTAATAAATATATTAAGCTAAATGAAGGGGAGAATAGAAAAAATGCTGTATGGTTTTTGTCTTGGATTCATTCTAGGAAGAAGTGTAGATCCAAGTGCTTTTCATTAATGGAGAGTAGCACATGGTAAATCATTGTTCTGTCCACAAGATTACCAATGTTCTTGATTTGACATATTTATATGAAGATTAAATATTCTATACAATCAGTTCCACATTTTTCATGTAGAATATTTTTATATAATAAGATTCAAAATTGACACTAAACAGCCACTTGGTTGCTTCAACCTGTGATTCTTGAAAGACCTGTTTAGTGCAACAGCTTCTCTGGTGTTTCAAAATCCAAGTCATTAAGGGTTTAAACAAGTCCTTCAAAGTACATGAGCTATACCTATTGATATATGAAGATTGATTGTCAGTGATTATTAAAAGCTAGTTGACATTATCCAATAGTACAAGAATTTAAGTGTTTTATTATAGAAGCAGTGTCTGAGAAAGTGTTCCTATTGTCTTATTCAAGGACAATATTTATAGCTCAGGGTTGAAAGGCAGGGACCTTGGTGCTCTCTGAGTTTGGTTGTTTTCTTGTAACAAAATAACAGAGTTGAAGGGACCTTGGAAGTCTTCTAGTCCAACCACCTGCTAAAACAGGAAACCTAATACCAGACAAATGGTTGTCCAATTTCTTCTTAAAAATTTCCAGTGTTGGAGCATCCACAACTTCTGGAGGCAAGTTGTTCCACTGATTAATTGTTCTAACAATCAGGAATTTTATCCTTAATTCTAGGCTGCTTCTCTCCTTGATTAGTTTCCATTGTATATGTTTCATTATCCCAACTAGGTAATTTTGTCAATACTAGCAACTAATGCTGTTACCTAGTTTGAGTAATTAAATGTCTGCAAGAAAACAACCAAGCTCAGAGAGCACCAATGACCCGTCCTGTCTTATTCAAACCCTGACACTACAGAAGAAGGCTAAGCTTACTCAGAAAATATAATCAGAGTAGAGATGAAAACATAAAGTGTTTATTGTCTATGCAAATCAGTTTCTTTTGGCAGTCATCCCATATAAAAGGCTTGTATACTGGAATTATTTCATATGGTATTCTTATTTCCCTGCCACACATACATATGTTCATAGAAATAATTGGTGGATTCAGTTTAGTTTTTCATTCCCATTTGTTTGGATAAATGATTAGTGTTTACTTTATAGTTTCCAATGCAGTAATTTGGCTGTTAACATACTTCTCTTACTCCAATGGTGGAGTCAATTTTCCCTAGGAGGTGGTGATGATTTTTGTTGTGGTTATCTCTACTGTTCCATCTAAAGGCATTTAGGCTAGCATAAAAAATGGAACAACCACCCAAAATAAAAAATAATTCAAAATTTATTTAATCTGATAAAGCCTGGCTAATTAAGACAGTCTTCATAAAAGCAGAAAAGGAGAAATCCTGAAGAAACATCTGGCCACAGGCTCTTGGAGTGGGTGTCACTAATAAAGTTAATCAAACAAGCAGGTAAACAAACAAACAAAACCATGTATCATAGTCAATGTAAAGTTTAAACGCCTATTGCCATGCTCATCCACCCTTAGGATGAACCTTTTCGTAGAGCACTAAACACTGGTGCAGATCAGTCAGAATGATATGAGATGGCCGATGTTATTTAATTTATTATAATATTTAAAATATTATAATATTTCTGCCTTCAGTGCCAGAGTGACTTGACTGATCTTCAATTATGTTTACTATATCCCTGTAGCAGCAACTTCTCATGAGATATCCCTACGAGTGATTCCAGCACTGTCCTAATTATTGCTAAGTTTGTTAAATCTATTGAAAGAATTACATAATAACTTAAACATCGTATGCTGCATAGATTTTCTGAATATTTATTTATTATTAAATTTATATGCTTCCATCTCTCCAATAAGGTGATTTTTGTATACAGATAATGTGAATATGCATAGATAACACTCTCATTAGGAAACGACTATGTGCATAGGGGTTCTGAAAAAAGCAGATGCACAGATCATTCTGGAAGGCACGGATGCCTCATTGTTTCAAGTAGTGCCATTTTGATCTTATCCATAAATACTCAGGCTGGATTAACAAAGCCTAAATTATCTGCGTATCTTTTTTAATGTGGTGGCTCACCAAATTGGGAACCAGCTGTATGTAGCATGGGGTTGAAATAGTGAATGGAAACATTTTGACTGCTTTTCATCCCTCCTAAACCACAATCAAGGAAACTCAGTTGGGTCTCTTTAATAATAGGGTGATTTTATAATTAGCAGGCTCTGCTTGGGTGGTCACTAAAAATTGTGCTAACATATAAGTCAGCACTGTTAACTGAATAATATATAATCTGTATATGTGCATCTGTGTCTGTTATTGTCACCCTTTTCCCTAAAGTGTCTTTTTATAGTTTTGCACAACTCAAACACCTGTTATTTAAATGTTCATTTTGAAAATTGTTTTCTTTATTGGATTTGTTTCATCAACAGACTTATGCATGGCAAATAGATACAAATATATAATTGTAGATCTGTCTTCAATGCCAGTTACCGTACGTAAGTAGACTTCCCTTATTAAATTATATTTAGCATTGGCTTCTTACAGATTTTTTTTGTCTCTGTTTATAAAAGCTTTTTTTTTCAATGAACTCTTAAGTAAAGAACTTTCAAATGATAACCACATGTGTTGATAGAGAACCAACATCTTTGACTCTATTTAGATACAATGTAGAAAAGGCAGAGAGAAAGCCACTTCGAATTTTAGAAGAATATTGTAATGAAGAAGTGAGAAATTTAAATGCTTTGAATGATGGGGGATGTGCCTAAACATGATAATCAGTAAATGTAAAAGAATATGCTTCATTCTTTTGTCTTTCTCTTCATTAAAATCAGTTAAAAATATCTGTTGAAAGCTTTTAAAACATAGAAATGGGAAATTACTTAAGCTGCTGAAAAGGCTAGATGAGGAATCTGATGTTAAACAGTATGCATATAATAAAAATATTTTGCTGTATTTGTTAACTACATTTGTAAAATATTCAACAGAGACATATTTGAGGTCAACATTTCATATTAACATCCCTACCCATAATTAACAAATTGAAAAAAACATGAAATCTAATATTAAAAATAAACTGCATTGGCAATGACACTAAGGTACTGTGTTTTTTTTTTTCTCTTTGAAAAGACTGTAGTCTTCTAGATGTCTACGGAGATTCTTAGTTATCCAGGTCATAGTTATCCCAAAGATGCTTTTTTACGAGGCAACTTGACTTTCTTGTTTTTCTTTGTTTGAAGATGTTCTCTTCTCATCCAAGAAGCTTCTTCAGTTCTGACTGGATGGTGGGAAATGGTAAGATTTATACTCCTTGCAGACAGCTAGTCATTTGCATTCTTTTAGCGAGTCATTAGTGTTACTTGGAGGCTTATCTGTGTCTTCTGGGTCACATGAGTAGTGCAAATTTGTCTGGAACCTTCTTGGAACTGTTGAAAGGACTGTGTTGTCTTCTAGCCAGGTATAATAATATGTGAAGTTAATATTTTAAGTAACTCAGGTAAGTTAAAGTAAAGTAAATTGTTAAGTAAATGAATTCTCTATGTAATAGCTTTTTAGAAAAGGAACAGAAGCATAGCAGAGAGGCTGGCATCTACATGGAACTTTATAATGATATGGGACAATGAGATCATGCACAGGGCACCTTGCTGCTTGCTATGGAGTGACAGTCCAATGGTTCCTCTGCCACTCTGCCCTTTAATTTGTGACCTCTCTGTGCTAAACAAGAAGATTTACTTCATATTTTAAGTATTCAAGCAAAGTATCAGCATGAGTAGCAAGACTTGCTCAAGATACCAGAAGATGATAGCAAACGTGGTATAGCACCCCAATTTGTCAGACCAATATGTGAGTTCCTAATTCCTTAGAATGATGTTTCAATCATTGTAATCATGAATTTGAAGGAAACTAAATGAACTTATATGATAGGTTTATCTTTACAGAAATTTTTACTAGGAAACCAGCTCATCATTTATTGATGATGTGCTATTGAGTCATAACTATCTTTTAGCAACTTCATATATAGATCTACTCTGTTATTATCTGTTCCAACTTGATCTTTCAGATTTTCCAATAGTGCATTCTTTACCACCATAACTGAGTGCATCCACCTTGTTACTGGTCATCCTCTTCTCTTTTTTCCTAGCCTTCCCAGCATTAGAGCCTTCCTTAGAGAATTAATCTTTGCATAATGTATTCAAAGTAAGATAATTTGAGCCTGGCCATTTATGCCTCTGGATTAATGAACCATTTATTTGTTTTCTTGGCTTTACATTCTTTCACTTGTTCTTCTTCTGTTTTAAATTTCAGTAAAAGTTTATAATTTTAGGAATTACATATCCATCATTTATACTCAATTTCATTTTAAATTCAGTTTTACAATGTTCAAAACCATAAACTCTTTTGTCTGTTTTAAACCTTTCTAATAACTCTAGATAAGAAACCTATTACAGCCATACCCCTCTTGCACCAGTTCTTTTCTTGATATAATTTTGTATATCCTTTGAGAAAATTCTAGTATCTCATGTTAGTTTTGTTTGTGTACTATTTCTCATCAATAAAATGCTTCTTCGGCTTAGAACCACAAAATATTTTCAAGCACAACTGGGTTTGTATCTATTCCTTATTCTCAAGAGATTGTGAATAATATTCAAGATATGTTTATAATGGCCTTGCCAAGAACATACTTATTCTTCTGTTTCTGTGGTTTGTTGCACAATCAGCCAGATATTCAGACTAGATTTGGCATTTTTGTCCATCTATCAAGTCCTTCCAAGGAACTGGTACAGGCAGATGTTGATGTTTTGTAGTGTTAGAGGTATCATCACAAAATGTAAGCTGTTCAGAATAAAGCTACCTTTTGCAATTGACTGATAGTGAATTTGTCAATAATGATGGTATTCAAGTGATGCTCCAGTTGTTTTGGGATTGCACCCAAGGCCCCTATTACTATGGGTATCACCTTTGCTTGTTTTTGCCACAGTCGTTCTATTTCTATTTGCAGGCCTTTGTATTTTGTTATCTTCTCTAGTTCTTTCTCTTCTATTCTGCTGTCTCCAGATACTGTCATGTCCAATATCCAGTCTTTCTTATCGACAATTGTTAAGTCTGGAATGTTATGTAGCAAATACATGTCTGTTTGAATTCTAAAGTCCCAGAACTCTTTAGCTTCTTCATTTTCTATTACTTTCTCTATTTTATCATTCTACCAGTTCTTGTTTATCATTATTTGATTAATACTGATACTTAATGATAATTTCCCACTGAATTTATGAAAGCCAGTTCCTCAGCTTGGTCCCTCCAGATGTACTGGAACTACAACATCCAATTTCCTAGCCAAGATTTGGAGACCCCAGCGTACATTAAACTATCGACTTCACCAAAATTGTTCCTGCTTACATTTTGATTCTTTATCTTACATCTTTATCAGCATAACATTTTGAAATATTATTTCCACTTATTTGTGCTTGGAAAGTGGTGGTTTTTTTCTGCAAAGATAACCTAACAAAAACAAAAACTATAAATAAAAGTGTGTGTGTGTGTGTGTGTGTGTGTGTGTGTGTTTGGGGGAAAGATGACCATATGTTTAAGGCATATTGCCATGTTATCCAGACATAGGAGCAGTTACTTAAGAGTCCAAAAGTGTCATATTTAGACAATAACCCACTTGGTTTCAGAAGTCTCCAATAGTATGGATTTTCTCTGCAGTTACTGATGATGGACCCAGCTGTCACTATTAGTATGATTCGGTCTCCTGGATACTGTTACTGGTATCCAATTTGCTCAAGGCAGAAATAATATTTTTTTTTGTACAATTGAAGTTCTTGCATCCCCTGTGCCTTTCTTTGCTAGTCAAAGAAGCTCTTTAGAAACAAAGGATTTTGTTTTCTTAAAAATGTTATTTCTATTCTCTCTCTAGAAACCTCTAAAATACTGTGAATATCCCATATTTGGCATTTCAGCTAGGCTGGGAGAATAGATTTACAGGATTGGATTTAGATATACTTGTACTTACAGGAATTATACCGAGAGACATGAGAGGAGTTAACCATAACTAAAATAAAACTGATGTATTAAAATGATATTTTCAATAGGTTAGGACAAAATGTGTTATATCCAGGTGGATTTACTTTTCTTCTAAACCATTAGTCAGATCAGACTATTGACATCTTTTTTTCGTTCATCTGCTAGCATTCAATCATCACCACTCTTCTAGAAACATTATTTGTGTTGTGACTTAACATTTTAAATTTCTAAGAGTTTAAACGTATTTAATGTAGTAATGAATCATTGTAAATAGATCTATTCTTTTAATCACAGATACAAAATAGTACTTCTTGTCCCTGAAGAAGCTTCTGACTGACATGATGAGTATATAGCAATGAACTTGTCTTTTTGTGAAATTACACTCTCATCCGATTGTCTTTATTATTCTAAAATGATCTTCTTAGTTCCCCATTATTTTTATGAATATTAAGGGAAACATAAAAATCTTAAATTATATTATCCAAGGAACTAGGATGGTAGCTTGCTATGAATATGGCAATACACTATAGAGATAATGTTCTTGGCAGAGAGAAGACAAAAACATAGAATATATTATTTCTCTAATAATAACAAGATTATAAAATGAATTAGAAATATAATTTTTATGAGTGAAGACAAATATACTTGTCCCAAAATAATGTTGTAGGATCCAATCTGGGTTGGTCACCAGGACCAGAAGTTTAGTCTTATGAATTTTCAGACTCATGCTGGAGCCCATCTTCCGGGAACTTTTCTCTACTGAAATTTGTCCTTTGGGCTATTCTATGCATAATATTTATGTGGTTGGGTGTGGCTTTTTATTGGTTGATTGTGGTGTTGATGGCTGCCTATTAAATTGTTGACTGTTGTTTGTTTGTGCTGCCATGTCTTGGCTCCTAAGTATAAGTATAAGCTGGTGGTAAATCATATTTCTGACTGACAAGGGGCCTGTTTCCCAGGCTTCAATCAATGAGTTTGGATCTGTTTGTCTGACTGCTCGCTTGTGTTCTTGCAATCTGTTCTTGCATCGGTCCTACATAGTCACAGGCACAATGACAAGAACTCATTGGTAGCCTTACATTGCAATGAACAAGGACATACATTCAATTTTGCAGCTACTAAAATTGTTGGCCAAACAGGTACAAAAATATCCAGGGAAATGATTGAAGCCTGGGAAATGGACCCTTTGTGAATCAACAGGAGTGCTGATTTACCACCAGCTTATCAGGTACTTAGGAGCCAAGGACTTGGCAGCACAAGGAAACAATAGCCAACAACTTAATAACTGGCCACTATCCCAATATTGACAATATCCCAATCAACAACCAAAAAGCCACACACAACCAGGCCCCACATAAATGCTATGCATAGAGTAGCCCAAAGCACACATTCTGGTGAGAGAGAAGTTCACTGAGGATAGGGTCCAGCACAAGTCTGAAAGCTTGTAAGAATAAACTTCCGGTCCCAGTGACTGACCCACATTGGATCCTGAATATAATTTTTGTTTTTTAAAGTAAAGTAGGTAATTTTTTTCTTACTAAATTTCTTTCCTACTAAAAAAATATATTTCATCTAGAACTCAACAAATGTTTGCTGTATCAACCAAACAAAAACTAGGAACTGATTTTTGGGGATAAATTAGCCAAGATCTTGCCTTAAAACATTCATTTGAGCACAACCAAATTTTTCATTTCTTTGCAACTGGTCTTCCTTTCCCGGTGAAAAATAATCTTGTTTTGATTTATGTATTTAATATTTCACACTGAAAATGCAAAACTATGGTGGTTGTTTTATAGTGCCTGGAACAATTTATTATATTTATTATTGGGATTTATAAAACTATAAATCAACAATATTGAAAATTAAATGTAGTTAGTGGTTAAATGTGGTTAGACTATAAGGGACAATTGAGGTATAGTAATGTTTTACATATGGCTTCTGAAGATATGATAAGAAAATGAATTATTCATGTAAGACCCTAGATATTACTTCAATTTAATCAAATTAATAAAACAATTTTGTTTCAAGACCTATTAGCACTCAGCAGACGCTTAGTAACAAGATACATTTATGGTTCGTTTCAGAGTTGGTTTTTTTCCTTTCGTTTAGTTGTTGTAAAAAAAAATTCAAAAGTTGTGCTCATGTGTGCATGTGTGAATCACAACTTTTATGACAGGCTTGATACATTTGAAGGCTGTTTATTATATTTCTCAGTTAATAGCACAGTAATTTTGTATATAGAGAAATATTTAATATGCATAAATCTTGTACTAAGCCAGGCCACATTCTGTCTAAATATGTGTTGGGATTCTGTGGTGCACAGAAAAAATAAATGGTGGAATCATAATCCAAAGTAGGTATTTTTGGGGGTACATTAAGTTCAGATCAGGATAATAAAGAAAATCCAAGAAAATCTTTAAAAGCTTTAATTTATATGCCTTCAAGAGATACTGGATTGCATAATGACTAGACAGGCAATGTGACATGGAGAAAACATGGGTGTAATTCCCATACAAACCAAAGGTTCACTGAGTGACTTTAGTCTAGTAAGAGTTCTTAATTATAATCCATCTCCTGGCTTGAAAGGGGGAATGAATTATCTTAGCCACCCTAACGTCTTTACAAGAAGAATGAGGAGAGAAAAATGTGATAAATATAATAATACTGTAAGTCCATATTGTATAGGTGACTGCACAAGCAGAGATGAAACAGTGCATGTTTATATTAAATCTATATCCTGGTCAATATTTTGTTTTTGAACTGATGTCCTGCATTATATATTATACTGACCTGTTTTATAACCAACAGCATTCATAATGAAAATAAGAAACCCCAAAGACAAAATTGAGTTAGAAAATCAAGGAGTATATGAAATCCCATGCACCGCTTGTCCCACCACATACATCGGACAAGCCAACAGAAGAATAAGTGCACACATTGAAGAACATAAGAACTCAGTCAAAAAAGAGGAACCAACTTCTTCCTTGGTGCAACATCTTAAAGCCACAGGACATGAAATTGACTTTAAAAAAAACCAGAACTATCGCCAAAACTGAACACTTTAATAACAGAATAATCAGAGAAACCATCAAGATAGAAAAACGCCCACATAGCATGAATAAATGAGATGATACCTCCCACCTACCAGCCATTTGGAAACCCGCCCTTATTGACAAACGAGTCCCTAACACAAAGAATGACACCAGACCCACATTCACGAAAACCACACAGGATGTCACCACCACACATCCATGCAAAAAGCAAACCCAAACCCACATCGATGATGAGGCACGACCACAAACAAGAAGCCAGACCACAGCTGCATCATTAGCCACTTTAAACCCCTCCAATCCATACATGAAGCAAACTGACACCCACCATGAAGATGGGGCACGACCACAAACACGAAGCCAAACAACAGCAATGCAGCTCACCATCTCAAATCCCCTGCAACTAAGACTAATCCGAGCACAACAAAGCCCCCACCCAAACAGAACACTCCCCCATCCAATCAGAGCACAGCTAACCCCCCATCCAATCAGAGCACAGCCAAGCCCCTAACCAATCAGAACACACTTCCATCCAATCAGAACACAGCCAAGCTCCCATCCAATCAGTTCATACCCCCACTAGCAGTTAAAAGGAAGAAACAGCTATAATCACACATTGCTCCTAGAAGCAAGAAGCTGAAAACACCAGCCTGAAGATGACGAATGGGATTTCGTCAAAACGTTGCCAAGACACTTCCAATTTGACGTGGGAGAAAACCCAAATAACCAAAGACCTACATATATAGATATATAGATATATTGAATGCTTTAAAAATGAACTCTCAGAACTATCCAAGATGTACATATTGAATGCTTTGAAAATGAACTCTCAGAACTATCAAGTCCTGACAGCAAAAATTTATTTCAAATCCTGATTGGTTGTGTTGCCCAAACTATTCATACAGTGTCCTTCATCCTTAAGACAGAAGGAACAATGATGTAATAAAGCCTTGCCAGTGTTTAAATTAAGGACTGATGGTGTGGTGTCTGTCCATACAGAGTGAGAGAAGGTGTGAGAAGGGGGGAGAGCTTTGAGTCCTTCATAGCAGGAAGCAACACAGATCTTACCTCCCCCAGAATCCTTGAAAACCATTTTTGGTGGTTCCCAAGAGAATGCAGTTGGTCTGATGAGATTCTTGTAAATAGACATGCAGCAATAAAGAAATAACTTGATCAACTTACAGTGTCATTCAAATTCCTTATCTCTGACAGAAGGAGTTCAGGCTGGATTGTAGAAAATGGGTGGCTGGAGATACCAAGTAGATCTTTTTCTGTGCCTGATTCT
The DNA here is from genome assembly GCF_016545835.1 of Crotalus tigris. Taxonomy (NCBI): domain Eukaryota; kingdom Metazoa; phylum Chordata; class Lepidosauria; order Squamata; family Viperidae; genus Crotalus; species Crotalus tigris. The sequence continues at coordinate 1,275,212 of NW_024096576.1, forward strand.
ATTGTGTATAAACAGAACTCAAAGAATATCATAAAACCTTATAGGCTGACAAATACAACATTGCATAAAAGATTGTAGGCTATATGTCACTTCCTCAAATGCATGAAATGTTAATCTCACAGCAAAGGCACCTCCATTCACCAACATGCACACATGCACAAATCATGCTTTGGAGGTATACGTACATACATATTCATTATATTTCCATTTGTTTGATGTCAAAGCCACAAATAGTTATGCTGTAATTGGATACAAATAGTCTTACAATGAAGCCACATTTGAGAATCCCACAATTCAATCACCCAAGATAACACAAGAAAATAAATTCCCCAAACTCTTGGAAAATAAGGTACTCCATTCATTTACACTTCCTTCCCTCAAAGTTATCAGGGTTCCCCTTAGAGGTGAGGCTTGTGAAGTAGATATGTTTGGGTGTGGGAGACGTTGGAACCAGAGGAAAAGAAGGAACGTTTCTGTTTGATGTTCATTGCAATTCATGGCATGTTTAGGAAGGTGTAAGCATTAGTGCCCTGGAGATCATTTGCTTTCATAAGCTTTAAACTAGAGCTGAAGAAGTTTCATGTCTTGATTCCTTTCCAACAGCGCTCTCTCTCTTTCTCTTTCCCACCTCCCCTTGTCTCAGCAAGGCACAGAGAAGCAAGCTGAGACATACTGATTGCCAGTAGAATTCTCCAACAAAAATTACCCTGTCTGATTCACTTAAACTAGGAGAGAAGAGAGAAGTTCTGCCAGTTCTCACCCATTGTGCTGAACCATGCTGGAGGCTCCGGAGTATTCAAGTTGAGGATGCAGTTTCTTTTCTTAATCAGTGTTTACGGATAGGCTATAATTAATGTGACCCTTGACTTTATATATTTTGCACAATGCCTTGTGAAATATTGATTCTTTGATGTGTCATACTGAAGAATAAAGGACATATACAACACACACACACACATACACACACACATGCACACAAATAAATACATGTCTCTGTGGATAGAAAAGCAGCAGAACATAGGAGGAGTAAGAAAGAAAGAAAGAAAGAAAGAAAGAGAAAGAAAAAGAAAGAAGGAAGGAAGGAAGGAAAGAAAGAAAGATTATACAAAAAAATGGAAGTGAAATTGCCACTTGATTGTGATAGATAAAAGAATAATAATAATCAAATATTCAGTTTAATTTATGAAAAACACAGAATGCTATCTTTATTCATATGTTTTTTCAAAGTTGGATTTGGAATAGTGACATCCAGATTCAAATTCCACCTCAGCTATTAACATCACATTTTTGAAAGAGTAGTTCCATTTCAAAAACCTGCCTGGAAGTATCTGAGGTCCCAAATAGCTAAAGTTAATAAACTTGTTCTGAATAGCTTCATGCTTTTTCTCCTGGATGCCATTTTGACATTTTTATAACCCTGTTCTTAGGTTTTTTTCTGAGCATGTTCATTTGATACCTAGTTTATCAATAGAGGGTTTATCTTCCTTCTGTTGCTGGAAGCATTTTTCTTTAACAGCCTGTTAATGGGGTTACCTGATAATATAAATTAGCAATGTTTGCCAATTGCCTTCCAGGTATAGTTTAGGTTGACTATTCTTTTTGCATCCAGGACCTTGGGGTTATTATTTTCTTGAGTAATGGCAAGGAACAGAATAGAGACATTTATAAGTGAACCAAAGTATATTTGGTAATGTTCTGATACAATCAAATAATAGACAAATTATAATTGTGACTTCACTGATTATATTTTGTTTACAGATTACAAGCCAATTGTTTAAACAGGCAGAGGTGAAGAATTTTTATCTTTTCATTCAGAAACTGTTGCAAATTTGGGAATGCAATTAGAATAGTCTGATTCAGGTATATGTTTAATTCTGTTTCTGAAAATAAAAATCCTATGTCACTTAGTCCATTTGTACTTAGATATGACTACGGTAGGTTGCATAGAAAATGCAAGAGAAATATAGATAGACAATCTGTAGGGAAAAGAACCCTTTCATACATGATTTTATATTGTGTGCATGTGTGTGTATGTATATATCTATGTATGCAGAAAGACAGAATATATTGGTAGTAGAAGAATTTGTAAGGTGACCAACTTTTTTACAATGAAAAGGAGGACACGAATAAATTGAAGAAAAAATATCGTAAATAAAAGAAACATTGTATTTATTGCAACAATAATACAGAATACACTATAATATGATAAATGAATAATAAAAACATTTGTAACAATAACATTTTATATTGTAATTATGCTTACATGCCTATTAATTATTTAAATGAGTACTTTTCCATTGAATGAATATTTTTGTCAATGTATCACCTTCTAACAATATATTGAAAATATCTGAACAAGAAATATCCTTCATATTGAATTTTATGGCAAGTGCTGCAGCTAGAGTATCAACATTCAATCTCGATTTGTCACTTGTCCAAAAATCTACACGGCTGGACTGCGTGGGGGTGGGCGGCGGAGGCAGGTGTTGTGAGCCAGGCGCTCCAGGATGGCCACCTAGGTGCGCAGGGCAAGGTGGTGGCAGCGCAGGATAGCACTGCGTAGACCACCAGCTGGCGTGGCCCATGGAAGGTCAACTGCCAGCACTGCTGCCCTGCTGTGGAGAGCCAGCCCCGCGGCTCGCAAAGCACCAGCCGTGCTGGCTCCATCCCTGCAGCCGCCCCCCCCAGCCGCCCCCCAGCACCACCGCCCACCCTGCGCATCCCTGTGTAGAAACGAACAGGGAAGATCAAGAGAAACTTACCTCCAGCTATCTTCGGAACTAAGTAGAAGATGGTGTAGTTGGGTAGCAGTGAGGGGTGCAAAGTTCCTGCAACTTGCACGTGCAAAGTTTGCCGCCTGGGTGTTTTGGCGCGCTCAGCAGCAATTCCTATTGGCTTTCAAAAGCCAATAGGGGGAGTAGCACAGCTCATGCAAAAGTTGAAAAAAAAAACATCAAAAAAAGATCCCAGAACACCTTCTGAGCATTCTATGAGGGAAAAAAAGCCCTGCAGATTAGTCTTCAAATATAGAAAAAGAGGACATTTAGGAGGACACTTTTCGAGGATGGACAGAACTCCCAAAAGGAGGACTGTCCTCCCAAAAGGAGGACGGTATATGGAAAAGGAGGACATTTAGGAGGACACTTTTCGAGGGAGGACAGAAGTCACAAAAGGAGGACTGTCCTCCCAAAAGGAGGACGGTTGGTCACCTTAGAATTTGGTACATCTTATCTTATAGTACTTGAAAAAGAGCTGCTGTGAATCTATCAGAAACTTTTTTTTGAGTCAGCATGTAGAAAAGCAGTTTTTCAGCTCATGTCCTTGCCTACTTCTGAATCAACATATAGGGGAATAGACATGCATCTGAGGGCCTTGTTTATTCTGGAAGAAGTGCTGCTTACATTAATTTTGGATCTATCAAAATTGAATGTGGTCCTTAAAGTCCCTCCTAGAACTGAGCTGTAAAATATTCTCCACTCTGAGGCAAACGTGATTAAGTATGTGTATGTGTGTGTGTGTGTGTGTGTATAAAGATTACCTCTTGTTTTACTACTTTCTTCAGCTCGATAGGAATTTAACATACAAAGTATTTGCATTAGAAAAAAGGCTTTAAGTTGATTGGTATGTGTGGATTTTGTTTTGTTTACTGCCTAGAATGCATGAAGGAAGGAGGCCAGCAGCTGGTGGATTTGCAGAACTGAAATAGTCTTACAATTATGGATGACTTAAGCAAAGGCTGAATCTCCAGTGTTGAAAGGATGCCTGTTATTTAAAAATCTTGAATATTAAATTCCCCACATTTAAAACTCTGTTAAATGAAAGGAGGGAAAAGACCTATCTCCAGTGGAAATCAATAAGCCCAGGAGTTTTGTGTCTTTTCTCCCTAAACAACTTGGAACAAAAGTTGCTCAGTTTGTTCCATTTATTGTAATGGGGTGCTAATGGCTTCAAAGGCGAGCCATGACCATTTAAATGCAAACACTATTAATCAAGCAGCTAAAATACAAACAGTCAGCTTGAGGTTCTGCAATTTAATTGCATGGGGCAGTTGGGTCTAATTTGAGGCTGGAAGAGAAATAATTAAATAAGCAAAGCAGTTGAAAAGGCAAGGGATGAAAAATCTCAGCAAAAAGTAAACAGAATAAATTAGGAAGACTAAAAGATGGGGATAGAAAAAGAGCTAGAGACTTACGGAGGTTTTAAAAGTGTGCTTCTTTTACAATCACAAATTAGTCTGCATGTAATGTTTAGCACAAACTTGGAAAAGTTAATTTTATAAAATCTGGTGTCATCTGTCAATTGAATACAAAGGTACTTTTTAAAATCAGTTTCCATACTTAAATTAAGAGGAATATTTTTATGAAGGTTTTTTTCTTGCAAGGATATCAGAAATGGCCTTAGAACAGACTCATTTGTAGCTTCTTTTGGAATTAACAATTAGAAAGAGTTATTGTCTTTTATGCTAATATCACCTCTTCTGAAACTGAGACAATGCTTACACAAGAATACACAAGGATATTTTTATTATTATAATTAGATTTTTATCATATCACATATGACTAAAGATGACACAAGGGTTATTAAGATTAATATGGAAAGGGTTATTAAATTAATTTTCCCTTATCTTTAGATTCCTACCTACCTACCTATCTTTCTTTCTTCTGGGATTACACTAAATCAGTGTTTCCAACCTTAGCTATTTTAAGATTGTGGACCAGAGTACCTCAGCCAGCAATGAGGCTGAGAAATGGCTCAGAAGGGAATGGGAATGGAAAACACTGGACTAATCATTGATATACATCTGTCTCTGAAACCTTGATATTCAACATTCCTCTACATCAGGGGTGTTAAACTGCTGGCCCGTGGACCGGTTGCATAATTCGGAGGCTGCGCCCACCCCAATGCAAAAAAGGTTGTGATACGTTGCAACACGTCACGTGACGCGGTGAGTTTGACATCAGTGCTCTACATTTTCCATCAGGCCACCTACATCTCCAAGAGGGAGTACAGAAACTCAAACGGGAGCTGTTATTTCAACCTCCCCCTTTCAAAGAAACCACCCCACCTCTTTTTTTTATTTTTCCTAATGAGATATCCTGTAGAAGGGGGGGGGAGTGAGAAGTGTAGCTGAGATGGAAAGAACAGGAAAGTTTTGACATCTCTTTTGAGTCTCAGATTTAAGCTTGGAATTCTCATGAAATCAAAAAGTAAGTCCAGGGAAAATAGAAGGACATCACTGCTACTTAAGTACACACAGATAAATCCTTGGTTAGCGTTGTGCTAAGGTTGTTCTTTTCTCTGTACTGCTAAGCTTTTGTGTTGTCTCTGAGGTTTGTTTTATTTATGCAGCCTCAGATATTGTTTGTTTGATGCATCTCAGGACTACTGTGCAATAGTCTCCTATTTTATTAGTAGATCTATCTCATCCTGTAAACTCTAGCATTCTCTGTGATTTTAGCACACTATATAGTTTTTTTCATCCTTAATTTTTTTCACATGCAACTATTTTTAGCAACAAAGGATTTTTTCATGTTTCTTTTATTAAATAGTGATTTTATTACCTCTTTGTTATCACATTCAATGGATTTATTTGCAAAGGAGGGATAGGTGTAGATTTCCCTCATCATACCTCTCAAAGGTACAAAAGGGATCCTTTATTTTTCACCTGCCAAAGGACAAGTATTAGCAATGGGAATTACCAAAATGGCTACACTAAGGCAGGAATCAAGTCTGAATGTATGGCTATCAAGGATGCCTGGCAGAGTAAGGCTGAGATCTGCTATCTTTTCATGGATTCAAGGAAGTTTGGTCTCTCCCTGGTCAAATCTGTCAGAATCAAGAATATCAAGGTCTAGTATAGCATAAACTTTATTATGATCTTAGACTGACCTGTAATATCAAGGTCTGCATTTCTTTCTACCCACCATTCCAATCCTTTTATACAAGGCGAGAAGCAATTCCAAGGGCACAGCAAAGCAAAGGCCAAAAGTAGTCCACAAGACAAGGGACAGGTCCAAGACAAAAAGCACAATCTTCCAAGCAAGGCAAGGCAAACAGCAACAGGCACAAGTGAAAGCTGGGGGAGTGTAAGTCAAACAATTATTCCTGGAAAATACTAATTCCCCAGTGCTACCCTTAAGGTGTTCCTTGTGAGGAGGGGGTGGAGTGACCCCCTCCTGAGTAGTCTTCTCTGGGCTTGCCTACTCTCAGCTCTCCTTGCCCTTGGATTGAGTGGAGGAGGCAGCTGTTCCTCATCAGAGGACATCTGCTGCCTATCAGCACCATGGCCTGTGAGCAGCCAATCCTCCCCTGTTTCTGTGCAGGCAGCTCTCCATCTTGTCAACCACCTCCCCCAAAGCTTGAGAGGCCTGGGACAGCATTGTCCTCAGCCCATGGCTTCTCCAAGCATGCCAAGGGAAACATGCCATCCGTCTCAAATGGCCTCAGTTCCAACTCTTCCTCTTCCTCCTTCAAACCGGGCTCCAATGGGGCCATGACAGTATCCATACCATGCTAAATGTTGAGATGGTATACATTGCTCTGTTTTGGAGAAAATCTGTTTTGGCTTTATATAAAGATCATCCTTAATTCTTAACATCTTTAGCAGATGTTGTCTATGAAGAAAGAGGCACTCGGAACGATTTCAAAATGTTTCAACTATCAGATAAAATTTGTTTGTTGTAGACATTGTTTTTTCAATCTGTCTACTGTAGTACAATGATTTATTGTCCAGTTTTCCCATTTTTGAACAATGAATATATGATGAACTAGATGGCACTTGTGTTTTGAGCTAATCGAGTTACAAGATGCATGATTATAGTATACAGGTATAATAAAATATGGTGTACAATTAAAACTAAATTATTCCTCAATGTGCTAAAACAACAAACCTCATTGGATAGTTCAGTCTAATTAATACAATAAACACAACTAGATACAGCTTAAATATATGCATCTTCAGATAGATGCAACCTGCTGTTCTTTTAATGTTTCTCTGCTTAATGAAATTTGAGAAAATGTATTTAGCAGAAATGAACTTGCAGAGATCATCTACAAAAGCTAGCTATCATACAAAAAATTGTCTCCCTCAGGCTAGAAAAGGGAAACTTGTGAAAGCATATCTTCTCCCGAAGTAGCTTCATTTGAATTAAGGAGGTGACATTAAGATAAAAAAGATTGTTTTAACTTGTTGTTGCCTCATTAAGGCCTCCTTAAATAAAATATGTATTGAAAAGGAAAGGTGGTGGTAGGTGTGAGAAAACCAGCTTCTTTAAAGAGGTGCAATAGATAAATTGAATGCACTCACATCCCCACAGCTAATCAATGTTACTCACCTGATGAGGTTTTTGTAAAAAGGATAATCATCCTAAACTCCACATGAGATAGAGCATGAAAAAGGAAATCATATCAGCTTCAGGACCTAGTGAACAGGGCTAGGAAAATATTGATTAAAAAAAGAGGTGATATTAGCTTTCTCTGGCAGACCTGATATATGAACTGGTTGCTGTTTTGAGAGTCTAGAACAGTGGTTCTCAACCTTTCTAATGCCGCAGCCCCATAATACAGTTCCCCATGTTGTGGTGACCCCCAACCACTTATACATCACCGGGTGCCAGGGGCGTGGCCAAAGAAAAGGGGGAAAAATGGCAGACAGCCTTGTTTGGCGACCCCCGTGAAATGGTCGTTTGACCCCAAATGGGGTCCCGACCCACAGGTTGAGAACCACTGGTCTAGAACATGGGTGTCAAACTCGTGACATCAAGTGATGTGTTGCGACATATTGTGACTTTTTGCTCATTGCCGGCAATGGGGTGGGTGCGGTTTTGGTGTGATGCATCTGGCCCGTAGGCTGGCAGTTTGACACCCCTGGTCTAGAACAGTATTTTTCAAAGCTGGCAACTTTAAGATGTGTGGTCTTCATCTCCCAGAATTCCCCAGCCAGTTGCCAACTTTGAAAAACATTGCTCTAAGAAGCTCCCAGAGGCTCAGCAGCATATTGGTACCCAGAGTCCTAGTTAAATATCTTTCCCTTTTAAAGCAGTAGACACACGACAGGCAGCACATTGATATAAGCATGATTATTGTCATAAATTTGTTATTTTTCTATAGATATATTTTACTTATTTATATATCAAATTTAAGATCCACCCATCTCCCACACAGAGGGACTCTTGAAACTGTTGATTTCATAACTAAGTTCAATTTGTTGCTTGTGAACATCTGCCCTTAAAACAGAAGACTGAACAGAAAAGAGACATTTTAAAAGTGTATATATGTTCAGCCACTGTTGCTCTGCTGATGTGGGAAATGCAAAAACCAATTTAAGTGTCACTTGTAACTGTGGCCTTTGTCTTTAATAGTCATGTTCTGTGGGAGCTACACTGAACCTGTCAAGTTAAAAGGTTGCTAAAAGGAGAAAAATATGACTTTCTTGGCAAAGAGTAGAGCTGTTACATATAACAAACGGAGGAGATGCCACTGAACATTAATCTTGCTATCTCCAGAAAAAAGCCTGCAACTCAACTCTTTGACATTACTTTCCAAAGCCATGTTTACTTCAGAAGACAATGGAGAAAAAGGAGAAAGCCATCCTTACCATAAAGATAAAATAAAAATAGAACAAATAGTCAACATAATTGAAAGACAACCCTACTATTTGAACCAAGAGTCTAAGTAATCTGATTTGGGATGGTAAACATGGATAATATGCAAAGGTTTTATAGTTCATATGATGTTCAGTTTCTACAAGTAAGTTTGTATATCAATATATGTCTTTATAGAGAAATTTTGATATATCAAATAGATTCACAAAATCATAGAATATGATAGAAAATTACCTTAAAAATCATCTAATTCCTGCCCAATGTACACATCTAGTACTATATCTTTCCAATTTTTTAATAGCTTCAGCAAAGATTCCATCAACTCCCAAGGGAGATTGTTCAATTGTTCAACTTTTTTCTGATGTCCTGCCTATATCTTTCTTGCATTTAAACCTATTTTTTTTCTTCTTCTGTCTTCTGAAACAACTCTGGATAATTCTGCTCATTTTGTATCTCACAGCTTTCAGATATCAGAAGGTATTGTTGTTGTTAATTGCGAAGTCATGTCCGACCCATCGCGACCCCATGGACAACGTTCCTCCAGGTTTTCCTGTCCTCTGCCATCTTCTGGAGTCCATTTAAATTCATGCCTACTGCTTCAGTGACTCCATCCAGCCATCTCATTCTCTGTCGTCCCCTTCTTCTATTGCCCTCAATCTTTCCCAGCATTAGGCTCTTCTCCAGTGAATCCTTCCTTCTCATTAGGTGGCAAAGTACTTGAGTTTCAACTTCAGGATCTGGCCTTCTAAAGAGCAGTCGGGGTTGATCTCTTCTAGGACTGACCGGTTTGAACGCCTTGCAGTCCAAGGGACTCGCAGGAGTCTTCTCCAGCACCATAGTTCAAAGGCCTCAATTCTTTTGCGCTCAGCCTTTCTTATGGTCCAACTTTCACAGCCATACATTGCAACTGGGAAAACCATGGCCTGGACTATACGCACTTTTGTTGGCAGGGTGATGTCTCTGCTTTTTAGAATGCTGTCTAGATTTGCCATAGCTTTCCTCCCCAGGAGCAAGCGTCTTTTAATTTCTTGGCTGCAGTCCCCATCTGAGGTGATCTTGGAGCCCAGAAAAATAAAATCTGTCACTACCTCCATTTCTTCCCCATCTATTTGCCAGGAATTGAGAGGGCCGGATGCCATGATTTTGGTTTTCTTGATGTTGAGTTTCAAGCCAACTTTTGCACTCTCCTTCTTCACCCGCATCAAGAGGCTCTTTAGTTCCTCTTCACTTTCTGCCATTAGAGTGGTATCATCTGCATATCTTAGGTTGTTGATATTTCTCCCGGCAATTTCTCCCGGCAATTTCTCCCAGAAGGTATAAAAGATAATAAAAAGTGACTGGATAATTTTATCATTAAATGGCTGTCATATCTTCCTGAATTTGAAACTACCCTCTGAAGTTTTTGCTATTCTACTTTATCTCTGTGTAGTCCACAAATTTTATAATCATATCTTCTAACAACTTATTTATATACTCCCAAATTTGCAAAACAGTTTCCCTGGAGTTAATAGGAGTCAACATTTTCTTTAAAAAAATACGTTGAATAACACAAGGCCTATGATAGCCCTGTGATATACTAGTCAACAATCCCCTCCAGTTTGATTCACAGCTATTAATAGATGTTCGTTATGACTGCCCAGCACACTTTTTTCACCTTCTTAAAGGAAACTGTCAATGTTTTTGCTGAAGTCAAGATTATTGTTTATTAACTAGTCTTTTTTAAAAAAGGAGATTGGTTGGTTTGCATGATTGATTCTTGACAAATGCATATTGGATCCAGTAAAGCAATGCAATCTTTACCAATTGAAGAGAATACGTGTAGTTCAGGGTTGAACTATGGGGTCCTTGTTGCTCTTTGAGCTTGGGGTTTTCTTGCAGATGTTTCATTACCAAACTAGGTAATATCATCATTGAACTGCAAGAAAACCACCAAGCTAAAAGGACCCCACAATGCACTGTTTTCTAAATGCTCACTAACTGACCACTAATGATTCCAGAGTTTCCCCTACTATTGATGTCAATCTGACTGCTTTAGAATTTTTATCTTGGTTTGGTAGGACAGGAACAACATTTGCACTTCTTCATTGTCTGAAATTATGGCCACATTATGAATCACAGAGGATTTCAAGCTCTTTCAAGACTGTTGGATGTAATTGGTCTGATTGTGCTACTGTTGAAACGTTTCTAGAACTACCTTGGGTTGCCATTCCCTTCTTTTCTTGATCATTCTGCTTAGGTGCACTTAAACATCTTCCCACTGGAGAGAAAGACCAAAGCAAAATAGAATTTGTCATTCACTCACTATCAGTTACTACCTCTTCTTCTACAAGTATGCCTATTTCTTTCTTTTTCCCTTTTTCTACCATGGATAGTGTTTGCTTCCCATACTCTATTACAATCACCAAAATGCTATGACATAATTAATTTCTTCCCATTTTTATGTGTTCATTATTTTGTGTTTTTGTGTTCATTTATGCAATATTGGCTTATGAGATGTTACCAGTTTTTAAAGCAATAACAGATTGTTTCACTACATCCAGATTTTCCACTGAGTTCATTCAATTCCAAAGAGAAAAAAAAATAGATCCATAGGAAAAGCAGTATAGTAGAAAATGTTTCTGTTTAGTATGGTGACTTTTTGACATTCTTTATATCTGTGTGCATGTGTCCAATTTTCTTTCCACTGTGGATATTTTTGAATGCAAACCCTGACCAGTGTATTATTATGTTTGCAAATCTGGATAATTGAATTTCAGCTTTATTCAGATTTTTTTACCTCATGATTTTTTTAATGAAAATTTAATCCACTTTAAAATATACTGTGAGTGAATTTAGGAACTGTTCAAGGTGTAACTACCAGATTCTCTATTTTAGGCATGTCAAACTGCTGGCTCACAGGCTGGATGCATCACTCCGAAACCACACCCACCCCGCTGCTGGCAATGGGGAAAAGGTCCCGTGACGTTGCGGGTTTGACAGGCCTGCTCTATTTGGATAGTTCTCAGTTTCTTGGGTCACTTACAGTTTTGGGTAGCTATGTACAAATAACGTCCATGCATGTTCCTGTAGGGATCCTGTTATTAGGGGGATAAGGTTTATATAATATTGTCATGTGATGCATATTTCAAGAAAATATGACATCTGAACAGAGCTGAAGGTATAGCAAGAAACATGATTTTCTATCCCTATGGTCTCCTATCCTTTAAAAAGCTCAAAACTGGATATATTCTGAGAGGAAGAAAGCTATAAAGGCAGTGGTGGAATTCAGCCAGTTTGCACTGGTTCAATAGAACTGGTAGCTAATTTTTTTTATTGAACTGACTGATGCCCTAGCCTTTTTCGCAAAGCCCAGAATGGTTGATGTCAAGGAGGCTAAAGACCTCCTTACCAGTAGCAAATAAGTTGCTTGAGCCTTTGGTGATACAGAAGCCTTCTGTGTCCCAGAAAACTTATGGCTTAAGAGACAAGTATTCAAGGCAAGATATGACAAATCAGCCAGAACTGAATATTGGGAAATTAGTTCATATGAAACTGCTGCCTGTAGATTGAACAGATTTCTGGAAACTGGGTATCTGTTTATAACAGTGTGGCACAATGCTCCTATCTAGTGGATGCTGATGGAGCTCTATATCATTGCAATTGTGTGGATCTACATGTGGCTGAGCAGCCTGACTCTCCATATCCAGTGGACAGGCTCAACTCATCTGGTATTACTGGGCCACATTTACCCACTGGCAATAGGGAATGCACAGTACTGATGCCACAGACCAATGCCAATAACAGTCCTGAGCAAGCTGGTATACATGACAGCAGTCAAAGGCAGAATGTCCCAATAAGTGGTGAGAAGTGCCCAACAACCTCAGCGAGGTCGGAGAAACTCTTAGTACAAAGAGGGGCAGTCTTCACTCATAGTAGCAGATGTTTGCAACTGCCCAACAGACTCAGAATTTCATAATATTGTTTGGTTAACACGAAAAGGGGAATATATTATGGGTGTTATGTTTACCTTATATGCAGCTGTATCATTCCTCTCTATTGTATTTGTTTCCTGTGTAATATTGTTGCTGTATGAGTCATCTCTATCGTTCCTGTGATGCATTCCCCTTCTGGTGTCACTGACAGAAGCAATTTCATAAGTAGAGTATGATACTCAAATTTAGACAAATTCTACAAATTAAGATTTCTTTGCTATGAAAGGTGTGCCATCATGGGTCATTAATGTTGCTCTATGCCTGAATTATTCATTTAATATAAACTTTAGGTTTGCTTAGGTTTGCATCAAAATTAAAGGCCAAAATCATTTTGGCAAATGCGTAAATGGCTGACTCATGCCAAGAAACTAGGCTCTGATGTTAAAATATGCAGCCTATGCAAAATGGCATGAGTTGTCACGTATGGAGAGACAAAGAGTATAGTAAGAGGCTGGAGTACATAAATTTAAAACTAGGCTGTTCTTGGGACATGATTTTATTTAGCATTGTTAACTCTGTGGAATTTGGTATCCTTCTCTAAACTTACTAGGAAAAAAACCACCCATTGTTTACAAAGCATACAAACTTGCAGCTTAGATAGTAAATTACTATTTACTTTGGGATATATTCCCTCAACCACTCTATATTTGACAAAGATCGCTGCTTATCATCAGCTGAAGAATGAAGAAAAGGCTGATCTTTTCAAAAACATCCTGGAGCATAAAGTTAGCTTCTATCTTGAAGAATTCTTTCCTAAAATGCTTTGGCATCTGAAAGATCAGTGGAAGTAGCTGTGGGTGCAATGATTTTAGAAACAAATGAATATATAATATTTATTTTTGGCATCTGTATTAAAAAGAATATCCCAGCTGCATGCAGGTCTCTAAAGGATCCACTTACCAACTGATTGTAGCATACAACAGCTGCAGTTTTAAACAGCTTCCACATGAGGGAGGGGCCCTGAAATCTACCTACCCATTGAATAAGCAATAACAATAAATTTTCTTGTATCATCATTAAGCTCATGCTTGATTTTCAAAAAGTGGGCAGGTTTCTGGCTTTGATCCAGTTCCTTTTTTATTGCTAGGCTGCATGCACAGTACTAGAGCTGAGTGGGAATTGTAGGTGTTTTCTTCACAGGCAAATAATCCTGCCAGCCTCAGCAAAGCCACTTCTTGCATGATGAATGGGAGAGACAATATACAACAACCGAGGCTTCCCTGCAGTATAATAAAAGTTATGATAACAGTCTCTTTGGTAGGTGGGTTCTGGAAGACACATAATATTTTTCAGGAAAAGAAAGGCATGGAAAAAGATTATGAGTGTATAGAAAATTCACAACAGTGGTGATTAACAGCCAACTCCTGCTGTGATTTTAATTCTTACCACCAAATACTTGGTGCAGATGCTAAAACAATGTCTAAATTAGCAAGAGCTTTTGAAGGAAGCATAACTTGATGTTGGCAGTTATTCTGAAATTATGGTTACCTCATTCATCTCAAGATCACAAACTTTAAATCAGAATGGGTTCCTTCAATCTAGTCATTACCAATATGCTTCTTACCTTAATAAGAACAATAAATACATCCCCACTATATTATACAGGTATTTTTTTCTACTTAGTAATTTCCTTCAGGACCAATATCAGTGCTAATACAGCATTAATAAAGATAACAATGTTGCAATAAATTTCTCTTCTTAGACACTGAGGCACTATTTCCACTTAAAATTACCTCAAGACAGTTTAATGTTTTCTCTTGCTAGAGTTGCAGAATTAGGGCACACTGCTAAGAAGACCTCTATTACATCCATTAATGAGATTTATAAGAACATTAATAAGTAAATCTAAAGCTCTACTCTATCAGCACTAATGCAAATTAGTGCAGCTTCAACTCCTTTGATACAGAGTATAAATGTTACATTTATTTATACACATATATAACAAAACAATATTGTATATAAAATGCATATTAACATTCACAATTGTTTTAATAATTGAGGTATATGCATGATGTTGAACAGATGTCAATTGTTAGTGTAGAATTAGCTGTGATTATAGGGAAAAGCTTATGTAATATCAATTAACTACTAGGATTGGCGTCTCTCTATTCTATCTACTTATGCATTCATAGCTTTGTAGTTGAGCTTATCATGCTACTCTTTGGTTCAAAGCTCACAGCACTTACATATTCATTGGATAGTTATCTCCATTATCTATCAGCCTCAGTGATGGACCTGTCCCATTTTCAATATGCGGATAATAATATTGTTTTCCTGTCTGTAGTGCTGATAGTATACCAATTGAGGAGCATATGTTAAGTGTTTTGAGGGAAGAATATGTTTACTCTTTTTATTATTATTATCATCATACTATAATTATAGCCAATATTGTTATTAATTTTAGTAACAATGGGTTCAAAACTTCAATTTAAATAATTTTTGCAAAAATAGGAAATTGGTGACAAAGTCTTAAAAGAGAGGTTGAAGCACCAACCCAGCATGCTAAAAAATAATAATAATAAAAAAAATAGGAGTCCAGATAGTATTTTTATCCAAATACTGAAATAATTGTCAGATAGAATGGGATAGCAAGATAGCAAGTTGTTTCTATTACTCAAATCAACTGATTTGACTTTGAATAGTGAAAATGTTTGCTGTACCGTTGAGCAAAACCTCATGTATAGAAATTGCTTGTATGAAGCAGAGAGTTTGAGAAGATGGTGGAGGGGTAGCAAAGAATTGCAGTTGTCTGCTATCCTCTAATATTTGTAGATAGCCCTAAGAAGCCCTATGAAGAATGTTACAACTCTACTAACTCTTAATGATTATAATTAGAAAGGTTTTATTTTTGTTTAACTGGAACATATGTTTTCTACAAGGGTTTTCTGTTAAATTTAATGAAGATTGTGCAGTTTTCCTACCTTAGGCTTCAAGGCAATATCAAAATATTGGTTGTAAATCAAAGCTTTAGTATCTTCTCTGCTTAGAACTGTATAAACAATGATAAAAAGGCTTCTTGAAAGGAAAATCACATAAAGGCTGATCTATGCATCAAGCCACCCAAACAATCTTAGTGTCATGGCATTTAAATAGCTATCTCACTGCTGGGTATTTTTTTTTCCTGAGCAGAGCCTTAATGAATGAACCATGTTGCTTACATTACTGATGAATAATGAACCTTAAGAATTATGGTTGTGAGAAAGTGACTTCATGACCTTGATGCTTTTAATTCTTTATGGGAGGCCCCGGTTATTTCTTTTTTAGGGAGAATTTTTTAAAAGAAAAGTATCACTTAAGAGTAAATAATCTCAGGTGTTTATGTAAATGCATTGTCTTTATTATAATCCAAAAAAGGAACATCTATAAAAATTCTATACTACTCCTAACAGACAGCAGTGTTTTCCTTACATTGATTTAAACTGATCTTGCAAGTTTATATTACAATATGTATAGCTCTTTGTGACAAATTATCATTTTTCAAATTTTTATAGTAGAAAGAAATATCCAAACAAAGCATTATTATTATTATTATTATTATTATTATTATTATTATCTAGATTTAAATCTCTTTCTTGCTAAGCAAGAAATATAAATTGAAACCAATATAAATATTCTTTCTAGAATTGTTCAGCAGTTTTTTCTTTTTCTTTTTAAATTACCTATCCTGTTGTGAAATAGTACTCAGCTGTTTTTATGAAATGCAAGATGATTATTTTAACTTCATAACACTGATTTTACTAAATACCCCCAAACTTTATGTAACAACTGATTTTTTTGATGTGTGTAATTCCCAAGTTATTCTTAATATGCAAATGTAGAGCTGTTTTATATTTTATAACTGTTTTTCTCCTTCTGTTATATCATTAAATCATTTGCAGTACCATTTCTCCCATGCATCAAGATAATTCTGAACTCCCACATAGTTCTGTGTCATCCACAAATGTGATAAGTACGGTTGCCACTTTTTCATCCAAGACATTAATAAAACGACACACCTAATGTCTTGCTCCTTCACTCAAATTAAAAGTAATTGAGTTTATGAAAAATCAATAACATTAATATGCACTCCATTAAATTACATGGCATTTTTATAGTGATGAGAAAAATGTATTTGCACTGTGTTAAAATGTGTTCAATTGAGTATGGTTTTGACAGTGATATCCATTCCCCCACACAGTCTTTGTAGGATGAAGCCCATTTTACATTTATGGAATAGAGAAATGGTTCACAAGATGCTATGCAAAAGCATCATGGACACAGGTCTGGCCCCAAAAAGGCATTATTTGAAAACCAATAGTAAGGCACTTTAACTATCTGGACTCTCTATTTGAACAGACAGCAAGGCGGCTTTTTTTCAGAAGAGAAATTACAAAGACCTGTTTCATAATAAATTTAACAAGCAGACATTCATTAGAATATTTATAACAATTTGTTAGGGATTAAACAGGGAATAAGTTCTTATCTCATACTAGTGTATTAAGCAGGTCATCAATGCAAAAATATACTGCATGTTATGATAACAACCACTGTGTTTAGTCACCTTTAAGGTACTAATGTCTTTCACAGGTACTTTCTGTGTTTTATTAGGCTGTCTCTTGTCTCTTTTCCCTATTCCAAGAACAGTTGGAAGCATACACTATTTAAATTCTGTACAGAACAATATTTCATGCTTTTCTGATGACACAAACTGAATCATTGATGACTTATACTATAATATGTAAGTTGCATTTAAGATGCTTCAACAATTAGCAAAGGCTGATATGGATAACCATCTGAAAAATGTAATCTTTCTAACAATTATATTCTTTTGATCAATAACATTGTATAATTAATTTTTTAAGGAAAAAAAGGGTGGATATATAATTACATGTTGCTGCAATACATTAGATTGTTTGTTTTGATGGTATACAGCATCATTTTTCTTAAAAAAAACAAAGTCTTTAGATGGTTATCTCTAAAATAAATTGAACTAGAACAATTACCACTACTTTGGGGAGTGGAAGAAACAAATAAAAGTTTAACATTAAAAATAGAGTTTGCATAAGTTATCCGTTCATCCAAATTTTGGATAAATCACCTCATGTTCTCCTGATGGTTTGAATTATTCAGATTGGATCTGAAAACTAAAACATTTGGAGGGTAAAAAGTTTCCTGTCCCTGATTAAAAGGATGAAACAGAAGCAAAGAAAAACAAAACCTGAAAACGTGAAAGTCAATAGGCATCAATATAGGTAGTCCAAAACTGAATATTTACTGATCAGAAATTTGGATAATTCCAATGCTTCATACTATTACAGGCAAATATTCACAGCTCTGTTCTCTAAAATTGAATATCTATGCCCTTTCCATAGTCATAAGTTGCATACACAACTAGTTTGTTAGGTTAAGTTCTTAGGTTAAGTTCTAGAATCCTTAGTCATTACGGTAGTAATTTCTGATTTCAGCTTACTGCTATAAAATGAATGACATTCTTAGTATCTTGAGTTTGGTTATTCCTTTATCAGAAAAATACATATTTATAGCTTTGTCTATTCTCTTGAGGCTTTCTGAGAATGAGGCTCTTGATAATAGGCATCTATTGATAATTTCAAGCATGCATTTCCCCCGTTTTTTCTTTTCTACAGTAATTCTATTTTCATTTGCCATTTATATTGTGTATACTCACTCCAAGCTGTTCTGCTCTTGGCAAGGTCAGCACTCCAAACATCTTCTCTCTGAACTTCTGGTTCTTTTATGAATGGCAAGGAATAGTAATTTAGCCTGTAGGATTGAGTTGCTGTGAGAATACTTAGCGAGACGATATAAAAATGCACTTACAACCACTTCTGTGTATTTTAATTCTTGAGAAAATGGGCAGAAAATAAAAGATGCTTAACCTCTCTTTGTGAGCAATTCCCTGTATTGTCATAGAAACTCAGCTGAAAGTTCATCCAGATGGATTAGATTTCAGGATGTAAATCCCAATGTTCTAAGCAAGTCTACTGACCAGGTGGTTCACAGAAATAAATGCAGCATTTATAGTCATTCATTGTACTTTATATCACATGTAGTGTTTTTATTAATATTATGGAGCATTATTTTGCATGGCCAATACTGTAAAAACATGTGCATTATATAAACAAATAATAGAAATAAGAATCAGTGGAGAATTTACATCCTCCATAATCTGCTGAATTACAACTTTCAGAAACTCTAGCCAACATGAGCAGTTTGTCTTTCCCAGTTCAGGTAATTATTAAAATATCTTAGCCAAATAAATGTATTAAGCCATTGGTAACTAAGGAATACAGAACTGAGCAGTTTTCCTTGTCTCATATACCAAAGAGCAATTAATAGGTTAAGTGTTTTCTTTTAAAATATAAATTATTTTACATTTTTGTAAAGGTAATTTGTTACCCAAGTTACTCATAATTAACAATGTTGTTTTGTGACCATCATGAAATATTAACAATTTTATTTTTTAATAGTTTGTCTTTTTACAAACCAAATAACGCAATAATAGCTAAAATTTTACATAAGATTAATAGAATTCATATAAAGTTAGATAAATAATAATCCTAAAAAAAGATTCCACAGTTTGTAATTAATATATTCATATGTGGCAGTGGCCCATTATTTGAAGAACTAGTCATAGTCATACAATAAAAGAGAAGGAAGAATTTAGATTTTACTAATAGTTTTTGTTAAGAAGTTGTATTCAGAGCAGTCCTTATAGAGATAATACAAGACTCCACCATAGCAGGAGCAGTAATATATTGTTTTCCTGATCAGTAGACTATCATTGGCTTCCATCTTTATGGACACCTCTGATAAGGATACTGCAGCAACAGGAAGTGGGAAAGATGGTTATATTATTTTCTTGCTGCTGTAATGCCACATTATTTGTGTAAACTAAGGGCTAAACCAAACTGTTGACATCATGCTACCATCTCTAGGAATATTACATGACTTAAAATCAGACTTAGCAATAGCTTCAGCTGCCAATACAAAGTTTTTTTTTTTCAAATATCTTGTAGCTTGTAATAGTTTCCTCAATTATTACATGTGCTTTGGGCTATTTTGGGGGCATCCAACTTTCATTTTGAAGACTTTTAGGATCAATATTACTGCAAACAACATATGGGTACTGAAAGCAGGTTCCCCAAAGCAGCTAATTTAATAAAAAATGCATTTTTAAAAAGAATTCATTCAAGATTTTAGGACTGTGCAGTCATCCAGATTTTTTTTTAATGCAGTTTCTTTAAGGAATTTCCAATAGGTGCAGCTTGTGTGTCATATATGCTCTGAATTACCTCTACCTTTCCAATCTGAATTGTTGCACAGGCCTGGGTTCTGCTTATTTCCAAATAAAGGGAACCATCACTCATTGGCATAAAATATTATTTGCATAAAGAAGATCTGTGTCATTGAAGGTGTAAAGGATCAGGTAGCATGGATGTGGAAATCTCACTAAAATACTTAGAAGCCACTGCTCAAATGGACTCCTATTCAGTTTGATATGATGGAACTTCTGGATCACTTTCTATCTTAATCAGTCTCTGTGTTTTACTCTTCCTTCCTGTCCAACAGATTTTTTTTTACTGCACTGATGTGTCTTATTTTAGAGCAATGACTTAGGTGGCCACAAAGGCTGGGACAAAAGTCTCGAAGGAAGACAGAACACGTCATGCCATAACTGAGCAAGAGTTGATAGAACTGCACTTGCAACTTTGCTCCCAGTTGTACTGAATTAAGATGTATAACAATTTTGCTTGGTATAAAATATGGTCATCTTTTATCTATTATTTTTAGACTACTTGCTATATTCTTTATTATACAGTATGAGAAGTTATTTTCACATCCAGGCTAAACAATAGAAATCAAAAGACATGATTATGCCAGAATATCTAATGCCTTCCTCCATAACTGTCTACACTGATCATAACTCAGATGAAGGGATAAGAAAAGGAGTCTGCACAAGTGTTCTCAGAATTTGTTTCAATAATTTTCCTTGAAGTTCTTAAAATGTGTTCAAGCTTTTGTAAATAGCATCCTTCCCACAAATGCCAAATTCAGAAATGTAATGAGATACAGCAAGAAAATTCTCAATCAGCACCAGCTGTTGCCCAATTAAACTCAACAGTTCACAGGTGTTCACATGAGAATACACAGTTTTGCCAAAGCCAATTTATGTTTCTTAACAAAACCTTCAGAGAGAGAAATGAAATGGATTCATAAGGTGCTGTGGATGTTTTCAAAAAAATAGAAAAAGATACATTTTTTCTGCTTGTGTCAAGAATTTTATACACAACAGTCATATTTCAATTAATCCCTGTTTAGTTAAAACAGAAAAGTCAGTTGTAATGGTTGAGGATATCACCCTTCTCATTTGCCTCAGAATACTTAGATTTTTGCTTAAAATTCTTTAGTTTGTCCACAGTCTGTTGAGTGGAACTGTTGAATACCATCACTTTATTCAGAGCCAAGGTACTCATTGATTCACAGGAACACTTCTCAACATATGAAAATATTCTCCCACTAAGTATATATTTCATCATTTTAAAAGTTAAAAAAAATATAGAAAATTATGAGAAAATGTCTTTATTATTCTTTCTTTATAGAAAGCACTTTGGAAAAAAGTTTTAATAATCACATCTGTTACATTATACATTACATCAATGGTTCTCAATCTGTGGCTCAGGACCCCATTTGGGGTCAAACGACCATTTCATGGGGGTCACCAAACAACGCAGTCCTCCATTTTTTTCACCTTTTCCTTAGCTGTGCTACTCCCTTTTATTCTATTGGCTTTTGAAAGCCAATAGAATAGACTCTCTTGAATAGAGTCTAATAGGAATTTTCCAGGCTGTGTCTGGCCTGCTGAGCCCGCAAAAGTCCCATTCTGCAAACGGTGCTGCACCAGTTGAGTAGTCCTCGACTTACAATCGGTTGAGTAGTCCTTGACTTACGAACAGTTGGGGGTCACGTCATTAAAAAGGTTGAGAACCACTGCATTACATTAACATTTTGAGCAATGAATGATCTTCCTTCTCTGAATGATTTATTTATTATAATCATATTTACTTTCAAAAGGATTTACCAGCACCTATAATTAAAAAAAATAACTCTTACAATGAATGCATTTCTGTTTACACACATTAATATTGCTGTAGTAGTAAGGAAAACAGCTCAAAGAAGCACTAAAACAGACTGTTTTTCTTCATAGTGATATACACTCAACTAAACACCTCTTTCCCATTTCTGGAGAGCATTCTTTGATTCTGAAAAAATCCTGAAGAAAATGCTTCCTTTATACAGGACTTGACAGTTTATGAGTCTAAAGCCTAACACATTTTCCTTTGATCTTTTTTTCCCTTTTGTATTATCTAGATTCACTTTTAAAGATGCTCAGTGATTGTTAACAGTAATGTGACTTGATCAGTAGTACATTGTATGGTTTTAGACAGGAGACATGCAAACTTTACTGCAAGTCCTAAAATATATTTAATACAGTTTAAAAATAAATAGAAACAAATCCCAAAACTTTTTTCAAAATCATGGGAAAAAATAGAGAATCCTTGCTGTCCAGCCATCACAGTTCTTGTTTCCAAAAAATCTTTTAAGAATAAACTGTTCCTGCTCCAAAGGATAGCCCAATGACAATAATTTGTGGCAAGACAGAAGTTATACATGAGCAACATATCATAACATAACATTCACCTTAAGAACGAACCAAGGCATGACTGAAAAGAACACTTAAAAATTGAGCAAACTTAGAGAAATAAAAAGAGTTTAGAAACTCTTTTATCCTAACTTTATAATCTTATCTTTGTCCAGAAATATCTTAGTTTGAGGATGTGGGATTGATCCAGAATCAAAGAGTATTTGGAAACTTCAGATGTATTCATTTCAGTTTTTTTGAATGTTCTAGTCAGCAGAACAGCCATCTGAAGCCTACACATCTGAAAATTACAAAGTGTGAGATAACATTAATCTAAGAGTTCCAAACTGCCTGAACAGATACTAGAACAAACAATTTAGCACCTTTACAAATAGAATAGATACAGGAAAAGGTTCTTTATACTTATCCACAGCAGATTTAAACTGATATAATGCAATAGCTATTATCAAGTTTTAGTTCTCTTCTAAATCCTTTAGTTCATAATGGAATAGAATGGATTGTGGGAAACTGAACCTAGTAACGAGGTATGAAATTCTTCTCAACAATCCTATGAGAAAAACAATAGAACATTGATGGGCTAATATTTATTATCTTTGCACACTTCATAAGAAATCTTTGGTTTATAAAGATGAAATATGTCTCAAATTCAGAAATGATAAAAGCATTTATCAGTTATTAGAAGTTTGGGAAATATTTGCATAAATATATGAAATGCAATATGGCTGAAAACATTTGAGTAATTATTGAGTAAATATAACTGCAGGTATTTGGATCATGTTATTGGCCTACAAGCATTGCCAATTATTATCTTATTTCTCTCTCTCAGCAAGATAATTGGCAATTATTCTAAGAAATAATGTAGTGCGTGGATATACACATATATATGATAATTATTTCTTAAAAGTTTGAAATGAATCCTTTTAATTTCCTGCTGTTTATTTCTCTTGCAGTTTAGCAACCATTTGATCTTTTATTTTCATTCTTTCAATTTTTTTTGTTTATATGTGATTATGTATTGTAATGTCACCAACACAAGCAGTATGATTCTTAATAAACATAGGGTAGGAGTAAATTACTCTGATTAATGTGTATGTCCTTGGTTAATGCAATTATCAAGGTGAAAATTGTTAGGAAAGCAACTCTAATTGTGAAAAATGTTGGGGTGATTTATACACTACCCCGTCTTTTGTCTATTCAAGGAAATATGACCATCTGCTTGATTTCCCTGAGTGTCAATCAAAGGGGGAACCATTCCCTGGCTGCAGAGCAAGGCAATACTGCTCCTCTTCATGGACAGAATTCTTCCTACCAGGGTCGATAGGAAGACATGTAACATTGTACCACTTGTTTTACTAACTGTAAGTGGACAGGCATATTATGTTGAATCCCTTTCTCAAGTTGCTCTGTCATACAGTTTGCAAAAACTGAAGATCAAATGTTAGTTTTGAACCTAAATACAAGTTGAGTGAAAAATCAGCATGTGACATCCTTTTGCATATAATCCTCAACTTACAACCACAATTGAGCCCAATATCTCTGTTGCTAAGCAAGAACATCGTGAAGCGAGTTTTGTTGCATTTTGTGACCTTTCTTGCCACAGTTGCTACATCAATCACTGCACTTGTTATGTTAGTAGCATGGTTGTTAACTTAATCTGGCTTACCCATTGACTTTGTTTTTCAAAAGGTTTCAAAAATTTATCACATGACCCCGGGACACTGCAACCATCATAAATACATGCCTGTTGCCAAGTGTACAAATTTTAATCACATAAGCTTGGGGATGCTGCAAAGGTTGTAAGTACGTGAAATGGTCATAAGTCACTTTTTCATTGCTGTTGTAACTTCAAAAGGTTACTAAATGAATGATTGTAAGTCAAGGACTGCTTATGTTGCATGTTTACATTTTGCAAAATAAAAAAAATGCAGATGCTATGTAATACAATCTGGGAGAAAGCCATACTAGACTTATTTTTATGTAAATATGTATAGGTCTAGTGGCTTTGGAACCAAAGAACTAAAACATGTGAGCTGGCATTTTACAAGCTGTGCAACGAAGGTCAAGATCCCTTGAGGTGTTCTCCCTTATCTGTGTGTTGCAAACTCAGAAACTCTCTCTAATGATATTCTCTTTGCAGTTTCATGAATCTTGAGAAACAGCTTTGTAAATAAAGTACAACAGTACAGCATTTACAGATGTTGTTCCAAACATTCAAAAGAGATGTTCTTCAGAGTATGCTGACATAAGCGAAACACCCATCTTAGAGGAGCTAAAGCTGCTCTGGTTAAAGATTGGGATGGTTGCTTTAAAGGTTTTCCCTAACTGTCTATGTACTTAGGCAGATAACATTCCGGCTGAGACTGTCAGCAAAGGAAGACAGCTAAGCATACATACCCCGGTCAGCCTTCTGGAGGACATGGTTGCTTTACTGCTTTGAAGAGGGCAATTTTGCTCTTGCAATGTGCTTTGCGAAGCATCCTTTTCAAGTGTTTTACATAGCTTTACTGTAGCCATGATACAAATTCCAGCTGAGTCAAAGTTAATATTTTTTTAAAAAGTTTTTTATTTATAATCCAATTAAAAAAAGAAAACACTGGACATGATGTAACATACCAGTTTAAACATTTCTATCCAATTATTTCTCTTCTTACATTCAATTCTATATCTCTATAAATACATATAGATTTTTTATACAATACTTAATACATTTTCTCTATTTGCTAACCTATGATTATGTATATTCCCTTCTTATTGCTAATCTATAACCCCAACAGTCCTCCTTGATTCCCACCAATAGTACAGTTTATCCCAGATTTTGAAATATTCTGATCCACTTTTATCTTTCAATTCCATTGTAAGCCTGTCCATTTCAGCACAAGGTAGTATTTTATGTAGTATCTCTTCATCTGTAGGAGCTTCTTTGTTCTTCCATTTTTATGCAAACACCAGTCTAGCAGCGGTCAAAAGTATAACATCAAATAGACTATTCACTTATCATATTTCTCTATGGTTATGCCGAGTAAAAAGAGTTCAGGTTTTAGCTCTATCTCCAACATTAATATTTCTTTCAACCATTTTCTTATCCTATTCCAATAGTTACAGGCTTTGGGACATTCCCACCACATGTGGTAATAGGTCCGTATTGCTATGTTGCATTTCCAACATATAAGTGAGAGATTTGGGCCCATTTTGGCTAACCTCGTGGGTGAGAAATGCCATCTATAAAACATCTTGTAGAGGTTTTCCTTATAAGAAGTAGCTAAAGTGAGTTTCCTGTTTCTTTCCCACAATTCTTGCCAAATATGCAGATCAATATTGAAGCCAAAATCCCTACTCCCCATTAACATAGTTTCCTTGACCTGCTCTTCATACATTGCCTGTTCTAGAAGGTAGTGATATATTCTTTTAATCATTTTGTCCTCAGTTCCTAATAATATTTTTTCTAATTCTGTTGGCTCTGTTTTTATACCCCACTCTTTTTTATCTTTCCTATATCTTGATTGCAGTTGAAGGTATGCCCACCATTCAAATTCTATCCCTTCATCTTGAAGATTTTTCTTTGATTTCAGTTCTCCTCTCTTATCTAATATGTTTTTATACGTTGTTATTTTCCATAGTTGTATAAACATTGGGTGTATGTGCATTTCCAAAGTTGAAATCCAACTAGGAACTTGCATATAATTTTGTTGCCTAATTTTAACCCACACATCTATTAATGCTCGTCTAATATAATGCCTCCGGAAGTACTGGTGAACCTTGTATTTCTCATCACATAACATGGCATGCCACCCAATCTGTATGTCATGGCCTTCCAAACTTAATAGTCTCCTATTTTTCAATTGTATCCAGTCCCGCACCCATATTAATATTGTAGCTTGATAGTATTTTTCCAAATCTGGGAGGCCGAATCCACCCCTCTCCTTAGAATCTTGCAATAATTTTAATTTGATCCTTGCTTTTTTTCCTTGCAAAATAAATTTGAGTATGATTTGATTAAAATTTCAAAAAAATTCCTTGTCTAATTTAATCGATATGTATTAAAACAAGAATAGCATTTTGGATAGCACATTCATTTTCATTACAGTAATTCTCAAAAGAGATGTTCTTCAGAGTATGCTGACATAAGCTAAAGCTGCTCTGGTTAAAGATTGGGACAGTTGCTTCAAAGATTTTCCCTAACTGTCTATGTACCTAGGCAGATAACATTCCTGATGAGTCTGTCAGCAAAGGAAGACAGCTAAGCATACATAGCCCGGCACAGCCATGTCAGCCTTCTGGAGGACATGGTTGCTTTATTTCTTTGAAGAGGGCATTTTTGCTCTTGCAATGTGCTTTGCGAGGCATCCTTTTCAAGTGTTTTACATAGCTTTACTGTAGGCATGATACAAATTCCAGCTGAGTCAAAATATAATCTTAAACAACTTACAATTTTTCAGAACCTGCACCAGTTGGACACATGAGAATCCATTAATGTACTGCAAAAGGTTATTTTTCTTCTGGAAAAAAACCCCTAATTTAACACTAACATATTTTCCCCCTATTATTCTGAATGTGAATAGATATTGCACACATGGATATATCTGATGTCTGTACAATGAAAAGTGGTATTTAGTTTTCAAAATATAGGAAGAATAAGTTTTTTCTTATTTCCTTCACCATGTATTTTCCACAGAATAGTTCAGGCTATTATTAAAGTAATTTATTCTTAAATTCTGTCTTCTTGTTTCCTGCCAGAATAAATCCATCACTCATTTATGTAGGGATTTTATTTGCATGTAGACTGTAAATTTGATCTGTTAATGTGAAAGATTTGTAATTTCTAATGGTAAAGTATTTCATTTATGTGTATTGATTTTTCACCATTACCCCTCTTTTCTGTCTGTGCTAGCAACAAAAAACTAAAATCCGAAGAATCATATTAAACATGTCAGAGAAGATATAAGGTTATACTTAGTTATTTTTCCTGAAGAATATAATAAAGCTCAATAAATCTTGTTTCTCAGATTGTTGGATATTATAAACATAATAATGTGATTTCTAAATATTTCCTGTGTTCTTTTAAAAAACTCTTAGTGTATAGTTTATTATATACCTTAATTTTTAAAATTTATAAAAGATGCAAAAATATTTCCTGCTTTAGTTATAAATTATAAGATGAACTAGATGGACACATATATGCAGTATGTAAACATTATTTCACAATAAAAATGGAAGTTTTGGGACAAAAATGAATTTTGTCCAGATAATTTAAGTCTACTTAAGATTGTATCTAATCTTTTTCTGAAATTAACAGAAATGTTCAGTGCTGAACTTGGCTAATGTTATGAGTAGGACAGAAAATACCTTGCACAGACATCTAATATTGTCATATTATTTTACTCTTATTGACTACCTGTTTGCTAGGAAGTAATGCATATAAACAAGGTTTGGAATTTGGCATACAACAAAATGTTGGTCATGGTTTGGTTGCCTTTGTAGATTATAAGACAAATATATGATTTATAAGGAAACATGTACAAGAGTTACAAGTAGGAGTAATATATATGCATATACTATGTACCCAGATTATATGTGTATTGAATCTTAAAACTTCTACATTATAGAACTTTTTAAGTTCATATCATGTTTTGGTAATTTCCTGAAACATCTGTTTGTAAATAGGACACTGGAGTTCATGCTCTTCATATGTTTAGGTACTTATAATGGTAATGCTAGGATTGAGCATCATTTCTAACAAATGATGGTGATTAAGGACAAAATTAATTGTTTGATGTACAATGTATATAAGAATATAACATCTCTGAGGAAGATAGCAGTTCAAAAATTCACAAACAAACAAACAAACTTACCAATAGGAGAAAACATAAGCAGCACTTTCCTTCTTGTGTTCCAATCAGCTAACTTTGAAAGTCAAACCATTTGGATCTACTGAAGGTAAACTACAGTATAAATATTATGAAGAAAAACAATTGATATCTTCACAATCCATTAATTCCATCCCTTTTAAAACCATTCATTTGGAAGATAATTTATAAGTTAACTGTGTAATGGACTTCTGGTAAATTTGGCAATGCCCTGAATTTATGAAGTCTTCCTTCTCTTAAGGCAGGGGTGTCAAACTGCCGGCCCGTGGCTGGTTTCATCATACCAGAGCTGCGCCCACTCCATTGCCAGCAATGGCAAAAAAGCGCAACATCACATGACATCGCAGATTTGACATGTCTGTCTTAAGGGGACAGCTACTTATCTTTCAACTGCTTCACTGTTTAATTGGTAAGCAGTAAATTGCAAACATCTTTCTTATTTAAAATGGTGATGAAATAGGGGTCCAATGTAAAGAAGTCAAAGAATGACCTCTATCTTATCTGAGGTAAAGCTTTTTAGAATGGAAGAAAATCCAAATACTGCAACTGATTTTATTCATAACTTGGAAAGGAAAATAAGTAACAGAGAAAAAAAGTTATGTGGAGTTGCATACCACTTCAAGAATTTCCCATAATCCACTCTCTTTTAGTGTAATTTCATTTATGCAGCTAAGCACAACAGTGAATTAGATAAAATCTCTGGAGACGAACCAGAAACTTAATATCTTAGATCAAATAAGGAAGAATTAAAATAGTGATGAAATAATGCAAATCAATAGTTTCAAAATTTTGTTAAACAACATGCCACAGATTTTGTAATAGTGTTGAAAATAAATAAGAATTTTTATAATGAAGGATCTATTTAAAGAATCCATTTTTTAGAAATAATATACAATTTTCAAATATTCAAAGCTAAACAAGATGAAAGTATAGTTGCATTTATGAGAAATGTATACATAAATAATACCCAAAGATAATGGAATGTGAGAAAAGACCAGATTAACAGGTAACCTCTTGATTGTTACAGCAATTTCTCATACCATGAAAGGTTGGAAACACCAAGGAAGAAAATCTAGTCAGACAGGTAGGCCTAGAAAACCAAAATGAAGCAGGAAAGTAACATATCGCAAATTGCTAACTCTTGTCTTCAAACAACCAGAACAATGCCTATACACAAGAGCATCACACAAAAATCCAATGGATTGTATTATTGCTAGAAAAATGTTAAAAAACTCAGTTGTGACATTGCTAGGTACTCACTGCGGGCTGACTGGGTGCAGTTCCAAGTACTGTTATGTTTTCTGTCTGTCCCACCATCTGGCAAGATTGGAATAGTTTGAATCCCTTCAGTGAAAAGTTGCATTGTTCTGGGACCTAGGAGATGTACTTTCTCTGTTGCAGTGCTTATTTTGTGAATAGCTTCTGGATGGGCCTGATCCTACTGAAGGCTATTAAATATGCTACTGATTGTGTAAGCTTTTACCCAATGTTCTTACTAAATGTTGATGCCAATATCTTGACAGTAAGTTGACATGTAGATTTCAGACAATGCAAACTTTAATAATACATTCTGTACAGTCCGGTTGCATAGAAAGGGTACAAGCCTTGAATAAAGTTAGATTACTAATTTATATTTTAATTAGACATTAAAATGATTTATTTTAGTTATTAACAGATATGGAGTTTTAATACATGTAAAATGATTTCATATGGTACAGTGGAGATTTTTAGAAAACATTTTATGTGAAGTGTAGACTTTCTTTTCTTTCTTTTAAATTGCACTAAAAGTGGTAATCGTGTTCTTTGCTTGGGCTGCAATTATTGGAATTATTCCTCACGTGTTACAATAACTCATGGAGATAATCAAGGATGTCCTTTTTCATTTTATATTTAATTCAGTATTAATTCAGAATCACTAGTTTGCCTCATCATGCAAAGAATTATTGAGCTTAAAAATATATATAAACTGCTATATTCTATATTATGTTTTACAGATTATGGAAGTTCTATACCAATATTTACTGCTATAGTAAGAGTTTGAGCTTAAAAATATATATAAACTGCTATATTCTATATTATGTTTTACAGATTATGGAAGTTCTATACCAATATTTACTGCTATAGTAAGAGTTTGATAAATTATCACAAAAATTATGTAATGATTTGGAGTTCCCACATATTTTCAATAGTCTCTCATGCTTTTAAGCCTTTTTGTCCACACAAATTAGCAACATGTAACATTCTTTAATTAGTAATTTGTTTAATTAGTATTGAAATGGATTATTCTAAACATTCTATGTTTTAAAATATAATCAGAAAGTATGTATTTGCAAGAATTTTGGAATAAGAAGTTGGAATACTAGTATTAACAAATCAATAGTTAATGTTCTAAAAACTATTATGCTATCTATTACCTTAAGATGAATCAATTCAACAAAAGCTTATTTTTCCATGGATATCTCAAAGATTGTCTAAAAAAAGGTAGCAGTCAGTTCTCTAGTGTAGGAAGTATAAAAGATGGCTCAATTACACGTTTTATATAGATTTGTCCCAAAAGCATTCTGATTTAAATTAATGTCCCTAAATTTGTTAATGTGGTTTTGAGATAATGGCATGGTTTAAAGATTGATATGATTTTTAATTGTATACCCCCAAAAAATTAGAATTGTGGAATTACCAAGCGTGAGGTTTAACAAGAAAAAACATTTCTCATTTAGTTTAATGCTGTGTTTAAAAATTAAGTCATTTTTAAATAATATGTATTATCATTTTTGGTTTTTTTTTCAATTCTGCATCTTTCTCCTCTTTCTTTTGTATATGAATGGATTAAGGAAATGTTAAAAAATGTAGTTGTGTAATCAGTAATGAATCTTTGGCTTTATATGCTGAGCCTCACACTGTTTAATATTATTGGATCGCTTTCTGTTCTGGTATTTTGAGAGATAAAGAATCATACTATGCATTTTCTCTACCCTATTCATGCCCATATTTTTATCATTTAAAAATAAAGTAAAATGTTGCTTAACAGAGGAGTTGCTGGTACCCATCATTTTTTATTATCTTTTCAATATGTAGCAATTCTCTAGATGTGTGAAACGTCCCATTTTCATAGGAGCTTTCACTCTAATGGAGTGAAAGAAAAAATCAGATGGATCTACCTGTCTGCATAATGGCCAATCCATAAAATGGCACAACCTGACTAACAAGGAAAATTATGATGGCACAAAATTATTTGTTATATAGATGAAGCATGAGACATTTCAGAAGAGATAATTTACAGCATGTTTCGTGCAAGTATAAGTGTTTAGCTTGGATCAACATTCTACTACAGTCTTGGTAGAATGAGATTTTGTATTGTTAAATGATTTAAATTTTAAAATTAAAAAAAACCGTAAGTATTATGCTATAATATCTTTTATTTTATTATGTGCTATTGTTTTGTACTTTTTGTACTGCAATTTAAAACTTTTTCAAAAGAAATAGATTCTTATAATCAAGAAGACCTGGATTCTGAGAATTTTCAGAGGGATACAGGATTGCCCGGAGGTAAATTTGCACAATAGAAAGGAGTCACTTGGATGCAATTATTTGTAATTGAGATTGGCTTTCCCCTGATTTAATATATTGGTTTGGACTTAATCTATGTTAAAATAAATTTAAATGTTCTTGCTTATATATACAGTATAGGACAGTGATGGCGAATCTTTTAGAGACTAAGTGCCCCAAAACTGCCCCTCCCCGGCTCTGCCACCTGCTCTACCTGCTCCGCCCCTCCCCCACCCTGCCCACTGCCTCCATGGCCCGGTGCAGCAGATCACCCAGCAGCCCTGCAGCGTCATGGCGGCCATGCTCTCCACCCACACCCCACATCATCAACTGCACATGATAGGGCATAAGGGTGGAGTCTTGTCCCTGCTGCCCAGCTGCCATGTCCTTGGCTGCACTGTTCCTCACAGGCTGCACCTAGGGACAACTGTCCTCTGGGGGGGCTGCTGGTGAGGAGGGAGCCACACGGGGAGAGAGCCATGGGGGGAGGGCTCCAAGTTCCGCTTCTGGAACGTGTGCCATAGGTTCGCCACCCCAGTACAGGAGATGTTAACACTTTTTGGTATTCCATACATTAACTGGTTTTCATTTCTGTGCATTAGCAGATGGAGAGAACAAAGGTTACATCTTCAAACATTTATTTAGAGTATATTTCCAGGACACACTTACTGATATGTCTCTAATGCACATAGATAAAACTATGGAAATGCTTATTTGTGAACTCTCTCAGAAAAATGCTTGCCAATATCCCCTTTGCCAACCTGACCAGAGTTAAGTTTTATTTTATTTCTGAATACTGGAAACATGGAAATTGTTGGTTTGCATTAACATGTATTTGTTTGGAATAGAGTTCTATGGCATTTCCTATATAAACTAACGTTGGCACATCTCCTTACAATGCAGTAATTCCCATTGGAACTATGGTTACTATTCACAGTGATATATGTAATTCGATTGATCTATGAGATTTCTGTGAGATCAAGCCAGATTTATGAAATTTTATATAACCCCAGACCATATCTGGATTTAGTTTACAACATTCCAGGCAATTTATAAGCCTGTGTTGAAACTAGAGATATTCTTGTGCAGCCAAACTTGTTAATAGGTTTGATGATTTTCCAGGGTAGCTGAGTTGAATATGGACCAGCTGCAAATTCCAGATCTTCCTAACTCTTTCTAACTTCCTAAATCTGAAAGAGCTTTTACAATGAAATGTTATCTTGAATTAACA
This sequence comes from Crotalus tigris, assembly GCF_016545835.1. Classification (NCBI taxonomy): domain Eukaryota; kingdom Metazoa; phylum Chordata; class Lepidosauria; order Squamata; family Viperidae; genus Crotalus; species Crotalus tigris. Next base: position 1,308,088 of record NW_024096576.1, read on the forward strand.
TTTCTATGCTATTATTCAATATTTGTGTATTGAAGTAGTTGATGATATTAATGTTTTGGTATATTGCCCAATTTGTTTTCTTGAGGTAAAAAATGTCCATCTAGAATATATTGCTCTTTATTCTGGATTTATCATGATTACCTAGACCAGGGGTCTGCAACCTTGACAACTTTAAGACTTGCGGACTTCAGCTCCCAGAATTCTTCAGCCAGCATAGCTGAAGTCCACAAGTCTTAAAGTTGTCAAGGTTGCAGACTCTGGTCTAGACAGTCAGTTTGGTGAAGTGGTTAATCATCAAGCTAAAAATTGGCAGGCCTGAGTTCTAATTCCACTTTAGGCACAAAGCCAGCTGGGTGACCCTGGGCCAACCGCTCTAGTGCCCTTTCTGGGTTGCTTTTGAAACAATCAGTTCAGTTCTGTGTCAAAAAAGTCGGCAGAATATTTTTTTTCCTACTAACAATTGCTTTGAAGCTCCCCATGGAATCTTCCATAGGCTTGTTTAATACTAGTATCCTGTTGGTGGACTATTTTAAATCTCCCACTTACAGTTAAGTGTATATAGACTTATTGTGAAACAAAGGCACATATCTGAACATTTATTTTTATGCATAACACAGTCTAATACCAGCAATCTTTATTTTATTGCACTTCACAAATATTGCATTTTTAAAAGACTCTCTGCCAGGAAAAAGATTATGACATGCTGGAGGCTCATATGGTGTTTACCATTTTTTGGCAATAATGTATTTTTAAATTAAGGCATGTACATTTTTTGACGTAATGCTATTGTACACTTTGTAGACTACTATACAGTGTAAACCTAACTTTCATTTGCACAGAGAAACCCAAAATTGTGTGACTTGTTTCATTGCAATATTTTCTTTATTGCAGTCTGAAACTGAATGCACAATAGTATGCCTGTAGACATATAATATTCTAATATACTAATTTATATTGTCATAAAGCTCTTACTTTTCCCTACATAAATTTATATGCCAAGATTTCCTTTTGCACTAAAATTAGGAATGGAAAAAAAACCTTCCAGTTAAGAAGATATATTCCTTCCATTCTTTTTCCTATCCATAAATTGTTCTTATTTCATCTACAGAGATTATGAATGAGTGTATGAAAATGGATGTGTATTACATGCTTGTAAGTGGGATCTATCCCTACATTTTTCATACATAGCAGTACATGTCCTCAATAGAAAACAGATAGCTACACTATAGAATTAGGTCAGAAATTAATATTTGATAATATTAAGTTCTCCAGTTATGTTTTATAGAAATAAGCAAGATTATTTAACACTTTTTATTAGGATTCTTGAAACAGACAGGTACGAATATGAAATCAGAGATAAGAAATGATAAATGCAAATATTAACATCAAATGACAAAAATTTATTTGAAATTATCACATGCATAGTTACTTCAAAAACATCTGTGCTTAATGTTGAGTCCGTGGCGGGAAAACAGACACGAGAAGCAGCTGGAGTTCTCAGTTTCTTTTATTCAGCGTTCAGCTTACAGGAAGATGGCTTCAGCCTCGCCCAAATGCCTCGCAGCCTCTTATATAGGAAACTCCCGGGTAAATGGGTTACTTTTCCCGCGCCAGCACCCGCGCATGCACACGGCGCTGGCGACAGCCTGTCTGGTCCCGGGCAGCTTTGCACCTGCCCGGGACTGCCTGCAAATGCCCGAGCCATTTGCAAGGCTCGGGACATAACACCCCTTTCCCCCGGGCTAAAACTACTACCAACATACAACATTTATTTTATATGACATTTTGCTCCCCAGTGCTCCCACTGATTACTGGCTTTTGCCTTGCCAGCAATGTTATGTAATCTTCTAGATACTTAGGAGATTTCTTTGCTCTCTGTGACCTTCTTAGCTCTGGGTTACTGGCATAAGTCCCCTGACTGGAGGGAGGCGTGAGCCTGTTCTCTCTATTGTGCCCTGGTGTCTTCCAAGGACTGTGCCCCGATGCCTGGCCTGCTTGCTTGCCCACCGGGCTCGTCAGGCCAGGGCTTCTGTTACTTTGTGACCTGGTTGACCTACCTAGCTGTAGACCCTCAGGCCCCTTGAAGTGATAGCCGCTGCTGGGCGTCTCTGTAGAACCTCCTAGGTCAGTCCAAGACCTGTCAGGAGGCTGTCCATTCCCTGAACCCCATTCTGTGTTCGGGCTCGTGTGGGTTTCTGTACTTTCCCAAAACTCAGGTGTTCCCTGATTTGTGCTAGGGTTGTTGTAGTCGGGACTTGGTTCCTCGACTAGCTCTGTGTATGTTTGACCCCCTGTAGGATTTGGGGTAAGGTCAGGCCAACCTTGGGAATTGTGTGCCAGCTCTCTTGCGGGGAATGATTTGTTGGGATGCCCCCGGGTATCCTCCGTTGCTGGAGTGCTGTGTGATGTGTGTGGAAAGTGAGTATGCCCCCGGGGTGACTCCCTGGCTGGAGTAGGCGTGAGTGCCTGTTGTGTGGGTAAGCTCCATGACTTTCTTTTCGGAGCAATTGCAGAACCTTGGGACGGGCCGTTTGTGGCTCCCTCAGTGGAGATGGGCAGTAGCTCTTGCCCTTCCCTTTGCTCCAAAGGGTCCCCCTCCCCCCCTGGAAAAGACCCAGGAGTCTCAGCAGAAAAGTCTCGCCTAGAGCGAAGTTGGTCGATGTGCCGACGCAGGACACGACCGTTGTCCAGGGCAACCTCGTAGGAGAGAGGACCTGTGATCCTGGACACAGAAGCGGGGACCCATGTATGACCAGGCCCGTAATTGCGAGCCCAAACCGGGGCACCCACAAGTAGTTGTCTAGGTGCCCTAGGATGTGAGGTAGATGAAGGCAGTCTGTCCGGATGCAACCGGTCAAGTCTAGTAGTAAGTTGGCGCCCCCAACGAAGTTCAGCTGGACTTCTCCCTGTAGAAGTGGACGGTGTGGTGCGATAAGAAAGGAGAAAGTCAGCCAACCTGTGATGCCAGTCCCCGTAGGTGAGTCTCTTCAAGGCGTCCTTTGCGATGCGCACCATGCGTTCAGCCATACCGTTGGTGGACGGGTGAAAAGGCGCAGACGTGGCATGACGAATCAGGTTTGCCTGTAAGAAAGCTTGGAATTCGGAGGAGGTGAATTGAGGGCCGTTGTCGGACACAATGACATCTGGCAGCCCGTGTGCAGCAAAAATCCCCCTCAGTACCTGAATAGTCTTTGCAGTGGTGGTGGATGAGACAGGCACAACCTCAAGCCATTTTGAATGGCTGTCAACAAGGACCAAGAAGAACTGGCCCTGAAAGGGCCCAGCGTAGTCAATGTGCACCCTAGACCATGGGGACTGTGTTTCCTCCCATCTATGCACAGGAGCTTGGGGCATCTCTGGGCGAGATCGTTGGCACAGGTGGCATGCGTGTACCTTAGCCTCAATATCTTTATCTAAAGCAGGCCACCACAAGTGGCTGCGTGCAAGAGCCTTCATACGAACAATGCCAGGATGACCCTCGTGGAGGGATTCTAAGACCCTAGTCCTCATTGAGGTGGGAATGACAACTCTGTTTCCCCAAAGCAGACAACCCTGAGAAAGGGACAGTTCGTTTCTTTTGGACCAGAAACTCTGAAACTCAGGACTAGGGCAGTGCTCAGGCCACCCGGACAGGACCCAGGAGCGGACACGTGAAAGTGTGTGATCTGTACCTGTTTCAGCGGTAACATCCCTGGCACTAAGAGGGAGCTCGGGCAAGGCTTGGATTGATAGAATGTTGACAGCTGGCGCGGGGTCAGCTTCTACTACTGGCAGAGGCAATCTACTGAGGCCATCAGCATGGCCCATTTCTTTCCCAGGCTTGTGGAGTAATGAAAAATCATATGCAGACAAGAAAATAGACCACCTAAGCATTCTAGGGGAAATGATGTGGGGAGTCTGCTTACGTGTGGTAAACAGTCCCAGCAGAGGCTTATGGTCAGTGAAGACCGTGAAATGCCTGCCATATAGAAAATCGTGGAATTTTTTAATTCCAGCAACAACAGCCAGAGCCTCCCTGTCTATCTGAGCGTAGTTGCGCTCGGCAGAAGACAGTGTTCTGGAGTAGTATGCAATAGGAACCTGAGTTCCATCAGACCTGAGGTGACTCAGGACAGCTCCAACCCCGTAGGGGGACGCATCACAAGCGATGCACACAGGGAGAGACTCGTTGAAATGTGCAAGAACACTGTTAGAAGTGAGCAAGGCCTTGACTTCTTTAAAGCAAGCCTCATGCGCTTGTGACCACAGCCACACAGCCTGTTTGTCTAGTAGCCTGTGAAGAGGCTCAGCTACACTAGCTTTATGTGGAAGAAAAGAATTGTAGAAATTCAGGAGGCCTAGGAAGGCCTGAAGTTCGGCCTTAGACTTTGGCCTGGGTGCATCTAAAATAGCAGTTAGTTTGGATTCAGCAGGATGAATCCCAGCAGCATCAATTTTGAATCCCAGAAATTCAGTAGAAGGCACCCCAATCTGGCATTTGTCTTTTCTGAGCTTGAGGCCTGATTTCCTGAATCTTAACAGGACAGCCCTAAGCCTTTCAGCTAGAATGTGTGTGGAGTCTCCTGCAATCAAGACATCGTCAAAGTAGGGGCAGACCCCTGGTATACCTCGTAGTGTGTTTTCCATTACGCTTTGGAAAATCCCAGGAGCGACATTCACTCCAAACTGTAGCCTTTTTACCTTAAAGGCTCCCCTGTGGGTCACAATGGTCTGAGCTATGGCAGCATCATCATCAACAGGCAGCTGTTGATATGCTTGAGCTAGGTCAAGCTTTGCAAAAACACGCCCCCCCTTGAGAGAGGCCAGGATGTGACTGACCACAGGAACAGGATAGGCATGTTGCTGCAATGCCTTATTGAGTGTGCATTTGTAATCAGCACAAATGCGAATGTCCCCATTTGCCTTTAGAGGCGTGACAATGGGGGTCTCCCACGGGCTGGAATCAACAGGTTCTAGGATTCCCTGTTGGATTAGTTTGTCTAGTTCAGTGTCAATCTTACTTTTTAAAGCAAAAGGGACCCTTCTTGCTTTAATCCTAATGGGAGTGACAGTGGGGTCTAGCTTTAAGGACACAGGTGGTCCTTTGAATGTGCCCAGCTGGGGGCTGAAAACATCTGCAAATTCTTTGCAGACTTCCTGTAGGTCGAGTGTTTGTAAGCTATTGAGTCCTGTGACGTGTATCCCCAGGGCCTCAAACCAATCGAGTCCTATGAGACTCGTTCGTTCACCCCCTACTACTAATAAGTCTAGTGGACCTTCAAAACTCTTGTATTGCACGTTAAGGGTGGCCTCCCCCTTAACACACACTCTTGAGTTCTGAAAATCTGTTAATACAATATCAGAAGGCCTTAACTTGGCCTTAGACCCACTTCTGGAACAAATCTTCCTAAATGTATGCAATGAAATGATGGACAGGGCAGACCCTGTGTCTAGTTCCATAGATAATGGAACCCCTTGTAGCTTCACGTTGAGTGACAGCTTTTTCTTCATGGGCTTGTGTGTGCCTGTTCTACAGATGCTTCTTCGCGAAGCGCAAAAACCTACCCTATTCTGGCTGGGGAATCTGGTACCCTTCAGGCGTTCTTCTTGGGGTTGTGCCTTTCGTCGGCCCAGGCACACAGCTGCAATGTGCCCTTGTTTACCGCATGCCCGGCAGGTAGCGGAGCGGAACTTGCAGTCGGTTCTCCTGTGGCGACCTCCACAGCCGATGCACTTGAGCGGAGCCGAAGAGCTTCCCTTCTGGTTCTCTTCCTTCGCGGGGTGTAGACGGTCGACTTCCTCGTCCGGATCCTCCTCGGAGTTTCGTCGGACGTCTTCCTGGTGCACGGACGCACCCTCTGCACTGTTTCTGATCGGCCGCATGTTTTTGACGGCGCCGCCTGCTGCTTCTTCTGCGGTGACTTCCCTTAAGGCGTCTTGGAAGGATAATTCTTCCTTTGCGAAAAGTCTCTGTTGTAGCTCGCGATGCCTTAACCCGCACACGAATCGGTCCCTCAGTCGTTCCTCGAGGTCCTTGAACTCGCAGGGCTTGGCGGCCTTCCGTAACGCGGCGATGTATTCCTTGGCTGACTCACCGGACCGTTGATCCCTTTGTTCGAAGGTGTGGCGCCATGAGATAACGGACACCTTGGGATGGAAATGCTCCTTCAGCATCTTCTTCAGGTCTGCGTAGCTTACAGACTCTACTGGGACAGGTGCTGCAAGGTTTTCTGCGATTTCGAAGGCGTCTTGGCCGCAAACGCAAAGCAGGGTGGCCGCCTTCAAGCTATCTTCCCTCACTTGGTTTGCCTTGAAGTAGTTCTCCATTCTGGATACGTAGGACTCCCACCGCTCTGGATGTGAGACGTCGAATTCCGAAAGCCTTCCGATTTTCGCCATCTTTGGATCTTCAGGAGACGGGTCTATCAGCCAGCCTACCCCCGAATGCGCACCGGATTGGCGGGCAGCTGCCGAGTCGACGCCGTTCCTCTTTCGCCGCTCAGGACTCCTTGGGTAAGCTTACACTTCTTCCTTTCCAGGTAGTGCAAGGCATCCCACCTTCGTCGCCAGTGTTGAGTCCGTGGCGGGAAAACAGACACGAGAAGCAGCTGGAGTTCTCAGTTTCTTTTATTCAGCGTTCAGCTTACAGGAAGATGGCTTCAGCCTCGCCCAAACGCCTCGCAGCCTCTTATATAGGCAACTCCCGGGTAAATGGGTTACTTTTCCCGCGCCAGCACCCGCGCATGCGCACGGCGCTGGCGACAGCCTGTCTGGTCCCGGGCAGCTTTGCACCTGCCCGGGACTGCCTGCAAACGCCCGAGCCGTTTGCAAGGCTCGGGACATAACACTTAACATTAGCTTGTGTTTAACATTAGACATCAAAATATCATCAGTTAAAGAGCAGAACAAATGTGCTCATGAGTAAAAAAGAAAAAAGTAAAATGATACAAAGGAACATATGGATTTTTTTCTTTGTCAGTTACATGAACTCTGTGCATTTCCTCTTTGCTTAGAAATAGATTTTTTGGACTGGAACCATCAGCACATTTCCATGTTTTCTTGATAAAGCAAAGCAGATGTACAAGTCAATTTTCAATAAAACACAACCTCATTTACAAAGCTCCTCATGCAAAAATCGTCATATGGACCTATTTCTCCATTGGTGTAGAAAGAGTCACTTGCAATCAAGAAGAAGCTCTGCAAAAGCAAATTATTAAAAGGAAAAGGTGCAACAGAGGTTTGTTGAGTTGAGCCAATAGACATTGGAGAGTCTTAACAAGACAGTTTAATATTCTGCGGCATAGTGTGAAATCTCTAAATATAACTCTAAAATAGCATCCTAGGATATACGAGTTTAGACTAGCTGTGAGTCTATTAAATGATTAAGGACATTGCTGAGACTAATGACAGATACTCTGTTTATTTAAATTGTGGTAGATTAGCACTTAACTCTATTCCATATGTACACTTAAATAATCTTCATTCATCTACTTTTATATATACCATTATTTATCAGGTATTAGAGGAGTAGTATTTTGACAATAGAGTTGATGTTATGTGTAAACTATCATTAATACAAGCTGATTTCTGATGTGTGTGTTGTGAGTGGGTATTTAATGTGTGTGCAGCTGAATAAGTAGTGTTCATGTCTTTATTGATGTGTTTGTCTGTTTACTATGTAACACACTGTTTTTTGGGGGAGCTGGAGTAGAAACTGATGCATGCTGACTTAAAAATTAACTTTTGATATCCCTAATTTCTGTTGTTTCATACGTACAAAGAGCCAAACATCTAGACACTTCACAGAGCTGCAGAAGTATTATTTTAAAAATCAGATGTGCTTCCTCAATGATTTCAGACATACTGGTGTCACTTCTGGCTACATGGCACATGGAAGAAAGAGAAGGGATCTCACTGAAGCTTATTGGGTCATCTGAAGAAGCCAACATTTTTGGTCTGTGAAAGGTATCCACTTTAAAAAAGCCTCAAAACTTGGTTTACAATAAAACAGCAGAAGGAATTTATATTCACTAACTGACCATTTGGCTAAGTGTGCTGTGCAAACACTGTCTGTATTTCTTCAATAAATCCTATACCAGAGAAATGTACATGTCAAATAATAGAATGATTTGCATATCTGAACTCTGGATGCAGGAAATATAATGGACCTCCCTTACTTCTTTCAATAATTGTTGGATTAACAGCTGAAAACCTCTGGCAGGCCAAATGCAATAGTATAACTCAGGGGTCCCCAACCCCGGTCCTTGGACCAGGGCTGTGGCATGCCAGCAACTGGTCTGCACAAACAAGCAAACACCCATCTGTGAGATGCAGGCAGCACACAGAACTATGCACTCTCCGATCTGCAGAAAAATCTTTCTCCATGGAACCGGTCACTGGTGCCTAAAAAGTTGGGGACCTCTGATATAATTAAACAGAGAATCAGTAAGGAGCTTTATTTCTGGAAATGAAATGACATAAGAAGGAATAGCCAGAGTCTTGCATATACACTTTTAAGATCTCCACATTTTGGTTATCATACTTAAAAAGGCTTTGCATAATTTGAGGAAGATGCTATTATGTGATTATCACTTCCTGTTTTATCAAAGTTGATGAATAGTGTATTGCTATAAGTTTTTAAACTCACATGCGTGTTGAAGGATCACTTTGGAAGTTTGAAGTGGAGAAGTTTTGAAGAGAAAGAACACCCATGCAGATGAATTCCTCTTTCCACCTCCTGGTTCAATAACTTTAATGTGGCAGCAAGCACGACACTCATTGTGTCTCGCTGTATGTCAGATATGCAGAAATGGCTGCTCCTGGCAATCTCCTGTGATGATGGACTGAGAAATGCAGCCAGGCAATCCCAGCCATTGTAAGCTTGAGAGCAAGCAAGTGAAAAGGCTGCAGACATAATGACAAATCAGTTTCTGAGACTGATGGAAAAATAGAGCAATGTGATAGAAGACAGGCAGCCTAATCTCCTTTAGAGGAGATTAACAGATGAGCATCTTCAGTGCTAGCAATTCCAAGGTAATATTCACCAAATTATCAGCACAGAGAAAGAGAATATTCTTTTGAACAACATCTCATCACAGACTAACATCTCACCCAACAACAGGCACAAGCCTATTGGCAGTGATATGTGTTTGAATATTTTCTTTATCTGCAGATCAGTTCCTTCTGATGTGGCTAAAACAATGAGACGCAACCGAAGTGCAAATACAAAACGTAGACAAATTTCAGTCTGAACAAAGAGCTTCTGTACTATTTAATCTTACTAATGAAAGAAAGAAATCTATATTTAAGCATGTCTGGAAAACAAATGTAACAATACAATGTCATTTCCTTTTTCCTCACCTCAGTCCTTTTGCTGTTACTGCTTTGGCTGCTGACATCTCGATGAAAGGAAGGAAGAAAAAGGTGAGATGTGAGGAGAAAAAAGGGGAATTCTTGCATTAAGAAGAATTAATCTCTGTGAGGTCCCCATAGTTATCAATGCCAAATTAAGAATGTATGCAGCTTATGAATCACATTGCAAACAAATTTAGACATCTTAAGGATTTCTTTCTTTCTTTTTTCTGTGCATCCTCCACTTATCTCCATAACTAACTTGGACAAATTGGTATCAAGTTTGGAAGGAGAATTTAGGTATGTAAAGTCAATATATTAACCGTTGCAATATGTAGGAATAAAAGAATACAGAAAAGAAAAATAAATGTAAAAACCCCCCAATAAATAAAACATTGTAACCTATATAACAGTAGTAGCGAACCTATGGCACAAAATACTTTAAATACATTAATATTTCAAAATAATATTTATTCATTTTTTATAATATGCATTTGCTATAAGCTCTTTGGTCAGTATTAACCTGAAATTAATAACTTGGTTAGATTTAGATCTATAAATTAAATTTCCAGGAATAATTTAATTTAATAATAATTTAATCTATCAAATTGATTAAAGGAACATAATTTACTATTATTTAGGGATAAATAGCAATTGATAATTCAGGAGTGTAAGTGAGCCATTGATGAGGACTGGGAAGGTATATGCATATGAAAATATGTACAAGTTAAGCAGATGTTTGTAAATTACTGCATTTTCCAGAGGGGGGGGGAATAATGTAATACTAAATTTAAGATATACGTGCAAATGTAATATTAAACAGAAAATTCCTCTAATAATTATATTTTCATCAAATCCACAGTGATCATTCCATTTTAAAGGTAAATTGTTTGGACAAATTCAAATCTTTTCAGTAAATGTTACAGACCTTATTTTTTTGACATTACTTCATTTAGCAAATTGCATGTGCTTTACTTTCTTAAATTTTAGGGGTTTTTTTACTGAAAATTTCTCATCTGAGGAAAGCAGGATAAAAATACAACTATATATTTTAAACAGTGAAAGGTAGAGAGATATTAAAAACACAGTGATAAAAATACAAAGTAAGCATTTTGAGTTTTATAATGTTTTCCAGAATCTCAGAATTTTTATAGGTGATATGCAGTGAAAGAAAAATACATTTTCTTTCCAAGATTGGCTTGTCAGCTTTTAAAGTTATGGGTTTTGTTTTGTTTTTGTTTTAAAAAAAGTCTGAGGACTATGCAGTACAACAGAATATTCGGTCTTCCTTCTTTGAGGAGCTGGAATATTTTCCCATACTGCTGCTGCTGAAATTGTTTTCTTAGGGATCAGTTAACTTTGGTAACTATTTCTGATGTGATGTCAAAGGTTAAGAAGTATAGTATCAGATGTCAGTGTCCTTCACAGATTCTTCTCACAGTTCTTTTCCCACCCAAAAAATTATGCTTAGGGGCTTCAGGTGTAGTTGACTCTCATTTCAAAGCATCTCAGAAATGGATTTAAATAAGTTTTTAACTGCATTCACCAATCAGGTTTTTTGTGATCAACATGACTAATAAAAATTAACTTTCTGAGTATTATAATTATGATTTTAATATTTTTAAGAGTTGGAAGGGACCTTGGAGGTCAATCAGGAAACCCTATACCATTTCAGACAAATGGTTGTCCAATCTTTTCTTTAAAACCTCCAGTGTTGGAAAACCCACAACTTCTGAAGGCAAGACTTTCCACTGATTAATTGTTCTAATTGTCAGGAAATTTCTCTTTAATTCTAGCTTGGTTCTCTCCTTGATTAGTTTCTATCCATTGCTTCTTATTCTGCCTTCAGCTGCTTTGGAAAATAGGTTGAATCCCTGTAATTTGTGACAGTCCCTTAGATATTGGAACACTACTATCATGTCACCCTTAGTCCTTGTTTTCATTAGACTAGACATATACAATTCCTGCAACAGTTCTTTGTATGTTTTAGCCTCCAGCCCTCTAATCATCTTTGTGGCTCTTCTCTGTACTCTTTTAGAATCTCAACACCATTTTTATATCATGGCGGCCAAAACTGGATGCAGTACTCCAAGGGTTTTATATATAAGCTGCCCAGAGTCATTGGATATGAGATGGGTGACAAATAAATTTTATAAATAAATAAATTACAGTTATCAGTAAGAGCATTTGCTTCTGATATCAATAGAATTAAATGTTGTCATCAAGTCATAAATCCATGTGTATTTGCATTTAATTCTGCTTAGCAGTAATTGATTTCTCTGAAAAATAGTTTGTTTATTTATATTTATTAATCAGATGTATATAGCTATTCATTTTACCAAGGGAGATTTTTGGCAGCAATACGGAAACCCAAGCATGAACTATGCCATTTGCTATGCCTACTGTAATAATGAAAAAATTGGCCTCTCTCAACATTATCTTGGGACACATATATTCACCTTTATTCAATGGCATCTCTGTTAACAATGTTCAGAGATGGAGTGACATATACTACTAAATAAGTACGCAATCAAGTTCTTCACATGGGTATTTTCACACCATTGTAATTGACTGGGATTGATCACAATTAATTATGATGAATTCATAGTTGGAAGGAACAGAGCAGTTAGATAGGATCCTCTAGTGCACAGCTGGAAGTAATTTTTCTAGACAAAGTAGAATTATGGTAAATTGCTGAAATATGATCACACTCCATAGTACTTGATAGAAAGAGGAAGCAACTAAGGGCACTAGAATGAAGCTATAGTGAACATCTGAACTTATAGCACACAATTTCAACTTCTGCAGCAGAATAATTAAGCAAGACCAAGAAAAGATAACTTGCACATTCCTTTTAACTTTAATTGGCATGGTTTGCAACTGAGTTCTTTCTCTGAGGGTGTCTTTCATTCTGAATGGTGTATCAGGTCCCTTGGACCAATTTGTGTTACCTGTTCTCAATTATTTTTTGGATTAGATTATTGCCACTGAGCCTTAAGAATGACCTGGCTACAAAGAATGAAATATACTATCTGTAATTAGCTATTAATCTTGCACAAACTTTAACATGCTTCCCTTTCCTTCACTGTTGCATGACTAGACAGTGTCATAGCAACAGAAATAATAAAACTAAACACATTAGGGGAGAGGTTACTTGTAGTTGTGCTGCACCAATAGCTAGAGAGTTATGAGATGTAAGCATTTATTATAGAAATATAAATATTTTAAAACAGAATTTCAACCTGTATATCTGTAGACTATTTTTATAAGATAGGATGTACAATCTCCTGTGCTGATCACAATCCCCCTAAGGATTCCTACATTTACAAACTCCCTGAGTAGATCTACCATACAGATGTTAAACAAATTCCAAATCTGATATGGTCAAGGACAATCGGTAACACAATGTTATACTTTGAGGCCACCTTTAAATGTTATGCGGCGTCAGAGCATCAAATATTAGGCTCATCTGGAAACAATCTGAAATAAATTTAAGTATACATACAAGTTTACATGGAACCCCTGCACCATATATTGAGTACACAATTAAGTCTGCACAAAATTACTTTTACTGGATTCCCAGTTGTGTTTTAACACCAGGCCTTTATGGACACATTAACTAAAGAATTCTGTAGCTTTTAAGACTACCAGATATCCCACCACAATTTCTATGGATATTTACTTCTATAGATTCATGACTTCATAAAACATCTTTTGTGTCTATTATATAATAATTCTTGAGAATTGTGGTGATTTCCATATTTCAATGTGATTAACACAAATGAAGGCATATCAGGGCTCACATTGCCTTTAAATTAAGCTACATCTTTTGTCTCTTCTCAGCTCTGAACAGTATAATTCTCTAAGGGTAGAAAGATACCCTCTACATAAATTGAGTACATTGTGTTGGATCAATCAATATAGCATGCTTTGACTTGGAACAAAAATTTGACAGACTTGGAGTAGCATCCCAGATATATTGTGTGCAAGATTCACAGATATGAGGAAAAGCAAAGGTTCAGGAGCTGAAAGAAGGTGAGAGAAACATTTGTTGGGCTTTGATCTGAAAGCTATTCTCATTGCATTTCAGTCCTGTAACTAAGCAAATAGAATCCCATTTTTTCAAAGATTAGATTTTAAAATAGTGGATCGATGACTACATAATGAAATCTCTTCTTTGTGAGTATATGTTATATGCCACTTTGATCAGTGAGTTGTTTTCTGTGATACAGATATTTGCCCACTCATTGTCTTTAACCTTTGATAATAGTTGTTTTTTTCACACTTGAATTACTAAATATCACAGAGGGGCACATACAGAAGGATCAAAATAAGCTAGTATTAGAGATAGTGTACTTGGTTAGGGCTATTGTACCCAGGCTGCAAAGATCTGGATAACTATTTGATTGCAAAGAAATAGCAAGAGCTGTTATCTATGGTTGGGTTAATTTTTGCAATCTAGCTACAACAAGTCTCTGCTGCATGGATTATATTGTAATTCTAGTTTATTTATTTTAAAACACACTTTTAACAATTGTAGATTTTAAATCAACTAATATAGAACAAAGTTTTAATCTCTGAAAAATCACCATCAATTGCAAAAGGCAGCTTATATCCTGTGATGATACCTTTAATATTATCAAAAAACATCTTCGGATTTTTGGAAAGGAGTTGATAACTGAATAAAAATGCCAAATTCACTCTGAACATCTGGCTGACTGTGCCATGAACTCCATGGATACCTGCTTTTCATGGGGAAGGAGCTTGTGATGTTCTGATGAGATTGAGAGTTGTGCTAATGGTAGTGAATTCTACCAGAAGGGTCACCCATGCTAGACAGATCTCTCTTCAACTATGATGAAGTGTATCCACCAACACATTTAATATGGCAAGATTACAGAAAAAGAATCCCATACTAGTTCAGTCATCACCTGAGTCGACAAGGACTGATTCAGATATTAGAGTTCCTGGGCATCTGTTGATAAGTGAGGAACAGGAGCTATAGATGGCCAGCCAGGGCTTACTCCAGTAGTAAGACAAACATATACTGTGTTTTAAAAAAAATCACACCATTATGACCTGCTATTATAAATTGGAACCAACAAGCAGTGCTACTTAAAGCAAATGTTTGAATGTTGGAAAAGTATTTATCCAAACATATTTGCTTTATTTTGATGATCTGAATATTTATAGAAAATTATGAAATCAAATGCAGTCAGAATTTTTAGAAGAAATATAACAATGGAATTTGGCTTAGAGAAATGTGCTTCTCTAAATTGGAGTAAAATCACAAAACAGTAGTGGAATTATAATGTTGAATGGCCAAACCACCAGAAGCCATTAGGATGAAGCCTACAAGTATCTAGGCATTTATAGTTGGATAACATCAAGCATGGACATGTTTAAAATGTGATTGGTATAGAACTAGACAATCTGTGCCCTGTTGTGTCATTGTTTCAGAAATCCTTTCTTACCTAAGCAGACCCTCTCTTTAATTTCAGGTTGAAAATGCTTTTCCTGAGATATTATTAAGATATCTAGAACATTCCAAAATTGCACAGGACATGGATGCAAGAGTAGTCCCCCACCATTTCTTTAATTTCCCATTACCCATTTCCCATTTTCATTTTACTTATCTTTGTTTATTTGGCTGAAAACACTTACAAGCCAGTAACAAAAGCATACACAGCTTAATGATAGTAATTGGGACCTGGAACACCAGTGCTAAATGTGATCATAAAGTGATTGTGTTAACTTACAGTAGCAGTTGTAGCAGTCCCAGTTGTTGTTGTTGGATGAATTCCACATAATCTAAGTAACCTGCATGATTGCTATTTGAATTCTTCTGACAGCTTCCCCATTGACTTTGCTTGTCATAAGCTGGCAGTGAAGGTTGCACATAGCAATCATATGACTGTGGGACACTGCAACATTGTAATTGCTAGCTAGTTACCCAGTGCCAAAATTGGGATCATAAAATTGGGATCATAAAAATGCAGGCCACAACTACAAGGACCAGCCTTAAGTCCACCTAGGTCAATGCCATTGTAACTTCAAATGATCACTGAACAACTAGTCATTCAGTGAGGATCACCATACCTATACTATGTTATTAGGACAAAGATTTTCAAAAGATTTTAATCCAAGTATGTCTCACCAATTAACTATAGTTGCACAAGAATTTATCGGAACAGAGGAAGATAGGAAGGAAAAGAGTGAAAGTCTTTTTTCTATGTAAATTTTCACATCAAAGGTAATGGTCTTTGTAATAGTTTTATTTTTTGTCTTCACTTTTCATGTTTTTTTTTACAGTCATATCAAGTTCTTTTTCTTTTTAATGGGTAGGCTGAACCAATGACATAGAGCATATTATAACTAGACATTAAAGGCATTCATAATTTACATTTCAAGTGAGGCTAAAATTGTTCCTATTGTCATTCTTGGCATAGAAATAATTTAAGTTATGACTTTGTTAAACGCCGATTAGTAGGAGGCAGCTATTCCTCTCCCTGAGCTACCTGTATTGCTTTCTTTTTGTTTTGCTTTATTAAAAAAATTGGACTCCTGCTTGTTCCAAATCCATTAAACATTTCATGGCAGTTTTATTTAAGTTTTACATCATTTGATTTTTCTCTAGTGGGTTCCTTTAATTATGATGATTATACATTTATTTTTATCCGATAAAATTTAGATATAAGTGAATAGATGCTGGTTGCACTTTCTTTTCTAAGTAATGACAAGTTTAGCATTCTGATTTTCAGTAGCTGTGGATGTCTATATTGATTGCATTTAAACTGCCCAGAGGTTTCTGGGAAGAGCTACAATCTGTGAATTAAGAAGGAGCAGGGTGGAGGAGGAAGTAGCTGAGCCCCTGCTGATTGAACCTCCATTGCATTTAAACTGCCCAGAGGTTTTGGGGAAGAGTTACAATCTGTGAGTTAAGAAGAAGGAGGGTGGAGGAGGAAAGTAGTGGCCTGCGTGCCTAATGGCACATGAATCATATAACTAAATATCAAAAACAGCAGTGGTTGAGAACTTCTGGTGGCTAGTGCCGTTGATGCCGGCTACATTGTAGCCGCTCTCCTGGGATGGTGTCAGAACCGCGGAGCACAGCGCATATCAGCTGTCCCGCGGTTCGAAATCCCCCTCCCGGGCGAAGGGAGGGGGTAGAGAAGCACACGAATAGAGGTAGAAGCCTCTAAACCCCCCAGGACTTTTCTTTTGGGAGGGTGAAAAGAGGCTCCCTCGGAGTTCATGTTGTCTCCGCCTCCCAGCTGTTTTTGTTTCTTCGGAAACAAAGTGAAACGTCGCTACCATCTCCGTGCTTAAATTGATCGGGTGAGTGACTTTTAAAGTGGACAGAGCCGGATAAAGGATTTTATTTACTGAGTTTTATTTGCTTTTTAGTTTATGTTGATTTCTTTTTCTTTTGTTCTTTGTCGGTCCGGAGAGTGAAAGTAAAATGGCGATTTGAAAGTGATTTTTTTTTTTTCCGGAAAGAAGTGAGTTAAATCGAATGTAATGGACTACATAGTTCTTTCTCTTTTAAATTTTTTTTAATTTTTTTCTGAAAGTGGTTTTGTGATTTTACGGTTTCTCTTGGACTCTCCTTTGTTCTTTTTTAACTTTTGAGGATTTCAGTATTTTTTTTTAAGAAGGAAGAAAGAGGGAACAAGATCCTTTTTAAAAAATGGCTTCAAAGAGGCAAGCAGTTTTTACAGTTTCTAAGGTGGCTTCTTCTCCTGTAATTTTACTTTTATATTTTTAAAAAACATGGAATGGATTTTTTCTATTTCATTATTATTATTATTATTATTATTATTATTATTATTATTATTATTATTATTTTCTCTTTCTTCTTCCCCCTTTTTTAACTCCTTTCTTTTCATTATATGATCTCTTTTTGAAGGATTTTTTGATTTTTTGGAGTTAATTTTTCTTTTTTTTTGCTTAATTTTTGTAACTTCTAAGGAGGAGTAAAGATTTTTCTAAGAAGGCTCCAAAGTGTTTAGTATTTTTTTTGTTATAATGATCTCCTTTTGAAGGATTTTCTTGAATTTTTTTGGGGATTTAATCTCTTTTTTTCTTTTGCTTAATTTTTGTAATTTTTAAGAAGGAGTAAAGATTTTTTTAAGATGGCTCCAAAGCGTCCAGGGATTCCTACAGTTCCTAAAGTGGCTTCTTCTTCGGTCTTATCATCAGTGCAACAACCTAAATCAATAGCTTCACCCTCTTCCTTGGTACAGCCAATAATTGTGAAGGATTTGCAAGATATGATGGGAAATGTTATATCTCAAATTAGGGCAGAAATGAAAGAGATTTTAGAGGAAAATAATAAGATTTTGAGGCAAGAGATAGTTTTGGCTTTAAAAGGAGTTGCCTCTGTTCTTGAAAAGCTGAATTCTCGTGTAGAAGAGGTACCAGAAAAAGTGGAATTGATAGAGGGAAAATTTGAAAGCATGGAAAAAGAAATGGAAAATGAGATTCTTATGCTACAATATAGACAAATGGAATATGCCTTAAGAATCAGAGGTTTGGATGAGTCTTTGCAAGGAGATCTGAGAGAGATGGTTGCAAAGGACTTTGCCGTGATTTTGAACAAAGAAAAAGAGGAAATACTTAGTGAAATTGAAAATTTATTTAGAGTTAACTCTGTGGTGGCAGTGCAAAAGAATTTGCCAAGAGATGTGGTAATTTACTTTGGGAAAAGATCCCTGCGCAACGAAATTATACAAGCTTTTTATAAGAAGAGATTTCAAATTGCTTCACAAGGTGTTATAATCCTAAAGGAGATCCCATCTAAAATCTTAAGAAGAAGAAAGGAGTTTGCTTTTTTAGCAGATGAACTTAAAAAGAGACGAATCTCGTTCAGATGGGATGTTCCGATTGGAATGGTGGTGAATTACCTGGGGATATGTTATAGACTTAATACTGTTTTTCAAGCAAAAGATTTTTATATTTCGGTTTTGGGGGTATGTTCATCGCCATCTATTAAGTTTAAAGCCTTGGAAGAAAAGAAGATAGAATTGCAATCTGAAGAGACTATACTTATGAAAATTGGGAAACCTCAGTTTGAGGGGCCTCAACAAGTTGAGATGCAGGAGCAGAGGATAACCTGTGCAACATATAATTGTAAAGAAAAGGATCAACAGAAGAAGGTTAAGGAAGCCTCACATCTATTGGTTTCTGAATCTGCGGGAGAAGTAGGACTTATAAATTTTTGGGAGCAACCTTCAAGGGTAGAATTGCAGTCTGAAGAGCCTATATTAATGAAAAATGGGAAATCTCAGTTTGAGGGGCCTCAACAAATCGAGAGGAAGGAGCAGAGGACAACTTGTGCAACATATAATTGTAAAGAAAAACAGCAACAGAAGAAGGAGTTTAAGGAAGCCTCACAAGTATTGGTTCCTGAGTCTGCTGGAGAAGCAGGATTTATAAACTTTTCGGAGCTATCTTTAAGGGCAGATTTCAAAGCACTTCTTTTGAGATTTATGGATAAGAGAGACTGATAAGGATGTGGACAATAGAGACTGATAAGGATTGTGTTTATTGTGGAGGGAATTTGTTATTGGTAAAGATTTAAATGTGTATAAGGGAATTTTAATGGTTTATGGATAAGAGAGACTGATAAGGAATGTGTTTATTGTGGATGGAATTTGTTATTGGCAAAGATTTAAATGTGTATAAAGGAATTTTAATGTTTTAAGTAATGTTGAAATTTGTGTTTTGGAGGGAGTTCATAAAGAATGATGGATAATAACATAAGTATGATATGAAAATGTCCAGAGTATATTATAATGTGTTTAATGATTGGGTTTGTTGTTTTTTTATTATTATTATTAATATTTTTAAGAGAAGATAATTTGTTTAATTAAATGTATCTAGATTTGTTTAGGATTTATATGTTTTTTAAGTTTTTCTTTTGATAGGAGAGAAGATTATGGAGATTGAATGAAAATCTTAGATAAGAAGTCTAAGTTTAAGTATTTAATTTAAGTATTCAAAGAGTATTTAGTTTTAATGGTATAATGAAGGTTTATATGTTTATTTTTCTGTTCTAGGATAAAGAAAGAGGGAGAGATTAGATTTTATATTGTAGGTATAGATATTCAAAGAAAGTAATGTTTAAAATTTGTGTTATGGAGGGAGTTTATATAGAATGATGGATAATAATATAAGTATGATACTAGAGAATGTTTAGAGTATATTATAATGTCTTTAATGATTGCAATTATTTTTTTTTAGAGAAGATAACCTATCTAATTTAATGTATTTAGATTTGTTTAGGATTTATATCTGTTTTAAGTGGTTTATACTTTTTAAATTTTTTTTAAGACTCTTAGAAATTTTAATTAAGCCTATATTCAGCTCTGGGAAGGTTTGAGGGGGGGATGGACTGGGAGGGTTGGGGTGGTTGGGTAGGGTTGTTTTTTTCCTTATTTGTAAAATCTTAAAAATTTTACAGCAGTGGTACATTCAGGGCAAGTGAGTCTGAGATTCCTTTCATCTCAGAATGTCTGGCTTAGTTCAGTGCAACACTTGTTTTGCAGCTGTCTTTCGCAGTACTCTTTTCAAACTTGGAAACTGTCCTATCTGTAAACAAATCACTAGTCTACAAGGACATTATTTATTTAGATTCTGTAATCTGTGCTCTTCAGGCAGAAATTAGGTGTCCAGTTCAGCCTTTTTACTCTATTGAGCCTTTGCGCTATCAGCCCCCTCTACCGCAAAGATCCTGCAGGAGAAGAGCAGTGTGGACAACCATGAGATCTAGCAGGGTGAGAGCTGTGAACCATAAACACAAAGCTTTCACTGTGTCCCTGCACAACAGATCCAGTGCCCTTGCTGACCTTAAAAAGGACATTAAGGAGATAGGTCAAGGTAGTTGTGATGATAACTCAAATAAGCAGGGGATCGTGGTCCAAGATGAAGAACTTGTTTTTGACAGGGAGAAGTGCGAATCAGGTATTACACATCAGTCATGCAAGAAGAGCAAGGCATCCAAAAAGAGAAGCCACCTTCTGGTTGGTGATTCAATTATAAGAGATGTAAATTTAGGAAAGGACACAGAGGTTTCGAAAGAGGTCAGGTATCTTCCAAGTACTACTGCCAGTAGGGACAAGAAGCGTATTTTTAAAATAGTCAAGAATGCCACCAAGGACTGTGATGTGGATGCTATTGAACATCTTGGCACTAACTGTCTATACTCTCTGTGAAGAATGATTTCCAGAGCTTCGGGCAGGAACTTAGCAGGATAGGCTGTAGAATTACTTTTTCAGATGTTTTACCAGTGTATAAAGAGCAAAATGGAAAAGGCCAGCATATAGCAGAATTCAATAAATGGCTACAGGAGTGGTGTAAAGACAAAGGCTTTGGTTATATTAGTCCCAATGTCTGCAGCTGGTCCAATGAAAAAATATACAAAAGAGATGGTTTGCATCCATCCAAGAAAGGGACTGACTTACTTGGCAATAAACTCACAGATTTTCTGGAGGAATATTTAAACTAAACAATGGGGACAGTGAGTTAATTGATACAGAACATTCCTGTCCCCAGCAATCTAAAAATTCTAAGGTTATCAGTGCATATAACATAGATGTGTATGTGAACAAGAATATCAACCTTGCTGTCAAGCAAAATCAAGCTTTTAATAATGAGTGCCACACAAAGTGCACTAACCAAACAGGTGGTAAGAAAAAAGGGGAACTCAGGCTCCATACAGGTTATGTAGAAAGTAAACGCAGGGTCAATCATAAAGGACTCAAATGTCTATACACCAATGCACAGAGTATGAACAGTAAACAGGTTGAACTAGAAATTCAGGTAAATGAAGGCAGATATGATATTGTTGCCATTATGGAAACATGGTGGGATGTACCCACAAATAGAACACACAGCTAGAGGGATTTAAATTATTTAAAAGAAACAGACCAAACAAAAGAGGAGGTGGAATTGCTCTCTATATAAGAAATAACTACATCTCTATAGAAAAAGAACACAACAATGATGAAAACCATCTTGAATGCATTTGGGTCAATATAAAAGGGGGGGGGAATGACATTGCCATAAGTGTATACTATAGGCCGCCAAACCAAACAGGAAATAGATGAACTTTTTGCTAGTCAGCTAAGTAAGGTATGTAAAAAGCAGATCACAATAGTAATGGGGGACTTAAATTACCCTGACATCAATTGGGAGACAAACTCTGCACCAAGTGGAAGATCAAACAAATTCTTGACAAACTTTGTCTCCTAAAAAGTAGAGAAGGGAATTAGGGGATTAGCCATATTGGATCTAATCCTCACTAACAGAGATGAAATGATAGAAGGTGTTGAAGCAACAGGAACCTTGGGGGGGAGTGATCGTGCAATATTGTAATTCAACATTATGGAAGCATAAGCAATAGAACACAGTCAAAGTAGTGTTTTGGACATTGAGAGAGCTATTTCAATAAACTTAGAGAGAGCTTGGGAAGGATTCAATGAATGAGAATCCTCAAGGAGAAAACAACTCAAGAAGCTTGGGAAATTTTGAAAAGTGAGATAATAAAAGCCCAGTCTAGCACAATACCAACAAAGAAGAAAAAATAAAAGCTCTCAAAAGAAACCAGCATGGCTGCATAAAAAACTGTCCGATAAATTGAAAGATAAAAAGGACAAGTATAAAAAGTGGAAAGGTCAGAATATCAGCAATGATGAAGTGGACAAGGCCGTGAGGGCAATGAATGCCGCCACCTGTTTATTGGACCCGTGCCCCTCCTGGCTGGTTTCTGCCAGTAGGGAGGTGACATGAGGCTGGCTCCAGGCGATAATCAATGCTTCCTTGATGGAGGGGTCTTTCCCGCAACCTTTAAAGGAAGCGGTGGTGAGGCCCCTCCTCAAGAAGCCTTCCCTGGACCCAGCTGTTTTGAAGAACTTTCGTCCCGTCTCCAACCTCCCCTTTGTGTGGAAGGTTGTAGAGAAGGTGGTGGCGTCTCAACTCTTGCGATCCTTGGATGAAACCAATTATCTGGACCCTTTTCAATTTGGTTTCAGGCCCAGCTACAGCACTGACCGATGACCTCTGGCGAGCCCGGGATAGGGGTTATTCCTCTATCCTGGTGCTTCTTGACCTCTCAGCGGCTTTCGATACCATCGACCATGGTATCCTTCTGCGTCGTCTCGGGGAGGTGGGGGTGGGCGACACCGTATTGCGGTGGTTCTCCTCCTACCTCTCTGACAGGTCGCAGTCGGTGTTGGCAGGCAGACAGAGATCGACCCCTAGGCGCCTCGATTATGGGGTGCCTCAGGGCTCGGTCCTGTCCTCCCTCCTTTTTAACATCTACATGAAACCGCTGGGTGAGATCATTCGGCGACATGGGGTGAGGTATCATTAGTACGCGGATGATACCCAATTGTATATCTCCACCCCGTGTCCTTTCAGTGAAGCAGTCGACGTGATGTGCCGGTGCCTGGAAGATGTGAGGGTCTGGATGGGGGTGAACAGGCTTAGACTCAACCCTGACAAGACCGAGTGGCTCTGGGTCTTGCCTCCCAAAGGCCAACTTGGATGGTCCATCTTTAGTCCTGGGGGGGCAAATTTACCTCCCTCAGTGCAGGCACGCAACTTGGGTGTCCTCCTGGACTCACAGTTAAATTTGGAACAACATCTATCGGCTGTGGCCAGGGGGACCTTTGCACAGGTTCGCCTAGTGCACCAGTTGCGGCCTTATTTGGACCGGGAGGCTTTACTCACAGTCACTCATTCCCTTGTCACCTCAAGACTGGATTACTGTAACGCGCTCTACATGGGGCTACCCTTGAAGGGCGTTCGGACGGTGCAGTTGGTTCAGAACGCAGCCGCGAGAGCGATTGTGGGCGCGCCAAAGTACGCCCACGTGTCACCTATCCTCCGCGAGCTGCACTGGCTTCCTGTGGGTCTCTGGACGCAATTCAAGGTGTTGGTTATCACCTTTAAAGCCCTTCATGGCATAGGGCCAGGTTACTTACAGGACCGCATTCTGCCGCACAGCTCCCAGAGACCGGTGAGGTCCCATAGATTGGGCCTCCTTCAGGTCCCGTCGACCAGACAATGTAGGCTGGCGGGCCCTCGAGGAAGGGCCTTTTCTGTGGTGGCTCCGACCTGGTGGAATCAACTTCCCCCCGAGGTTCGAACTACTCCCACCCTGCCGGCCTTTAAGAAAGCCGTTAAAACTCTCCTGTTCCGGCAGGCCTGGGGCTGATGTCCCCGGGGGGCCAGGATATGATCGGACTCGCGGTATGACTGGATTATTTTATTGTTTTATGACTGTTTTTAACTTTGTATGCCGCCCTGAGTCCTTTGGGATTGGGCGGCATATAAATATTTGTAAATAAATAAATAAATAAATATTCTAACTAGGTCAGAATATCAGCAAATAGCCCAAGCCTGCAAAGATGAAGTGAGGAAAGTTAAGGCTCAAAATGAACTAAGGCTTGCGTTCCATTAGTGGGGGGAAGTGGCAAGAAGGTGACAAGCAACAGGGAGAAAGCAGAACTATTTAACTCATTTTTTGCACCTGTCTTTACACAAAGGGAAAAAACAGACTAAAAACCAACATGGGTTTGTCAAAAACAGGTCATGCCAGACAAATCTTATTGTATTCTTTGACCAATTGACAAAATTAGTGGAGCAGAGGAATGCTGTGGAAATAATTTACTTGGACTTCAGTAAGGCATTTGATAAAGTAGATCACAACCTATTACTCAATAAGATATAAAAATGTGGGTTATAAAGCATCATCACCAGATGGATCCGTAGCTGGCTGACCAGCCATACGCAGCGTGTGGTCCTCCATGGAACCGCATCTACATGGAGGGAAGTGTGTAGTGGGGTGCCCCAGAGCTCTGTTCTGGGCCCAGAGCTCTTCAACATCTTTATCAACGATTTGGACGAGGGGATAGATGGGGAACACATCAAATTTACAGACAACACCAAGCTGACAGGAATAGTCAATACTCCAGAAGATATGTTTAAAATACAGGAAGATCTGGACAGACTTAAACACTGGGATCTATTTAACAAAATGAAATTCAATGGTGAAAAAAGTAAGGTTCTATATTTAGGAAAGAAAAACCAAATGTACAGATATAGTATAGGTGGTACCTTGCTCCATAGAAGCAACTGTGAGAGGGATCTCGGAGTCCTAATGGACAATCACTTAAATATGAGCCAGCAGTGTGCTGCAGCTGCCAAAAAAGTAACACAGTGTTAGGCTGCATTAACATTAATAGAAGGGTAGAATCAAGATCACGTGAAGTATTAATACCACTTTACAATGCTTTGGTAAGGCCACACCAGTTTTGGTCACCATGATGTAAAAAAGATGTTGAGACTCTAGAACAATGATGGTGAACCCAGGCAGCCCTGCAGCACCATGGTGGCCATGCCCTCCTCCTGCGCCCCACAGTATTATCTGTGCCCAACGGGGCATGAGGGCGGAGTCTTGTCCCTGCTGCCCTGCTGCCATGTCCTTGGCTGCACTGCTCCATGCCTGGGGGTGACTCTCCTCTGGGAGGCTGCTGATGAGGAGGGGGCCACAGGGGAGGCGGGGCTGGGGTGACAGCACGTATGCTCACAAAGAGGGCTCTGAGTGCCACCTCTGGCACGTGTGCCATAGGTTCGCCACCACTGTTCTAGAAAGAGTATAGAGAAGAGCAATAAAGATGATTAGGAAACTGGAAGCTAAATCATATAAGGAACAGTTGCTGGAACTGGGTATGTATAATTTAATGAAAAGAAAGACTAGGGGTGACATGATAGCAGTATTTCAATATCTCAGGGGCTGCCACAAAGAAGAGGGAGTCAAGCTATTCTCCAAAGTGCCTGAAGGCAGGAAAAGAAGCAACGGATGGAAACTAATCAATGAAAGAAACAACCTAGAACTAAGGAGAAACTTCCTGACAGTTAGAACAATTAACCAGTGGAACAACCTGCCTCCAGAAGCAGTGAATGCTCCAACACTGGAAGTTTTCAAGAAGAGATTGGACAGCCAGTTTCCTACCTGAGCAGGGGGTTGGAGTAGATGACCTCCAAGGTCCTTCCAACTTTATTATTATTATTATTATTATTATTATTATTATTATTATTATTATTATTATTGTTGTTGTTGTTGTTGTTGTTGTTGTTGTTGTTTTGTTGTTGTTAAAGGCATGCATATTTTTTTTCATATCTTCTGAGATGCATAGGAAATACAGTCTTTGTGGGAGAAACCAGTATCTTTGTGGGTAGTTTTAAATTAATAAATCTTTTCAAATCTTTGCATGCTCTAAAACAGCTGAGGATATGTTAATATGGGGTGAAGAGGGTTTGGGATTGTATATACAAGTGCTTTCCTAGTTTAACCTGGCTTACTATATGCAGCTTTTTTTCATTTAAACTAACTGGACCATTTCTTTGGTGTCAGAAGTGCAACCTTTTGAGCATCAGGGACTGGTTCTGTGGAGAGAGATTTTTCTGCGGACAAAAGGCTGCATGGTATTGTGTGCTGCCTGCATCTCATGGATGGAGCTTTGCTTGTTTGTGTGGACTGGTTGCTGGCATGCCACGAACTGGTACTGGTCCACATCCAGGGGATTGGAGACCCCTGTTTTAAGGCACTTCTGGGTTGAAAGGATTATCTGGTGACATCATCATTGCCCAGAGGATCCCTCTGAGGGCTTCTTATAGCAGAAACCCATTAGATCTGACAGAGAGAGAATGTTCCATAAAACATGAGAATGTTTTATGGAACATTCTCCCCCACCCCCAGCATTTAGCTAATTCCATCCCTGTTGATATTTAAGAAGTCCCTCAGGACATGGTTATGCCATTTTGTCTGTGGGTTCCAGGAATCAGAGACATGGTTCAGTGGCTCCACTATTGAGATGGATGTAGTCATTATCTGTCTCTTGGGCTTTGTATATATTTCTAAACATCTCTATTTTAATGATAATTTTTTCTATTTTTAAGTCTCTTTTTTTAATTATGTATTCTTTTTTTTAGTGATAATTGTATCCCACCATAATCACTTATCATGAGATGGGTGGCTATATAAATTTGATAAATAAATAATTAAATATGCAGTTAAAATACTTATACATTCCAGTTGAGTCTTTGACTTTCCATGAGAGCTCTTGAAGACAGTTCGATTCCTAGAAAAAAAGAATTATTGCAATATCCTGGGTGTAATCCTTGATACCTCTTCACAATTCTACTGATGAATTAAAACACCACTCCCAGAAATTAAAGCGCAAACTCTACCAGAATATAAGCTTTAACCATAAGTGGAATTCCCTGATTAATTGTTCCCTGAGATGCACTATAGCTTATAAACTCAATTACAGTTAATATATGTTATATCACAACTGACGGGATGAAATCTCAGTATACCCTAAAGATACCTTCTCCATCAGGATCCCCAAACTGTGGGCCATGGCCCACTAGTAGGCAGTGAGGGGATTGCAACTGGGCCGTAGAAATGGTCGGCGAGCACGCGCATGCACAGCCTCATTTGCATGAGCAGTGGATAAGTTCGTGTGCATGTGTTCCATTCACATGCACACCTCTTGTGCAAATGGAGCTGCATGCGCATGGGCGTGCTTACCTCCCACTTGTGCGGAACTATCCCTTCCCCCCCCTAGCCAATCTGCAAAGCTGGAAACATTGGGGAAATCTGTTCTATATTAATCTGGGTATCATCCATCCTTAAAATGTTCCTTTCTGTTTCTTCATAAATGAGCATCCTGAAATTTCATGCTAGTTTCTCTAAAGTAAAAAGGGCATTGTGGCTTACATATAATTTCCCCCACCTGCACACATTGTATTGCAGCACAAATTACTTAAGTTGAGGTAATGTTTTAATTTAAAAATATTATGTAGGGCAGGGAAGACTTTCTTCACTCTCTGATGGCTTGCTGAAAAATAAACCCAGAAAGGTACCATCCAGCTTGAAATCTTAGCAGAAAGTTTCCACTGCTGCCAGTAAGAGGCTGGAGTGACACCCAGTTAAACAAATAGTGCAGAACTTTCTATCTGGCATGTGGGTGGCCATAAAATTTAGTAACATGCAAACGCCTATATCTGCTTAGCTTTCAGGCCTGTTTTAAATGAGATTCTTTTTAATTTGCTTGTAAGATATTGAGAGCTTTATTACCCGGTCCAGTTGCCTTTGATCCTGTTCTTTGGTTTCCTTCAAAGAGAAATGTCTATATACACCAGAGTGAATGATGTTTACATGATGCGGTCAAAATGTTCTTTAATCCATGTTTGATTTTTAAGATGAAATAGGAAATATGATTGGTAGCATTGAGATGTTAAAAAGTTCATTCGTCAATACAATTTATTTTAGTTCGAGTGAATATAGTAGCCCAAGTGGTTTCAGGAAAATCAATATTTTTATTGATAAGACATAACTTTATTATCTATGTTGAGGAGAGAGTCTAGCAGTGCTTATATTCCTCCCTTTACTACCTACCTATCTACTGCTAGAGCATGTATGTAGATCTCTAGTAATTTGAGAAACAGCTTGCCTAATATATACAGTACAGATAATTGCTAATGTCAAGGAAATCTTTATATGTGTATGTGTAGTGTATGTATATATGTATCTATGAACTGGAAGTGAAGTAGGCTGCATTTAAATCTATCAGATAATAGCACCTTCTTGTTTTAGACTAGCTGATACTTTTAACTAGTATGGCTCAAATTTATGTTTTCCGAGAAAAAATGTCTATTTGTCTTACTATTGAAATTCTGGATGCAAATATAACATGAAATCTGCTGGTCATATATCAAGAGCTAACCTATTTAAATCTACATAGTATCCCGCCTTAGTATGTTCATATACTTTTTTTTTTAAAATGGTGTCTTCTTCCTTCATCTTCCTTGTTTTGTTTTCTTGACTGAATATCCAGCTCTAGAACTATTTTGCAGTCCTGGAAAGGTTGCTTACTGGCTTATGATGCTTTAGTCAATCTTTATGAAAAGGAGTGAACTAGTGTGGACTTTGAGTTCTTGTAATGGGTCTGCATATCTTCCAGCCATTTTTGACAGCAGGATTTGACATAAGCTATATTTTTTTCCTGATCTCATCATAGGCTGATCTCATCATAGCAACATGTTTAAATGTCAGTTTCAATGATATGAGCAAAGGTGGAGAGGAAAGTTAAAAAACTACTATTTCAGTTAACTTGCCTCAAATAATATCACAGAACCAAGCATTGATTTTGACAGGCAAATACACCACTCCCGGATATTTATATTATGGAGAGAACAAAATGCTTTAAAAAATCATTTCAAAATATTACTTTCACCAATGTATTCATAAACGTACATGCAATACGTAGCACTTTAGGCTCTGAAATTTGAGCTTGGCAATATGTACACTATGGCTTAAGTGGGAGGCAATCCTTCCCTAAAAAGCAGCTTATCCAGAAGCTTTTCATATCTTTTAGGTATTCAAATACATGATTCCTCCCCCATCTGTGAGTGAATCTAAAGATATATTCATTGGACCTACTCTTACACTGTATCTATAGCACCATCTACTCCACGAGATGAAGTGAATGTTGAAGCATGGACATATTGCACAATTCTGATAGTCCAAACAGTTCATTTATATGGGAAGCTTACTATCTACTTCAGACCTCCTCTCCATAGTATGGAAAATAGAAAGGATGAGAATTGCATGGAGGAGGTGTGATTGAGGTGTTAACATTAATGAGCTAATATCAGATGGTTCACAGATGTATTACTAGGTGTTATTCCTGATTTATATGCCTAGATTAGACAACATTCAAAATTATATACATGCCTGAATATAGAGTAGAATAGAGCTGGAAGAGACCTTGGAGGTCTTCTAGTCCAACTCCCTACTGAAGCAGGAGAACCTATACCATCTCAGACAAGTGACTGTTCAGTCTCTTCTTAAAAACCTCCAGTGATGGAACACCCATGATTTATGAAAGCAAGCTGTTCCACTGGTTAATTGTCCTCACTGTTAGGAACTTTCTCCTTAATTCCAGGTTGCTTCTCTCTATGATCAGTTTCCAACCATTGTTTCTTGTCCTGCCTTCTAGTGCTTTGGAGAATAATTTGACCTCTTCTTTGTGGCAGCCTCTCAAATACTGGAATACTATCACATCTATTTCTTCTTTTCTTTAGATTAGCCAAACCCAAATCCTGCAGCCGTTCTTCATATGTTTTAATCTTCAGGCCTTGGATCATCTTAGTTGCTGTTCTCTGAACTTTTTCCAGGGTCTCAACATCTTTTTTGTAGTATGGTGACCAAAATTGGTTGAAGTATTCTAGGTGTGGTCTCACTAGGGTTTTATTTCCATTCAAAGGAATGGAATGTTAGAATTTCACTGATGACATAATTTCATTCCAAATAAATTTGAGTAATGACTTTTTAAACACTAAACTTTGCCTTTGAAGTACTAACTACCAGAAAACTGACCATTGATGATAGAAAAACTCTGCTAACAAGGATAGACATTTTCAAGTTGACTTTGGAAACAGAAGCAAATGCCTAGTTAGATTGTAAATATAGTTCTATGGTTCAGAATGTCTGACTGTTATAAAAGAAAAATAATTGCTAATGTCTCTGGTTAGGTCTCTGCTTTCTGACTGTAGCTTCTCTACAACTTCTCCAGGTAACAGCTACATACAAAGAGGTTTTTCTAATTTGCATTACTGTACTTTTCTAACCTTAGGGCTATTTTCAGGGCTTCACATGTTTATTTGGTCATTGAATTTTGATGCCTGCTCTAAGTATATTAAAAATCCTTTAAGGAATACCTGGGAAATGTTTGCTGATATTTGAGCAACACTCTGTACCCCCAGCCAAAATGAGTGCCACCCTCTTTAAGAAAAATCTGCAGACAGATTTAAATTTGGTTCAAATTTGATAGCACCTATCAACTATATATGCTCTTTATCAATCACAGATATCCTTTATTCCATTCCATTCCATTTTAATGGTATTTTTGAACAAGAAAAACTTGAATTGCATTTTTCTAATATATATATATATATATTTCTGAGGTTTTCGCCGGTGTTTGTATGTAGGTCTTTGGTTATTCAGGTTTTTTCCCACGTCAAATTGGAAGTGTCTTGGTGATGTTTCGACGATGTCTCATTCGTCATCTTCAGGCTGGTGTTTTCGGCTTCGTGCTTCTAGAAGCACGAAGCTGAATATATATATATATATATATATATATATATATATATATATATGTGTGCTATAATTTACCATTTACCTTTTCACCATTTGTATACATTTTTTAAAAAATTACCACTGTTTTTTAGATATTTCATTCACAAATGTAGATACATTTCTTGGGCAAATTTTGAGTGGAGGGACTTGTAAATATATTTAGTTTGAAAGTACTATAATAGAAGATGGCTTATACTTGAAGGACTAAAATATATCATGTCATATTCATAAAAAAGATACTGTCAGAGACTAAAATCGTGGTCTCTGTAGCAACAAATATTGTGTACCCTTTAAATGTGGACTCTTAGCTTATCTCTGGTATTCACTGAATTAACTGTAAAATACCCAAAGCTAATATTTTAGAATTTTCTGCTAAATATTGTCTCTGAGTAGCTGCAGGACTCTGCCATTAATCTCTTGCGTTACAGCTGCTCTATTCTGAACTGTAAAGATTTCATATATTTAATGATCTCAATGCAAGTTGCATATTCTTTTGAATGACACTATGGTCTGCTTTCCAAACAATTGTGAGACTTGTTTGTTACAGCTATTTCTATAATAATACAGAGAGCTTGTTAATTTAAAAATTGACATATACAGATCATGGGTGAGGAAAACCAGCAGAGATAAGAATAACCATTCACTAATGAAGTATCCTGAGACAATTATTAATTTGCAGTAGCTAATTACTTTTCTTTAAACAAAACAATGTGAAAAATAGGAACCAAGGGATAAATTGCCTTCTAGAATGATAAAACTTGTTCTAATGCTGAAATATTCAGTCCATGGTGACTAAAAGACATTTATTATGGTCTTGTCACTATGGGACTTTTTATAACCTTTTATATGTCTAATACAGTGTAGAAATTGTCTTTAGACTTTTTTTATTTAGATAGTTTTTATTAAACTCATCAAAGTGTAAAATACACATAGTAGGAAAATGAGGAAAGGGAAAAGGGGAAGAGAGAAAACTATAGGATAAGGGGGAAAAGGAGAAAACAACATTAGCTTCTGACTCTCCAGTGCAGTAGAATAAAAAACAATAATATTATAGTCTCAACTTTTTACTTTTGCATACTTAATACATATTAACTATTTCTGTAGCAAAAAACTGGTCTTATCAAAATCAAAATTTCATTTTTTTTGTCTTGAACACAAAATTCAAATGTAGTTTTCAAGTAGAAACAAAGTTAGATGTGTACTTTTCTTTGATTAAAGCAGTTAATTTGGCCATCTCTGCTAATTCTATCAGTTTTTCCAACCATTCATTCATTGTGGGAATTAATGTATCTTTTCATTTTTGGGCATAGAGAATTATCACAGCTGTCAAAATATGTAACATACATAAGTTCCATTTTTTCCCAAGTTCCTGATCCATTAAACGTAAAAGAAAAGTCTCTGTTTTTTTATATTCATTTTGAGAATCTCTGTATTAAAATACGAATTTTATCCCAATATTCTTTGCTTTGTCATCAGTCCATGAAAGATGATAAAAAGTTCCTTCTTTGCATTTATAGTTCAGCATATATTTGAAACATCTTTATATATCTTTAATAGTCTATTAGTGTTAAACATCATCATTATATAATTTTATAGTTATAGTTCAATGTAAAATTTAAATATTTCATCCATATGTTTTCCTATTTTTCAAGCATTGTTCAAATATTATATTTCGTTCAAAATTCTTTATCCATCTGTAACCACTATCTATCTACTCCTGATGTCTGAAGGCTGCAGTCTCAATAGTCTTGGAAGTTTCAGAGCTTAAGAAAGCTGTTTTGCATGGTGCTGCTCTCTATATAATGCAGAATTGCTGCTTGTTTTTATTTATTAGATCTTTATCCTACCTTTTCTGAAGAATTTTTGAATGATATACAGTGTTCTTCATCTTGTTCTCCTTCTTTGATCCCAAGGTCTATGAAAAGTTTAAGAACTTCTCATGATCTAAATCTGAGATGTTTATAAAATCCAGAATTTGTGATATAAGCAATCCAAAATCTAATAACGATCACTTTCTTACAGGAATATTCCTCTTGAATAGTGAGTATATTTGATAAACTTAGGTGTTTTTCCTCTAACAATAATTTAGAAGATACCCACTCAACTAATCCCATTTAAGCAGAAATGCAACTGATAGTGAAGATCTTTCCTGTAATTATTATACAAATAAAGGCAAATATACGGGTCCCAAGATAATGTTTCAAGATCAAATCTGGATCTGTCACTGGTAAACCTATGGTCCCAGTGACTGACCCAAATTCAATTTTGCAGTAACTACTATATTATTATTACTACTATAAAAACAACAACCTAGGACAAATCAAAACCATACAAATACATGTTATTTATCAAGTCCAATACATTTAGGCCTCCGACAGCTTCAAATGACATTGCTTTCTCTATTCTCTCAAATGGTTTCATTTGTCAAGGCTCAAAGTCCAATGTATATGCTGTTTGTTGTTTGAGTATAATATTTGCCACAGAATTATTCCCAAGATTATCCTTAAACTATACAGGTTTTAAAACTGTACCAGCACCAGCTTATGAAATCAATAGGGTGGTATAAATGGTAATTGTATATTTTCTATTGTATATTTTGTCTATGCAAGAATAAAACTGACATAAAATAAAACGTAGCACTTTCTTTGCCTCCAATTTTCATTTCAGTTGCTGTGATTAAACCTTGAAAATTTCTAGAAATTTTCCAGATCTTATTATGACAAATTTGAAAGCATACTATTTACATTTCTTGATCATTTGGAGATATGGTAAAAAAAAAAGTGTTGATGACAGAACAATCCTGTGACTCCCTTGTATAACCACTAATATACATTCCCATGAAGTTATTTAGAAAAAAATATATTTTTTCCCAACTAGTATTGTGAAAATATCAGTCTAAATATCCACATCACATTTATAAATATGAGAGAATGTCAGGGTACAAAAATGTTGGCAACAGCAATGAGCCTCTGGCTGATTTCCTTTTTCTTTACATCTCTACCTTGCCTTTTTATAAAGACTTATGTGTGATTGATCAATTTAGATTTTCACATACAAAGGCTGTGCTGTTTTAAAAGACTATGTCTTGAATAACAGTCTATACCAAATAAATACTTATTTCACATGAAAAAACTGTTCCCACAATTTGCTACTGGCAAAAAAAGGATATGATGTCTGCATTGCTGACATAATTCCAGCAAAATAGTTACTTGTCTTGGTGGCAGAAAGCTCACTTATGTTTGAAGGTTAATTCTTTCCATTGATGTTTATAAAGTTTGTGCCAAGTCTATTTTTCTAATTACTTTTGAAAAATCTGAGAAAAATATAAACAGGTGGCACACTGACTGACTCTGCTGAGGTGGAATTATGAGAGTGGTGGGCCAACACTGTTCCTGTTTGGTTACCTTTGACTTTCATATATCTTGACTTTCATATATCTGTAAAGAAAGACACTCTTCTTAGGTTCTAACAGAAATATGGAAGTTGGTTAAATGTTTAATAGCATCAGTAGTACTTAGGTAACCTCAGACTTGAACTTTGGACTGATGGCCATATTTGACATATGAAAAGCAGTCATAAATACCCTCATGAAATAGCTAATAGGGTGGGCATAACAAATCCCAAGCATTACATTAGATGATTAGCCTTCTAGGTGTCACATACCAGTTTATCTTTATTTTTCGCAGACTGGCACATTTCCAAAACTACGACTTTGGCACATTCATAAAAATATAGAAGATGTTAAAAGCTGCATACTTAGTGTCTACTATGAAAATATCTCATAAAAATTGAATCAGTGATTCTTGTACTCAAAAGAGTTGTTCAGGACTAAATGCATTCTGGATTGTTGGATTAAAACATTTTCCAGAATATCATATGTTGCAAGAACTTGAGTTCGGTAGAGCATTTAGTTATTGGGAGCCTTTATATTTTGGAATGATCAACCCTTCTAAGTTTCTTCACAGCAGAATGAAAAATAAAAGGAGAGCCAGGTCAATTTTTAATTAATGAACACTGTTAAAATTTTGTAACAATGATGGGTTTGCATTTATTATTTTGAAGGACACTATTATAGAACAAGAATGCTGTAAAGTTTGTTGCAAATGTTTTGGACAAGATGGAATTCAAGGGATTCCTGGATGTCCTGGAAATAAGATTTGAATAGTTAAGAAATTATTTTCAAATTATGTTGATTAGTGCTTAAGTAGTACAAGATTTACTTTAAAACCATGATCTGGATGACTGAGAATCTCTGTAGAAAATTTACTTTATGACTATGGAGATTTTCAGTCATCCAGGTCATGGTTGCCCCAAGGGTGTTTTTTGAGGAGGCAACTGGACTTTCTTGTTTTCCTTTGAAGATGTTTTGCTCCTCATTCAAGAAGCTTCTTTAGCTCTGACTGGATAATGGGGAATGGAAGGATTTATATTCCTTGCAGACAGCTGGTCATTTGCATTCTTTGGAATGCAACCATTTGCACTTTAGTTTGAGATGTGGACAACACAGACTCATCCCTAACAGCCTGTGAAGGAACACATGGCAGAAAACATCCTGCAGCCAGGAAGGCTCCATACCCTTTTGTACTACTCATGTGACCCTGAGGACACAGATAAATCTCCAAAAAGTCCTCAATGATTCTCTAAAACAGACATGTCAAACTCGTGACATCACGTGACGTCACGCTACGTATTGGAACTTTTTTGCCATTGCAAATGGGGTGGGCGCGGTTTTGTGATAACGCATCTGGCCCGCAGGCTGGCAGTTTGACACCCCTGTTCTAAAAGAATACAAATGACCAGCTGTCTGCAAGGAATATAAATCCTTCCATTCCCCACATCCAGTCAGAGCTGAAAAAGCTTCTTGGATAAGAAGTGAAACGTCTTCAAATAAAAACAAGTCCAGTTGCATCCTGAAAAAGTACCTTTGGGATAATATTTACTTTATGTTAAAACAAAATGTATAATTGTGATCTGGGGAAGGAGGATTCTTTGGATAGTTATCTGTTCAAGTTGCTGTCAATGGGATCCTAATCTTTCTGAACAGACCTCCTAATTCAGGGATGTCAAATTCAATTTCATTGAGGGCCACATCAACATTGCGGTTGCCCTAAGGGGGCCGGGTGGGTGTGGCCAAGGTGGGTGTGGCCTACTGGATGGACATGGATGGAGTGGGTGTGGCTTACTGGGTGGGCGTGGCCAGCTCTACATTGTTCGTGTCAAGGGTACCTGTGGGGGCTTGGACAGGAGTGGGACAGATCTCTCTGGCAGAAGGGAGTGGGACCAGGGCAAGTGCCAAGGCATGGTCCACTGGAGGAGCCTCACTGTTCCTCTCAGGGGGGCTGGATGGTGGTATGGGCTGCCCAGAGCCCTGGGCAGCAGAGGTCAAACACCCAGCCTGGCCCTCGACCACCTGCAGCACCAAGCCCAGCCCCACTTCCTCAAGGGGGCGCCCAGCTGCACTTACCTCCTCTCAAGGCTGCTGCTGCTGTGCTTGCTTTCCTTAGCCCGGTTGCTCATGATGGGTATGAGGGGCAAAGTTAGAGAGAGGTCTATTCCCTCTCCAAGGGAGGACATCCGGCTTTGTATCCAAAGCTTCCTTAGCAATAGAATGGGAGACCCCCCCAGGATAGGCCAGGAGGAGAGGGCAAGGGGATGGTGAAGGGAAGCAGGGCAGGACTAAAGCACTTGTACCCTCCCTCTCCTTCTTTTCTTCTTTCCTTCTTTCCTTCCTTCCTAAGTACAGAATGGTGGAAAAATATTTGACATGAGGGAAGGAGAAAAACAGGTAAGAAATGCAGCTCGTGAGGAATGAAGAAATGCACCATTGCCTAGAAGTGGCCAGCGCAATGGTGCATTTCTTCATTCCTCACAAAGGTGACACCTCCCCAGCATGCACCCAGGGGGGCAGGGCCGATGCAGCAGGGGCTGGTTCCTTGCTGTTTCCAGATGGCTTTGTGGAGCTAAGACTGAATGCATTTCAGCATAGATGGCAATGGGGCCATTCCCTCACTGTTTCCAGGACGGCTTCTCGGGCCACATGAAACCACTTTGCAGGTTGCATCTGGCCCCTGGGCCTTGTGTTTAATATGTCTGCCCTATTTAGTCCATAGATTCCCTGCATCTTGTTTCCCATGACATTCATATTTTACTGATGTCCATGTCAGCAGTGTTACTGAGTTAAGGTAGTCTATTACTATCTCATTGACTGGCAGTCATTTTCCAAGATCTTATGTAGTATGTTTCTTTGCAATTGCTATCATTATTGCTACCAATCACACTGTGGATTAAAATCATGCTGCCCATACCTATCATGTACTCTTCTACTGACAGGTAGGCACTTTTTTTTTTTTTTAATCAAAACTGGAGTTAGACAGTAGTTTCAAGACAAACAAAGTGAAGATGATAGACTATAAAAACATTAGGAACTGCTTCATCACGGAAACAGAAAAATGTGGAACCCTTTTCAGAATTAACACGGGAATTCATGTTAATATTCTTAAATTGTGTTTCTTTGTTTTCTGGTTTTCATTAGTTGCAATGACTCAGTTGAGTAGAAAGGCACAGTAAAAACTGAATTACTCCCTAGAGGAAATAAAGGGGTAAAACCCCTTTTTATTCATGCCAAGCTCTAGGAATATAGACTGAGATTCCTTCTACTCAGTAAACAAAAATCAAAGCCTCACAAGCCAACCCTTTGCAAGGGTTCCCCAAATGATTTGTTTCAATGGTTCACAGACTTTTAAAAAGTTTCCACAGCCTTGTGCTTTTTAAAAAACAAAGAAATAGCCTGTTTTCATAGTATTCTACCAACACAATCTCTATTGGTACTAGAAAGGTTCATTTGTATGTCAGCAGGACTGCTGCAGGATTAAACTTTGTGTTTTTTTCATATCAAGCAAAGCAGGACAAGTAACCAACCTAAGTATGAGAGAAAATTCAGTAAGTTTTCCCAGACTGATAAATTTATTTAGGGTCTTCAGTGAAGCATCATTGTCACTGAACATAATGTGATTGAATATAGTGCTTAAACACACATTCTCTTTACATTTTCTGACATAAAATTACACTGGCCGTATTGACTGGGTTTGTTGGATCTTATTTTCTTCATTCTTCTATGGTAGTAATGCTCTCCTTTACAAAAAAAATGCATCTACTGTTGATTCCTTAAAATATATAATCTGGGAAAGGGTTTTTTTAAAATAAGAAGTTAAGCTAAATCAATTAAAATTAAATCAGTCTAACTTGATCAGACTTCACCTTTTGTGTGTCTAATACTGGGCATGTTAAGTATGTTAAGAAGGATTCTGTCCAAAGAAAAAGTTTAGTGAAAAGCAATAAGGATGATTGGAAACTAGAGACCAAGATCTGTGAGGTAAGAAAAAATTAAAGATTAGGGAAAGTTTTATGAGAAACTACTTCTGAGAAAAGAAGATTGAGATAGGATATAGCAAGTCTCTTCAAGTACCTGAAAGGAAACTCATACAGGCAAAGGTCAAAGCCTTGGCATGCAGGACATAAAATCATGATTTCCATTTACAGGAAGGAGAATTCCAATTGCATATTACAAGACAGGACAAGCAATTTGAAAAAAGTTAGAGAAGAATCTGAATAACACATGAATAACTTGTTGAAGAATTTGACATGCAATATGCCCAAACATCTTGTTAAGCGTTTGCAGTTTTCTTTTGCTAATTAAGGTTCCTTTTCCAGCCTTTGAACTTGTTTCTCCTGTTATTGTGAGGCTACTCCTGAGGTGGACACTATTTCCCTAAGCTTGTTATAAAAACCTATTTTTGTTGCTGTGTCAAGTATTCAGAATCATTATGTCTCCATTTGATTGTTTTTAAATGCATCAATCCTGGAGCATTTATAATTTGAAGGCAAAAGGTGTTTTGGAACATACAGGTGCCTGAACAGAGCACCCATCTGGATTTCCTTAAGTCACATGTGGCTTTTCCTGGAAATGTGTGGCAGCTGTGAAAAGCAGTTGTGATCCCAGGAAAAGAGGCAGATGCTTTAAGTCTAAGACTTTTCCAACAGATGCTAGATGAGTGCCTTTGTGCTCTTTGAGATATGCTTTTGCCTTCAGATCTAAAGCACAGCCCAGCCTAGCCTAGCCTTGCCTTATTGTTCTGCAAGGACTTCGTTTCTCAAGAATTCTGAACTATGAAGGGTTCCAAAGAGATGATTAGTGGTAAGATCATGCCCAGGTGGATGAACAAATCTGAAAAAGTGAAGGAACTGCTTTAAGATCTGTTCACATAGCAATCTATAGTATTGTTTTCTTTTCACTGACAAAAGAACAACAAAATTATAAATGTGAAAGGCTGGCCCTTGCTGTGATGCTTAAAGGATAGGCAATAATTGGGTATGAACATAGGAAGAACACACCTTTTGGAATGCCTTCGTTGCAAGTTATCTTTGCCTGTCTCTGGGTTCAAAAGTGCCTACACAAAACATTGTTTGTCCAGACAAATAAATCCTACAGCAGAGGATGTCATAAACAATGTGCATTTCAGCACTCAAATCTTAGACAAATGTTATAGTAGAATTTTCAGAGTTACTGCAGATCCTTTTCATATATCTATATTATTAGATGTATTAATAAAATTCCTTCAGGAAGAAATATCTTTAATCTGAACTTTTTTACATAAATTTAGCCATAAATTGCTAGATTATGCAATGAGATGCACAATTAGTTTTTGGTACAATTTAGATCTCACTGATGCACCAAAAGTATTCAGTACAATAAAAGCAATAAAATGCAAGTAAAAAATATAAAAATAAGAGAGGAAATAATTGTCTTCACAACCACATACATTACCCTTTTCAAATGGAGTTCTAAATGTATTTTCCAAATGGTGCTTGAGTTCTTTCGATTTGAATTTTTTTGTGAATTTTTTGGCTCATATTTATTTTTTAAAAGCTATAATATTGCCATATGACATGCTCTTTTCTTGTTCCTTGCATACACTAATAGCTAGGCAGCAGAAACACATTTTCCCCTTTAATAGTTATTCCTGATTTCCTGCTGAGGATATATAGTGAACATAAGAAATTAGCTGCAGAGAGAATTAGAGGGTGTTAAGTATGATTGTCTGAGCTGTGAAAATGCCAAAAGCTTTTTGTGACATTTTTCAGATTTTAAAATGGAAATATGTTATTTGCAGTCTAGTTCCTGATGGAATATGACATACTAAAGGCAAGCTGAGTGTTTCAGACAGTTTCAGAAAAGGAGGGCTTGAGCTTTTCATAAGCAAAGCATAAAACAATTTGTAAATGATGGACATCCTTTGTTGAAGAGCCAGGTAAGATTCAGGAAATAAATAAAAGATGAATGGGAATCAAAGACTGGATCAAACTTAACTTACTATTGAACACTGAGATATAAGTAGTATTATTTTAACCTGCACTTCAGATCTAAATCTTAAATCTCATTTCAACCTGATACATTTTTTTAGGTTTTTTTCTCTCCAGTATTTCTTAAAAAATACTATTTTTGTAATGCCATGTTGACCATAAGAAAGGCTGAGACCATGTTATGTCCATTGTGCACAGTTTCTGAATGCTCCTGCTCTGATAGTATATTAAACATATTTATTATGGAATAAGATTTCACAGAAAAGGTAAAAGAGGCCATATGCACCTATTGTTAAAAGCAGAAGAAAAAAGTGAGAAAGTGTATAGTCCTTGCTACCATTTATCAATGCTAATTTGCTTGTTTAGAAAAAAATCTCTGCAAACCATTATTGTTTCTGGCTAAAGAGAAAATGACAGGCTGGCCATATCAATGATCAAGAATACCACTTTATATTAAATCTGTAATTTAATTTCAACCTTTCTAATCTGTTATTCTGCCTTGTTAAGTAAGCTTCCTTAACTCTTTAAAATAGACTTTAGAAGACAGATGAGGCTGCAGTCAAAAAATGGTCTCTTCTTATTTTTTTGCAAATGGGAGCAAAGATCACATCTTTATTGCCAATACATTCTAGAAAGGAACTATATTTGTAAGTAAGGTTGTGGTACTCACTAAATTTAATCAGACATACTTTCTTATGAGGAAACTATACCTCCACCCGGAAAATACTGTGCTGAAACACACAACATTTAACGCTTGCTGGCTAAAATAATAATAAAAAAAATATCAGTGCATTTTGATTATCCTTCCTAGCTTTCCTCTATTGGTTTCTGGCAAACTGCAGAATATGCTTGTCTTTTATAGAAAATCTTCAGGTTTTTTTTATGGGTAAAGGTTGAAAAATGTTCAGATAAGGAAAAACATAGTATCTAGACTTTTTTTTTCTTCTGTTCAGTTGTGTCTGATTCTTGGAGGACTGTCTGGACATGACTATGAAGTTTTATTGACAATGATTTTCAGGAGTGTGTGGCCATTGTCTCCTTTCTAGGGCTAAGACAAAGTGACTGGCCCAAGGACACCCAGCTAGCTTTGTGCACAAGGTGGGAGGAGAATGCATGGCCTTCCAATTTCTAGTCTGATGTCTTAATACACTACACCCAAATGGCTGTCAGTATCCAGATAAGAACATTCATTTACAAAACTAACAGAAGAATGTCTTAATACAGGGGTCCCCAATCCCCAGCCCGTGCACCAGTATTGGGATGCAGCATGCCAGCAACCGGTCCACACAAACAAGCAAAGCCTTATCAGCAGACAGCACACAAAGCCATGCCCCCTCCAGTCCATGGAAAAATCTCTCTCCATGGAACTGGTCCCTGGTGCCCAAAAGGTTGGGGACTTCTGTCTTAAGACTTTTGAGGCCCATCATTTGATAATAACTTATGCATCTTACAGCATTCAAATTATTGCAGTATGTTATGAAAACTTCAATTATTATTAATTATAGTTAATTGTTAGATTTCCTATTACTTACTAATAGATCACTAGAGATCCCATGATGTTTTGCATGTTAAAAAAAATGCAGAGTTAGATTTTCTGAGTCTATTGAATGTTTTTCTACTGGTGTCTGTAAAACTGACCCCCTGCTGTTAATTTATGGAAAACACATATTACACATATTTTTCTGCCCAAGTTGACATTACAAATTGCAGCATTACAAGTTGGTGGCATTTTGAAGGAGAAATATTTTCTCCTTGAGGAATTAATTGTACATATGAAATGATCATTTGCTTTCTATGTTAAGGTAATCATTTTAATTGTATTTACAAATCTAACCATGATTTTGGACCTGTTCTCTATTCTGGCTATAATCAAGGAAACAGTGAGAAATTATTATTTGTATTTATTAGCTTGCTGAAAATCTATCTGAACAAGTCTACTAATTATCCTGTGATACATTTTTAATTTTCCTATATTGTTAAAATAATCAACCAATTCTTTTAAACTCTACTATATTTCTTAAATTAAAGTAAATCCTGCAATTAGGACACAAGTTACAACTCTTTCCTAACCCGTGCTGTCTTGATAGCTGGAGAGAATTACACTCTGATGGAGATGCTACTTTATTGGCAGGGATGATTAGCCATGGTAGAACTCTCTTTCTGCCTCTGATATTCACCATAGAGAGTTCCACTAATGAATTACTCCTACTAGCAGTCTTTCCATCAGCAGGAACAAGTGAGTGGCTTGAAAACAAGATGTTCTGTGAGTGGCCAAGAGACAGGTTTTTATCAGAAAGTCTGGAGAATTCAGAAAGGGCTGTTATGGGTTGCTGATGGCTTGTGGCCTGCAGGTTTGCTATTTATTTTCTCAAAACTGTCTTAAGGATTGGAAGCTGGGTATCCACAAGCTAGGGGGGAAGACCAAAGATGAACCTAGAATGAGAAACATATTTTTATAAACTGTACCCATAGGTTTAGCCCTTCCACCTGGCTATCCCAACTTAAAGACAAAGACTAGCAGTGGATAAGGCTGAGGTGCATAAGGAACATGAGGGCTACCTATATTTCCTAGGTCATATTTTATGCACCCATTGTATAAACCAGGGGTAGGCAACTTTGGCTCTTTTATGACTCATGGACTTCAACTCCCAGAATTCCTGAGCCAGCCATACTGAGGGGAAAGGGAGAGGTTTCCAAGCTGAGCCATGCTGGCTCAGGAATTCTGGGAGTTGAAGTCCACGAGTCATAAAAGAGCCAAGGTTGCCTACCCCTGGTATAAACCTTTAGTTGTTGGCTGTAATCACTGAGCTATAGAACATGTGCTGTGCTGGAACAAGAATAGAAACACTCTGGGAGCAGAAACTGGGAGAAACACTTGCAGCAAAGATAAAAGGTGAAGGACAAGTTAAATAAAATTGTCTCAATTGCTACAGAAGGACAAGCTAAAAGCAACAGTTTTACAGCTCCAGATTACAACCTCAGATTGTGTTCTGAAGCATGTTGGCTGACATG
The DNA here is from genome assembly GCF_016545835.1 of Crotalus tigris. NCBI lineage: Eukaryota > Metazoa > Chordata > Lepidosauria > Squamata > Viperidae > Crotalus > Crotalus tigris. The sequence goes on from NW_024096576.1 coordinate 1,351,004, forward strand.
CTATTTTGAAAACACAAGTACCCAAGCTGTCGAGTTACTGCCTAGATTGTTTCAGCTTCTCACCAACAGAACATACAATAGATTCTCTTCATATTTAGGCATTTTATTTATGCTAGTCTGTGGAGGTAACATTCTAATACAAAATTAACTCTGAGGCTGTTTTTCTTAGTCACACTGATGTACATTCTTCCTCTCCTTGAGTCAGCAGAAAAGTATGCCAGCATATTTTGTACTGCCCTGATGGCTGAACTCTATTCTACCTCACTGATGACAAGATACAGCTATTGAAGATGGAGAAGGAAGTCAATTGGCAAACACCTTCTCTGCCTCATCAGGAGGGCATTAAACTAGAACAAAGAGGGGAGAGTAGCAAAAAGCCAGAACTCACTATGCAGCCAAGAACTGGAGCCAAGAAGGAGAATGCAAAGGAAGAAATAGAATGCCAGGTTGAAAATTGAGAGTTTCACAAGAAATTACAAGACAGAGTCCTCTCAAAATGTCAGATATGTTTAAACCAATACACAACAATGGAAAATAAACAGGAAGATCACAACTGAGAAAGGCAAATATGATGTGATAGCATCATGGAAAACTGATAGGATACTGGAGGGCTACAATTTTATTCAAAAGGAATAAGTGGATGCAACAGAAAGGGTGAGGATGTTGCATTATACAAAATAAATACACTTGTACAGAAATTCAGAAATCAGAATGGATGTTCTTTTGAAAGTACTTGGGTGAGAATAAAAAGATAGAGAAACAAAAATAATACTGTTGTGGAAGTTCATTATAGGTTATTTCGGCAAGTAGAAGATGCAGATGAAGTCTTCATCTGTCAGTCTTTTAGAGACATACAGTTATGACAATGGGGTATTTCAATTATCTTGATGACTGCCAGAAATCTAGAGAATTTCTGCTGGAAAAAATCAGAAGTCCTGGAAAATTATGTCTGCTTTGGCTGACAACTTCATTGATCCAAAGGTGGAAATAAGAACAAGAGCAGTCTGATCTCCTGGACTTAATACCCATCTAAAAAGGAAGATTTGTTTCAAGAAGTGAAGGTGCTGGCACCTTTGGGTAAAGTGATTGTGTTATTTTTAATTTGTGATTTTCAGAGAAAGAACAACTAAGAAAATGCAGACTTAAATAAGAAGCTTATAGAAACTCCTTAAGCAAGAAAAGTATCCAGAACGGATAGGTAATCCTATGACATGATATGTTGAAGGTTGAACATTATTCATAATAAGAAAAAAAAATGGGAGAAATCTAAAGATCCCACTCTAAAATGCTGAAGAGAAAACTTATTATTTAGAGCAGGCATATCAAACTCGTGATGTCATGTGACATTGCGCAACATATCATGACTGTTTCCTCATTGCTGGCAATGGGGTGGGCGTGGTTTCGGTGTGATGCATCTGGCCCATGGGCTGGCAGTTTGACATGCCTGATTTAGAGGGGTTGGAAAGAGAATATAACTAAAGAAGACTATCAGAAAGTCTCCAGAAATGATAGGACATCTGTCAGGAAGGCTAAAGAATTGGATCTTACAGTACAGTTTAGATAGATAAAGAGAGATTAAAAGAAAACTTTATTAATTTAAACAAGAAATTCAAGTTTTTAGGACCAGGTGGATTATCTCTCAGGACACTGAATGAACTAGGATAGGTGATAACAGAAACTCTCTCTGAATCTCTGAGAACTCCTGGAGGATGGGCAAAGTCCCAGAAGACCAGAGGAGAGCAAATGTCATCTCCAACTCCATAAAACAAGATCTTGTTTTTTATGATTATGTTAAGATTTGTGTTGTATTGTTTTGTTTTCATTATACATTACCCAGAGTCAGATTCGTGAGATGAACAGCTAAATATACTTAATAAATAAATATACCAGGATGAGAAAGGTCAAGGAGAACAGATCTATCAGCTTAACATCTACACTGAGCAAGATCTGCAAATAGATTCCAAGCAGCCCATTTAATAAGCATGCTACAGTTAAAAGAAGGCAGTCTGAAACAAACATTCCATACTTATTGCATCTCTCTTTGATAGAGTTACTAGCTTAATGTTACTAGGGGAATGCAATATATATAGTATACAAACATCAAGAAAATGTTTAAGAGTATGCCTCATGATACTCTTCCTCTATACTTATTGTTTGACAACTGCAGGAGCAGTGCCCAGTCTTTCTGCCAGTTCCAAACAAATGGAGGTTAATACCATGGATGCCTTTGCAAGCTACCATACAAGATGGGCATACCCAGGGCTTTTTTTTCTCATAGAACACCCAGAACGGAGTTCCGGCACCTTTTTTGGATGGAACCTTGTAGGGTAGGCAAGGCAGGTTGTATGAAGTGTGTGAGCTCTGGCACCTTTTTTTTTTTTTTTGTAGAAAAAAAGCACTGGGCATAACTATCAGCTTGGGGGAGCCAATGGGAGATAGGCAGATCCCAGTCACATCATCACCAACATTATTAATTGTGTGTAACATATTAGTTGCATTGGAAGAAGAGGGAAAACACTACCTTTAATCTAGAACTGTTTGAGGAAAATTTAGGTTGCCAGGCCATAAATTAAGATGAAACAAAGATGTCATGAGATACAGTATATCCTCATCAAATATTAGCAGAGCTTCAGTATAAACTCTGTATTTTCCTCTTTTTGGTATAACTCCTTGCATCTTGTCTCAATAACTACTTACAACAGATTCTCTTCAAAATGCATAGTGATAGGGGAAGGCTAAATTGTCCCCAAGTTCATTATCAAGTTTCACACATCAGTTTAACTGATGTGTGAGAACTAGAGATTATTGCAAAATAAATAAGTCGCATTTTGAATATGCAATTAGTATATTTATTAAAAATACATAGATTATATTGTGCACACTTTTACCATGTACAGTAAAATGTTTGAGTAGTTTGAAATATTTCCAAATTCCTCATATTTTTGACTAAATTGAACTTGTATGAATGAACAAATACAATAATTAGGACAATACTAGCTGAAGGAGGACTCCCCCTAGATATTATGGACAAAAAAAGAGACTTTGATTATAGTAACAATTGTAAGATAGCAAACATATTTTTGGTTATATAAAAAGTGATCTTTTTATACAGTCAGGTCCACAGATACATATATTTTTTACCAAAATTTGAAATTAATCTTGGAATACTTCCTTGATTTGATAATTAGGAATTCTGGAAAGATAGTTCATTAACAAAAAATGAACAGTGAACATGAACATACATCCTGTCTATAGGGTAACTGCAAGATACAACTTAAGAAATACATTCCATGCAGTGAAAGGATATTTTTTTTAAAAAAATTCTGTACACAATTTCACTTAACTGAGGAACAACTTTATAATTTTGCTTTCAACCTCTTCATTTTATCTAAGAATAAGCGACGCTGAACTTACTTTGCAATAAAATAAGATAGGATTGCAATCCTAAACATTATAGAATTGCCCTTGTTGAATTTCTTTTTGATAATTAGCAGTTTGTTCCAAATGTATTTAGGTATTTATAATGTCTAACAAAGAAGGAATATGCAGCCATAACATATATGGATCCACAACCATATTGATTTTCCAGCACTAGAGTCAATCGTTCACAGAGTATTAAAAGAAAACTTGATCAAAAAAGTCTAGACATGATTTATGACCTAAATTTATGTTTGCAGCTAATTTGTAGTGAATAATAGATGGAAAAATTATTGTCAAGAATGAGATTTTATGTAAAAAAAGCAACAGCAAGCATTTATGAAACAAAAAAAAATGTTTTTCTTCTACTTTCTTTCTAACAAGGAACCTGCATTTTGTAAAGCATGGAAGCAGTTTTGACTTTAACAGCTGGATTGTATATTTTAAAAATGAAAGAATAATTATTTGCTCAGTTTCTTCTTCCCATCATGCTTTGGAGACAACCTAACGCCAATTCTATACCTGATAAGATTCAATTTGCATGTCTGGAGATGTTGTTTCACTCTAAGAATGTAATCTGCTACAGATATCACTTAGACATTTGTCAAAATATTCCACTCCCTTTCTTTCTTGAGCCATTTGCATGAAAAACTCTTCTTCAACATTCAAAAGTTATTAATTATTTTTCCTTGGAAAGGACTTGCTGTGATGCACTGAGTGTTTTTAGATTAAAAAAGGGACTAAAGTTGGCTATAACCTTCCATGTGGTTGGTTATGTCTCCCAGTCTCATGAAGGAAGTGCTTTATATTATTTAATTGTCATCTTATCTGTAAAAGGGGACCTCCTGAAGTCTTTCCATCTAAGATAAAGAACTTCTTCATATTTAAATCTTGTGAACTATTAAGTATAACATAATTCTTGATTTCAAAAAGTAATGTTTCAAGAACATAATAAGGTTATAGGAGAGCAACTTTTGTTTTGTTGCCAATTTTCTATGTTGGAGTTTTGCCTCCTGATCAATGGTTCAGAGGTTTTTTTTTTTAAAAAAAAAACATGTTGCATACAATGACGAAGTTTGAAAACTCTATAGCTTGAAATATGGCTTCTTCAAAGGCTAAACAACTCTGTGTAACATTGAATGTAAGGGAGTGCTAATTTCAAAAAGGACATTTCAAGTTCATTCATAGATATTCCTAGAATAACCTAGAGGATGAATCATATCTAGAGTCTCAGGTACTCATTAAAGATACAATGTAAACTGTTTACTTCTCATAATGAAGAAAGCAAAGAAAACAATCTAAACTGAGAAAAACAGCACGTCTTTTTGTCTTCGCAAATATCTGACATCTTTCAGCATCTGTTTGCGTGATCAATTATGAAAGCTGAAATTTTGCTTGTATTTTACCTATATGGACATCTTTGGAAGCATTTGCACCTTTTAAACTATAATTTACACAATTCCACTTAAAAACAACAACAGGTGACTGCAGTATATTCAGTGAGGGTGGAAATTAGAGAAAAACATTTAATTCCATTATCCCATGAAAACAATCTGCAACAAAATTGAAACACACACATTTGTTGTGGTATACTCGTGAACTTTCTTTGTGCAAAATAAGTATAGAATCAGAAGTTATCTACTATCCACAGAACTCAGAGAAAAATGAGGCAACTAACCTCAGACAATCATTTGTAAAGTAATGATCCCAAAGCCATTGATTTTATTTTACTGCATTTTCAAGTATTTACCAGATAGGTCATTCATCTGATAAAAGACCATAGCTGTAATTAAAAAGGTACACATAGCTATAGGACCAACTTTAATTTAGAATAAATGGAAGCTGTGATATCATCAGGAGATTTCCACAAACCCCAAATAAAATTAGGGAAAACACTGTAGAGTTCAAGACTGCCTGAGGGTGAAGCAGAACAGGAGTTCAGAAAGTCAGGAATTCTGTTATCCTATATGCTCATATCAAATAATGATGTTTATAATCTACAACCAGCTTGTCTATAGCACTCTAATTGATTTTTATATGTTTATTCTGCAGTGAATGGATTGTGGGTTATAGCCTGAAGCTAGAACTCAACAAAACTTTACAAGACATGCCACAGTAAGTTCTTTGTGGCTCATACCCTGAATTTAAATGACTTAGTCCCACTTTCCAACCCTCTTTGGAGTTGCTAAAGTAAATGTGAACTGTAGTACAAGTAATCCTAGACCAGTAGTGGCGAACCTATGGCACGGGTGCCAGAGGCAGCACTCAAAGCCCTCTCTATGAGCACACCTGCCGTTGCCCCAGCCTTGCCTCCCCCGTGACCCCCTCCTCACCAGCAGCCCCCCTGGAGGAGAGTCACCCCTGAGCGTGGCCCATGCGGAGCAGCACAGCCAAGGACATGGCAGCAGGCAGTGTAGACAAGACTCTGCTCTCACGCCCCATCATGCACAGTTGATGCTGCGGGGCACGGGCAGAGGGCGTGGCCACCATGACGTTGTTGAGCTGCCTGGGCGATCTGCAGTGGGCCCTGGAGGTGGTGAGTGGCATTGTGGGCAGGTGAGGTGGGGGTGGGGTGGGGGCAGGGCAGGGGTTGGAGTGGGGCAGGGCCAGTTTTTGGGCACTCGGTCTCTAAAAGGTTCGCCATCACTATCCTAGACTTACAACAGTTCATTTAGTGACCATTCAAAGTTAGAATGACACTGAATAAAGTGACTTGAGACTGTTTTTCACATAAGTGTTGCAGCATCCCCGTAGTCATGTGATCAAAATTTAGACACTTGGCCACTGAGTCATATTTATGATGGTTGCAGTGTCTCAGAGTCATGTGATCATCTTTTGTGACCTTATGACAAGCAAAGTCAATGGGAGAGCCAGATTCACTTAATAGCCATACTAATAACTTAACAACTGTAGTGATTCAGTTAACAACTGTGTCAAGAAAGGTCATAAAAATGGGGCAAAACTCACTTAATAAATGTTTCACTTGGCAACAGAAATTTTGGCTCAATTGTGGTCGTAAATCAAGGACTACCTCTACGTCCTTATTTGTCCACTTGGGCAGACCACATTATCCAGTGATGTACAGATGGCACAAATTAACAGCTACTTCTCTCATTAGATTTTATCTCAGATTTTTTAAATTAAAAATTATGCTCTCTTAGCTACTATCCAAAAAAGTCATGTGCAAGTAGAAAAAATTCTTACATAAATGTTATTGTTAAAAACAAAAGAAGTCCCAGATTAATAGGATTGTTTCAAAATTATTTCTTTTTTTAAATAATAATAATAATAATAATAATAATAATGATGATGATGATGATGATGTTGGAAGGGACCTTGGAGGTCATCTAGTCCAACCCCCTGCTTAGGCAGGAAACCCTATACCATTTTAAACAAATGGCTGTCCAGTCTTTTCTTGAAAACTTCCAGTGTTGGAGCATTCACCGCTTCTGGAGGCAGGTTGTTCCACTGGTTAATTGTTCTAACTGTCAGGAAGTTTCTCCTTAGTTCTAGGTTGCTTCTCTCCTTGATTAGTTTCCACCCGTTGCTTCTTGTCCTGCCTTCAGGCGCTTTGGAGAATAGCTTGACTCCCTCTTCTTTGTGGCAGCCCTGCGATATTGGAACACCGCTATCATGTCCCCCTTTGTCCTTCTCTTCATTAAACTAGATATACCCAATTTCAGCAGCCGTTCCTTATGTGCTTTAGCCTCCACTCCCCTAATCATCTTTGTTGCTCTTCTCTGTACTCTTTCTAGAGTCTTAGCATCTTTTTTGCATAGCAGTGACCAAAACTGGATGATTTTATTAATTTTCTGTTATTACAAATCATAAGTGCTTAGTAAACAGTGTGATGTCCGGGTCCATTTGTTACTCAATATTGCATCTTAACTTCCTCAATATAGATCTGTTCAATACTGCACAATCCAATATTTTTCTTGACCCTCTCTTCTTCCAGTAATATTTTCATTTTACCAACACTAAGCAAATACAATTCTTATTAATACATACAAGATTAAATATACACATCCTCATCATATTTTCATAATGTTATACAAATGACAATAATATCAGTTTATCTTTTCGGACCAGATTATATTTCAGTTGTATTTGCCATTACAAAGTAATGTACAAAGTATACATTCAAGAAATAATTTTGAAACAATCCTGTATTTTATCCAGTATCTCTGAGAGTTATTCCAAATGAAACCTATACAGGATTGTAATAAATGTCATAATTCTGTAGGACAAACTATTTTGATTTTCCATACCCTTATTAGAAATTAGCTCTTACCACTAGATAATTCTTTAAAGCACTGGCTGGAAAAAAAAAAAAAACCTCAGAAAAGGCTCCATTCTGTTTAGTAGTTGTATTATTGGTAGTTAAGTAGCACAACTTTTGGCTGGACTTTCCTAGTGCATGCCAGGATGCCACTTTATAATTCTGAAATAAAATTGAGAAGTGATAACGTTCATAAAAGTAAAATAAGCTGATTTCCAGAACAGTTTGAGGGACTGCAGAAATGTGCATCTTTCTTTACGAAAAGAGAGATCAAAGCATGAGCAGTGGTTAGAATGCAGTATTGCAGGCTAATTCAGCTCACTGCCAAGTGTTTGATCCTGACCTGCTCAAGGTTGACACAGTCTTCCATCCTTCTGAGGTAGGTAAAACGAGGACCCAGATTTTTGGGGGTAATATGCTGACTCTGTAAACTGCTTAGAGGGGGCTGTAAAGGGATATGTAAGTCTAAGTGGTGTAGCTACTGCTTTTGTGTATTTCAGCTCAGAGGGTCCACAGTGATTGTTGATGGTAAAAATTCATGATGGGGATTATGAGTAGACAGAAACCCATCCATTTTACTTGCATTCCATTACAGTCATATGTAAAAAAGGGGGCAGGGCTTCCTGTGGTTGCATAATTTGACTTTTTTAAATTCTTTTCTCTATTTGCCCTGATACTGCTGGACCAGCTTGAATTGGCTTACCCAATTTTCTTCCTGCTATTCTTTATCCAGTTCATTGCAATCTAAATTATTTACTTAATTTCATAAGTAAAGTATAAATTTCAATACACAGTTTTTGCAACATGATCTAGAATTTCTCTCTAAAGGAATGTAAGTCTAATTTCTAAGGCTTAATTCATTAAATCTGCAATCTTACTGAGTAGTAAATCTCACTGAGTAAAATGGAACATCCTTCTGAGTAAAATGCACAAAATATGTTTGTGTGCATACATCACATTGTTTTTTTCTTGCTGTGTCCCATGTTAGATTGGATGATATAAAAAAATTAAATTTCTTTCATTTTAACACAGCATAAATCTTTGGAAATTGTCTAAATGTATTCATATCCTGTTCTGCCAGTACAAATCATTTTTTGTATTTCATCACATTAAATCTACCATTGTAAGATATTGTCATTAAGATGTCAGAAATAATTTTGCGCTTAACCTTATTCTAAATACCTGAATTTTTTAGATTATTATCAATATCCATTGGTTTTCATTTTTTTTCTGCAGTTATAACTGTGATTTCAAGGGTATTCTTATATCTTTTTCTTTCAGAGGCTGGAATGTTTAAACAGATCTCTGCAAAGGAATTAATGACAAGTAATCAAATTTCATGTTTCAGAAAAAAAAAAACCACCAACCTGTTCTTTGAAGTTTGCTACCTTGCCTTTTTAAAAAACATTTGTCTATGATGGTCGCTGAAGCCAGGATGTAAGTCTCAACAGATCAATTATTACATCTGGTATGCACATGAAATTCTATAGGAAACATTCTGACTCCCCCCCCCAAAGTGGAATTCCAATTAAAATCAGTTGCCATTCAGTGTACAATTCAGCAACTGTCTTCTTAGACATGTTTCCTGAGCAAATGTCCAATTTTGAATTCAAGATAGCAGTAGAACAAAGGAAGAGTCCCTTTTGGTCATTTTTGAAGAGTCAGATGAAGAATGCAGATTGCCAATAATAAGCAGCAGATGAAGTCAATAATATTTAACATTGTTAAAAAGATATAAAAATAAGAACAGCAGCAGCAGTCTTTCATGTAGGCCAGCAGAATGGCATGAAAAAGAACTCTTCATTTCATTACTCTCCTCTGTCTGGGTTAAAGAGCCGCTGGCCAGAGCTTCCTTTGTACATGATTCATCCTGATTTGCTGTGTGATCAGGGTTTCAAATCCCATGCAAGTGGAAGCCATTGAGCAGGGTCATGAGATCATTCCAAAGTTTTTCTTTTATGTCTTTTCATCTGAAAATATACCGATTATCTTTGGCATATCCTGTTTTCTGCATGTTTGCTGTCCATGGAGAGCACCAAAGGACAATTATGGGTTTTAAAAATATATTTTGTTGTTCTGGTGGTTGTTCAGTTGCTAAGTCGTGTCTGACTCTTCCTGACCCCATGGACCATAGCATGGCAACCCACTCTCTCTCTCTCTCTCTCTCTTTCTTTCTCTCTTTCTCGTGTGTGTGTGTGTGTGTGTGTGTGTGTGTGTGTGTGTGTGTGAGAGAGAGAGAGAGAGAGAGAGATATTATTCCAGTCTCACTTAATAATTTCCCAAGACAGGACCATATTTTGCAAGAAGACTGAAAATTTTCATTACTTCCTGTACTGTCTAGTGGACAGGTTAGCGACTCAAGCGAGATCTTAATTTCATTAAACCTTGTTTCCAAAATCTCATTTCTTTCTGGATATCCACTTCTAGTTTCTGTGTCATTGTGGGCTGTGAGCATGATCTGTTCAAGAATTATACATAGCTTTGAAGATGGGCATCTGAGGCTTCCTGAACCACAATTTTGTTTTTTAAGGGAGCCCAGCAATACGTGCCAGGCAGCCAATGCCTATTTCTATCCCTAAGTGAACCATGCCTATGTTCTTGGCAATGGATGTGGGCTAAAGCTGAAGAACAGAGGCATTGTCATAGGATTTGAACACCAGTCTGACCTGATGTTGAAAGCTTATCTTATTACTGTCCTTTGGATATGGACCAGATGGCTGGCAAAGTCCATTAAAAAAACAAAACAGTTTTGATCAGTAGTCCGAGGTTCACTAAAATGAACTCTGGAAAATGCCTGAGAAGCCAAGACAACATAAGAACTGCTCTCACTTGCACTCTTAACTCTTCATACGGTTTTGGTCATTAACAGTCTGTGCATTCAGTGGTTGCTGTGACTCAAGGGGACACTTTGGCCTGTAGGAAACCCTTAAAAGATCAAGACACCATCCTGTGAATGTTGTGCTTAATATTGTTCCTGAACACTTGGAACAATACCTTAGCTGTTTTCTTTCTTTTTGTATACCACTGTAAAATGTGTTCTTCTTCTTCTTGCCCTGGCTATTTAGATTTGCTATTTTAGACTTGGCTTGGGTAGGCTCTACTCTGTTCTGAATTCTTTGAGTCTTCCTCAAATCTTGGAACATCAAATGAGTGCATGTTGTTCAGCTCTAGTATATGTTTATGGCTTAACCATGCAAGGATTAGCAAACTGGGCCATGACTCCTGGAGTAGTCCTGAGCAACAGGAGGGCACGGAGGAATCCATTTTTAACTGCTTATGTTTGCAACCCCCCATCTAGTCTTGCTATACTAGTTACATAGCACCTTACATTGTAGACACACCCTGTGAGTTCTACAATGAAGAAAGATAACCTGCAAAATCCTAGACAAATGTCATTTATTTATTTATATGCTTACAGTGAGAAATGCTGCATTCATTACTGAATGAAATTTGATTGAATAAATGTTACTTCTGCAAAAAAGTGACCTGCAGAAAGTTTTTCTTCCTTAGTTTAAATTTACAATACATCATGTTTTCATCTTAGTATACATAGTGAAGTCTGGGATTCTTTGAATCCTATAGGATTATTAATTTGCAGTTTTAATAGAAGGAGTCCCATTTGAATATCTGACCTTTGTAGCCACTTGGTGTTGAACTTTTGACTAACTCTTAGAAATTTCTGGTTCTGTGGTTGAACTACTGGTATATGTTTACTGACACTTGACCTGACACTGATTTAATTGAGAAACCAGGGGAATAAGAAAGCAGAAAGAAATTATTGCAGAAAAAAGTTATTTCCATCAAAAGCTGCACTAATGCTACAGTTGCATAGACAGAATTTTGTTGTGGGGCCTAGAGAAGTGTCCAGTGTCATTTTCAAATTTCTTTGCCTTTCATCCTGACATGAATATGTATCATGCTGACACATCTGTATGCAGAACAGGCTTTTATATACTTTCTTTTCCTTGTGTAAAAAGAGTTTCATATAAGTTCCTGTGAAGTTCTCTTTAAAGATTGAGTTTAGAACTTTAGGGTATTGCTTCAGATTACCTAATAAGAACTTTCTGAATAAGCAGGTATCCCAAAAGATCTGAGCCATTGTTCACTGTAGAGCAGGGCAATCGTATATTCTTTCTTGGTGTGCGGTGACATTAGAACTACTGGAATCTGTAAAATTCTGCAAGTAGAAAAGTTTTTTAAAAATGTTTATTATTTATTTATTCATGTCTATCTGTCTCAAAGATGGCACAAGATCCAAAGATTAAAACAATAGCCCCAAATAATGATCTATGACACCAAAGAAAAACAATATATCCCAATTACAAATCATATCAGCAACAGAGTTTGCCTAACTTCCTGGTCCAAATGCCTGGGACCTATCTGTTTCCAGATAGTTATCTGTCTTCAGAGTCTTAAGACAGTAACAGGGTCAAGGCCATCCAGGACGAGACTATTCCAGTGTTGTCACCAGATGAGGCACAATTTCTGGGTCATTGCTTGACAGAAGGGACAGGTCTCTGCTGGATCTGGTGGAATGAACAGAAACAATGGGACAAACTATCTACAAATAGCCAGGTTGTATTGATAACTAGCACCCTAGATTATATGTGGAAACTTAATTGGCAGCTAACACTCCTTGCAAAGTATCAGTGTTATATATGATTTCTTCCAAACCAGTGAAAGACCCATTCTATACATTAGGTCCAGAGAAGCCATAAAGGGGTTTCTGTGGTCCATGCCACTCCATATACTCTCATTTTCCTTCCCTGAATAACTGAAGTCCAACATCACAGAGGTGAGGGCTCTAAAAGTTTTAATGGTGGCTTCTCCTGTGTGATTGGTGCTGATTTTGGAGAGGAAAAATCTGACAATGATATGATCCCTGGACCCTCAAATAGACATCCCTCTTTCTCAAATGGCACACTATTATGTGGCCACACTTTGCAATAGATAAGATGTCTTGAGCCCATTTACATTAAAGTGTAACGGAGTTCTTTTAGGTCAAGCTATTTATTTATTTATTTATTTAAATGTATTGAACAAGCAACTACAGTGTAATGTGAGGATTTTTTTTCACTGTCTTAGCCTTTTTTCCATGAGCATTAGTTATAGAAGAATATTGACTTTAGAATACATTTTACTTATTTTGTTAAATGATCCTTTTAGGCATACAATGAGAGATTATGCAAAGCTGTTCCTGATGGGTTTAAAAGATGACTTCCTGACACCACTTTATAAGCAGAAAGTGTAATCTGCCCTTCTCTTGCTGAAAGTACCAAGACCTATCAATCGATTGGTATCTGCACACTGTCATTTGAAAACCTGTGACTAATTGTGGAAAGGTCGAGTTCATGAGTCACTTCAGAAAGGCTTCGTTTCTCTTATTTGTTGATTTGATGTGTCCATGTGTCATGTTGTATTCCGTGCTTTCTGTAAGGATATCTTCCAAAACAAGGTGGTAGAACACAGTTTGAATTCATTTCTCTCTGTCTAAAATTTGTAGAAATGCAGCATGGAATCTATTTATATCCACATAACAAAGCCTTCACTGTGCCAATGAGATCATCAGTTCACCTTAACACACTGTGGCCTCCTAACATCAAAGGTCAGATTAATCTGATCTATACTTTATACTGCACTAATGCATTTTTAAAATGGGCCAGATGTCATTTGAAATATACATGTCTTGAACTTATTCTAAATATTGCTACATTCTAGTTAAAAACCTTCTGACACTGTTAGCATTTAACATCTACATCACTCTTCTATCTCAGTTCATATATGTCAAGGTCCTTAACTAAATGAATTCTGTTTATGTATATATTGCTGTGATTAATTGTGATTGTGCACATTTTCACAGAAACACTCCCAAGAACAACCCTACCAAAGATTTGGTTGATAATCTGTTGGTGGTGGTATTTGCTTAGCAATTTCCTGTAATTCAATTAGAGTTTGAATGATAGCCTGAGAATTTAAGACCAATGTTGATGCTATCTTACTTTTTTTAATTCTATTAATTGTTTACTGAAGAGTGGTTTGATAATATTCATTTGAATGGTCCAAGAGAATGCTGAAGCTACCTTTGCCAGTTTCTTGATGGGATTATCTATCTGACAACAAGAATGTATCATTGTTAAGAAGCTAGAAATTTAAGGATAATGAATCAGCCATGTTCAGAAACATTTATTTCCCGTATTATAGTGGGGATCTCTAGAACTTATATTTGTGACTGAATCTATGAATCATCACTCAAATTTTCCAGAATGCCTTGAATTTACACAACATTAGCTATCCTGCGAGTCCCCTGGACTGCAAGCTATCAAACTGGTTAGTCCTAGAGGAGATCAACCCTGTCTGCTCTTTAAAAGGCCAGATCCTGAAGTTGAAACTCAAGTACCTTGGCCACCTAATGAGAAAGAAGGACTCACTGGAGAAGAGCCTAATGCTGGGAAAGATTGAGGGCAATAGAAGAAGGGGATGACAGAGAATGAGGTAGCTGGATAGAAGCAGTAGGCATGAGATTAAATGGACTCCAGAAGATGGTGGAGGACAAGAAGGCCTGGAAGAACATTGTCCATGGGGTTGCGATGGGTCGGACATGACTTTGCAACTAACAACAAGCTATCTGAACATTCTACGAGATCTGAAAATATTACCTCAAATTACCAGTATATTGCTGCAACTGTGACAGCTCACCTGGTTATGCTGAAGAAAGTCTATAGCAGGGGTCCCAACCCCCAATCCATGGACCGGCACCAGTCCACTGAATGCCAGAAACTGGTTCACACAAACAAGCAAAGCCCCATCTGCGGGATGAAGGCAGCACACGACACCATGACTCCTCTGGTTCATGGAAAAACCTTTCTCCATGGAACCGGTCCCTGGTGCTCAAAAGGTTGGGGGACTACTAGTCTATAAAGATACCACAAAAATGTATTCGACTGGAGGTTATCTGACCTTTCAAAACTTGGAGTTGTTCTTAGTCTGACATTGCTAACTTTTGGTTCTGGATCTTTTGAGGTAAGTTTGAAAATAATGATGTTTGGTTTGCTATTTCCAATAATTTCCAATTATATCACTTAACATTCAGATGTTGTCTTTTTTTTTTTTAAGCCAAGGTTTCTGGTTATGGCAGTTGGCAGGAATTCCCTAGATTCATATTTCCAAGGTTGGAAAGTGGAAGAATTCTTTTAAGAAAATATGTATTAAAAAAACAGCGAAGGAGACTTTAGCCTTTTCTGTTTATTGCTGGCACAGAAGCAAGTTGTTCAAACATTTATTTTCATTAAAATATGGTGTGCAGAGTGAAGATATTTAAAATTATTTGTTGGAGACTTTGCTAATGGAAATTCTTTTAGGTGACTAGTAGAAAAACTTGATAAAACCCTAATTTTGGTGTGTACAGTAAATATATGGTTTGTTGTAGACTACTAACCTCTATGAAATTATTTGAAACATTTTTTTTTGACTGTAGGTCCAAGCTCTTCCACCTTTCTACCAGAAATAGGTTCCTAAGATTTACTACCTCTACATTATTCAGTGTAAGGGATAATAGGACTCTCACTCACATGAAGGAAAAATAGAGCTTGACTTTCAAACAAAATGGAAAAGTACATCCCCAATTTTGTTGCAAATGTCAAGTTCACAACCAGAAACTGCTTCTGAGTGCATTTTTAACTGGTGTGAAGTGACAAATTGCAGAGATCACTTTTGGAAATGCTATAGGGCTCTAATTTTTACAACAATGAATGGCTCTTGTGCAATTGCTGAGAGTTAAGAGTTTTTCCTTGAGCTTTTTTTTTTTTTGGTATCATTTGTTGGTACTGAAGACTTTTGCCCTTGGTCACAAAAAATGAGAAGCTTACAAGATGATAACTTCTCTCAAGATAATTGCACTGGCTTTGCACATCCTGGAAGAGAATTTTTCCAATCTCTCCATCTGCTTGGATATTTCTTCTTCCCAATCTCTCTATCTGCTTGAATATTTCTTCTCCCCTAGTAAGTCTATAAACAGAATATGTCAAAATAAAATTAGACACAGTCAATAGCATTCGCAGTTGCTATTGCTTTAGTTGCTCCCTTGCCTTATAAACACATGGTTTTGTTTTGATAATTTTACCTATTTTGATAATTTTACTGGATTATTTTAATCTCCATTTTCCAGAAAAGAATTAGATAAAATCTGAACATGAATTGATTCCTCCACACTCTAGCTTTTAGGGTTGTTGGTTTTTTTCAAGAACATGGGACTTTCAGTTTAGATCTGGGATCCTAGGTATTGTATTTTCACAAGAAAAATAATCTAATTAAGAGCATCATGCTCTTAGAAATTTGACTAATATTCTCCCAAACCCATCTGGGATTTTAATGTGGATTTTATTTATTTTACTTATATCTTGCCTATATTATTTTTATAAATAACTCAAAACAGTGAATATATCTAATACTCCTTCTTCCTATTTTCCCCACAACTCTGTGAGGTACATTGGGCTGACAGAGAGTGGCTGGGCCAAAGTCATCCAGTTGGCTTTCATGGTTAAGGTGGGACTAAAAGCTCATGATCTCCTGGTTTTTAGCCTGATGCATTAACCATAAATTATACTATCTCTTTGGATTGGTGCCACCATTTTGACTATTTGTAATATAGAGGAAACAAAATGCAATATCTCCCCTCTTTCTACTCTAACTTTGCACATAATCAATAGGCAGTGCTTATTTTGTTTCAATAAGCAAAAGAGTAAAGCACAAAATTTCATAGTTTAGCTCATACGGTACTTAGTTTTTCTCTCTAATATTTTTCTCCAATTTTTTATTATATGTTATTCAGCAGACATGACTATCACTAGTAATAGCTTCCTTCTGTTAGTGCTAAAAAATGTTAATGGTTCTATAGACCCTTTTCAGCTTCTTTTTTGATGATACTTAAAGGAGAGCTTTTTCAGTTTGAAAGAAGCACTGCCTTAAGCTCTTCCCTTAGAGATGTAGCAGTTACAGGGCACCTATGGACCTGTTCTTTCTATGAAAATAAATGGAATTCAATGTACAGAAATTCGATTGGAGAGTATTGAAACTCTGATTACATAAATAATCCATTGTGAATCCATTTGTTTTTTTTTAAACAAACCTGTTTGATAGATTTGCACAGAGCTTCCACATGAGATATTACAGTAGATGAAATTCTTTCTGACCTATCTTTCTTTTTCTCCTTTTTCTAAATAAAAACAACTTCTGATTGCAATCAAGTACAAGATCTCAGCAATAATTTCTGTGTATGTAGAAAATGGTTTGAGGAATTCAGAAATGAGAAAAAAATTGAACTGAGAAAGGATAAATGATTTTAACAGTAATTTAATTTAAAATATTCAATCTAGGGGCTGCCCAATTCCAGATGACTTTGGGTGCTCAGAAATGTAACAATAAAATACAATCTGAGTAATCAGAAACAAAATAAAGACAAAACTGAAGAATAAGGATAAAATGGCGATCTACAAGAAACCACAGAACACACATCATAATGGCTTCATCTATCCTCACTCATGTCCTGGGAGAACAGCCAGTTTTTTAAAAGCCTTTCTTGAATGCCATCAAAACAGGAGTTATATGAGGGGAGCCTCAGTCCAGAGAACTTCTCTATAAAATTATTTTATCTCCTTTATTATGTTATTATCACAGGTTAGGGTTAGTATTAGAGAACTTTTTCTTACAAACTAAGCTCTGTTTTTTATTATGGATATTTAACAGGTTTTTACAAAACAAATTTCAGCGATACTATAATGGTAAGTTAAAAACATCCATAACAGGACAATTAAAAGAGATTTTTTTTTCAACTAATACCCTAAGAAATAGGGGATTAGCAAACTGAATCATTTTGAGCTACTTTTTCATTTTTTATTTTATTTTCTGGAGCATCCATTTGAAAAATTCAAAATCCATTTTAAACTATACATGCAGATTTATCCCAGTTAAGCTGATATATCTCTGCTTACCTGTACTTTCTCACTATCTTCCATAGGTGTGTGCTGGGTATGGTCAAAAAATCAAAATTGTGGCTGCAACAGTGAGATTATACCTCGGACTGTTTTTATGTGCAGGTATGAATATTTTCCCCATTTCCTTTAAAATACATAAAGCAGAGCCTTTGCTTTCTCCTCCCCATGTAAGCTTGAGTGCAAATAACATTTATAGTGACCATGAAAGAATCTTAGATGTTTGCATAAAGCCACCCAAAGGTGTTGAGATAGGTAATTAACATTAAAAATAATGATTTTCTATTCATTGATATTTTTTTAAAAAAGTATAAGAATGTTTCACTAACTGTAATATGCTAAGCCTCGTCAGTCAGAATAGCTAAAGTATTGCAAGAAAACCTTTGTGTATTATGTTTTCATAAACAAAAGTAAAATATTTTTTCATAAACATAAGGAAAAGTGTGTTCTTTAATTAGCAGAGAGAGAGAGAAATATGAATCGCTTTGGGAGATCAAGGACAGAGCTTTAAAAGGAATTATGAACAACTTTGGATTTTTATCATTTCCAAACCTGTGTTTCATATATGCTTTTTAATTACTCTTATTGGTGCACAATGCTACATACAACATAATATGCTCTGAAAACTTACAGACATATTTAAAATATATTTATTTATTCTAATTTACTTTCTAAATAATGGCAGCTTTGTGAGAAGATCTTCTGGAAATACTCCACCTTTGTTAGAAAGATACATTGTAATCTCTTGATAATATGTGGGTATTTGAATGTTTTTTAGTAAATAATATATGTTGGCTTACTTGGGCAGGGAAATGTTTGGGGCAGAAGAATTAAAGATATGAATTGGCACGGAACAATAGTGAAATGTTTCTTTTGGATTTTGAGTCTTATGTAAAATATAATTCAAAATTACAAATTGGAACAGGATTTGTAAGGGTCTTTATCCCTCATGAAAAAAAAAATCCCAACTTTATTCCTGCCTCTTTAAATAAAAGAATTCTATAAAGAATTCTAAAAGATACGAAATGGGTGGTCATCAAATATTGGTCAATGACACTGGACCTGGTTTTCTGTGTTTTTTTTTTTAAGCTTTAATACACTCAGGTGGTGACGTTGGAGATATCTCTGTCTTGTGTATCCCATTTTTTAAAAATATTTGTAGATAAAAAAAATGTTTTTGTGCATAGAGATGGAACCTTTTTAAAATAACAGAAAAATTAGATCCAATGTCTACCAGCAATGTGACCTCTTCTTCCTTCTAACTCCAAACAAAATTTGTTCTCTTGCTTTTATTTCATTTTGCTTTGAATATGCATCTTCCTCCTCTGCATGAATAGGGCAATAGAATGAATAGTTCAGAGAACACCACAAATCATATAATTTTAATTTTATTCCTCTTAGAGCAATACAGTATTTTCCTCCCTTTTTTGTCTTATTCAGAGTCTATATCATGACTGATGACCGCAAGCTTGTTATTCTTTCTGCCACTATCAAAAACCAAACACTGGTTGAACAGATATTTAGTGCTTCTGATGATTGAACTTTCCTCTGTGCAACATCTGGTGTCTCCAGCATTTCTAAGTTGCTCCCTAGAGATATCTTTACTCATTACAGGAGCACACTAATTAGGTATCAAGGAAAAAACAACAACCACTGAATCTGAAAAAATGCAACCATGCAATCAAGTGCTTTTAATAAAGTACAAAGGTGTTCCTATTCTGTTTGCTCAAGAACTCATAAAACCAAAACCGTTTGTTTACTTATTCTGTAGTTATCAGTCCCTGTTTCTTTAAAAGAAAGGTATATAATTGCATGAAAAAAGAGTGACATTTGACTTATGTTGGTTTATCTTTGATTTTGCTCAGATTTGAAGCCTAGTAGAAGGTATAGAAAGATCTTCTAGCCTTAAAGGGTGTCTATCAGAATGTTGCAACAAAAATGTAACTCACATATTAATGTCTGACATTGGGACACATAGATAAAAAACAGTTTGCATCATAATACACTTTCAATATTTATTTCATTATTTGGTTTTTAATGGATGCATAGACTCCTAGCCTTTTCTACACATATGTTCAAATGCAAGTTAAAGATAATAACTGCCTTATTTATTTATTTAGATTTATATTGTTCCCCCATATTTTCAAACCTGACTGTGGGCAACCAGAAAACTCTAAAACAGACATGTCAAATTTGCGATGTCATGTGACATCACACAATGTATCGGGATGGTTTTGCCATTGCTGGCAATGGGGTGGATGCAGTGTCTGGCCTGCGGTCCAGCAGTTTGACACCCCTGCTCTAAAATAATACAACAAAGGCAAAAATATTAAAAATACAACAATGAACCATACAACCAATAGATATGACTTCACTTTGTCTTCTGTCCCCAGCAGGAGATAACCCAAACTCTTGGAATACATAGAATCAATGCTTTTTTTGTAAAAAAAAAAAAAAAAAGGTGCCAGAACTCACACATGTCATACAACCTGCCTTGCCTACCCTACAAGGTTTACCTTTGTAGTTGAAAAAAAACCCTTCAAAAAAAAAAAAAAAAAAAAAAAAAAAAAAAAAAAAAAAAAAAAAATAATGAAACAGAAGATCATTAAGGGACAAGATGAGTTGGAAGATTAAAAATATCATGAGAAAGAAAGCTCTTCATTGCTCCCTGCTCCCCGCAAGTAGATAGTTTTAAATAAATACATATCTTATAATATTTTTATTAGTTGCCATAGTTACAATACCTGGTTCTCCTGCTTTCTTGCTCTACTTCTTTTCACCCCTCTGCCAAGTAGTCCAGATCAGAAAATGGTCTAAAGAAGAAAGCAACACAGCCAGATTATATTGGATTCTCTCATTTTGATTACTGGGACAGCAATTTAAGTTCATATAACTCTTAAACCCACCTAGCCTAGGGGAACTGAATGAATTTAAGGGTTTTTCAATCTTATTTTGAATTTTATAAATTAAGAATTTTAAAATTTATAAATCCCAGGTTCTGAGAACCCACGATCGTACATGAACAATTAAGGGCGTACTATGGACTGTATTGCTAAAACCAAACAGGACAAGAGAAACAGGAAACAGAATAAATCACAATAATAAAATTATGCACCTTTGATATAATAAGTCACAGATTTGTCCTGTGCTGACTATCAGAGTAAGAGGGAAGAAGATAAGATGCATGAAGCTTTTCTAGCTATGAAGAAAAGGACAGAAGAGGTTTTGAATGGGGAGATAACTATTTCTCACCTGGTGAAAAGTAAAGCTTGATAGCAGATCTGTCTATTGCAAAAGCAAGAGACAAATGAGCAACTAGTTCTCACCTCAAAATATAGCACAACTAGTCAGTTTCAGGCTCAGACAGTAAAATGGAAAAAAATTGGAATCTCAGTTTCAGTATTAATATGGCTTGCATTTGGTACGTAGCAAGTGCTGGAAATTTTTGCAATGGCTGAAAAACTGTTAGGCATACAGTAAGCCAAATAGTGAGATCCAATTGAATCCAATTCTTTATTGGTTTGCACCTTATAAACAGAATCTTGCCAAATGAAAACTTTAATTTTCTAAGCTAATAAATATATCCTGAACAATTCTAGAGCAGGGGTGTCAAACTGCCGGCCTCTGGGCCGGACGCGTCACGAGGAAACCATGCCCACCCCATTGCTGGCAATGCGGAAAAAGCTCCGGTATGTCGCGTGACATCACGTGATGTTGTGAGTTTGACATGTCTGTTCTAGAGCATGGTTACCTGAACCTCCCCCCACTTTTCCCACCCAACATTTGACTGCTCAATCTCTTGATCTGAATCTCTTTCTGGAAAAGCTCAAAGTAGCAAAATCCCTCTCTTTGCTGCTGCCAATGCACATTCAATCACAATACCTTATATACATCAGATCTTCTTATTATTACTATCTATCATCTCTTTCTATCAATTGCATTGCCAGTCACAGGAAAACCGATATGTAAATGGACTATTTAGCTATATTTAAAATTAAACAGACCTATGCATCCACAGAAAGTAACAAAAGAATAATTGATCATCTGTTTCACTTTCTCATTCATCAGATACTTATTTTTGTTAGTGAGTATATCTGTCTAAATGAGAAAATATTATGCAGGATACCTTCTCTATAGCTAAAACCTAAATAAAATGCTGATTTTACCCTGATAGAGAAATTCATTAGCTTAAATTCCAGAATGCATATTTAGAAGTTTAGTTCTAGCTAGATTATTTCCTGTATTTTCACATCCCTTGAAATTCAGCTAAGTCATGAGACTACTTGACATGTAAAATCAGTAAATCAATAGAATGGTATTCTGTCCGAAGTTGGTATTCTTGGTATTTATAACGAAGTCAATGACTCTTGCATCAGTCTGATCTAAAGGCCCAAGCAAAGACATGATGTTAAATGTGCCTTTGCATTTAAAGTGAACATTACTCAAAAAATGTAACTGCAGAGTGAGAAGGCAGATCATAACTGAGATCACAGCAGGTGATGACAGGAAATGTAATGATTTTTTTTCTACTACTGGACTCTTTATAAGAACTTATAGTCTTCTGAAGCAGCTATTTGCATTTGAAAAGAGGCCCCTTTGGTGTCAGTGGAACATTTCCTACAAATATAAATATCAGCTTCAAATAAAAATTGTTGAAACTATAATGGGAAGGGGGGAAGGTTCATTTTCCTTGTCCTCCTGCAATTCTAAATATTATAATCTTACTACAGGGGCAGCTTCTGTTTATATTTTGAAATCTTCTCGTTCAATATAAAAGTAATTTAACATGGAATCTAGCAGGCTCAAACATTACTTTCACAATGCAGGGATTGGCAACTTTTCTAGCCTGGAGTGTTGTAAAGTTTTGTGAAACTCTCCAAGCACTTCCTTGGTTCTATCAGAATTCAGCAAGATCCTGCAAACCGCAGACACGCTCCAAGGCTTTGAAAAAGAGAGTGTTTCTAGTTTTCTAATCAATCACCAATTTTTCTTCTTTTTCCTGCCTTCACAGAAAAGTCTGGCTCCCAAACGGCAGATACAGAATTCTGAATGAGATGGATGAATGTTTTTAGCATAATCTTACTTGCTTTGCATTCATACTAATTCCTGAAAAGCACAATGCAAACTACAGCAAAAGCATTTCTTCCTGGAGCTTCCACTAACTTTGCCTGTGAATATAAATATTGATTTTCTATATGCAGAGCATCGAAAAGAATCCAATGGAAGAAGTTTTCTTCATGATTGTATAGGTATACCTTTTCTTTGTAAAAATGTTAGATTGCTATTTATGATATAGCTACTAGTTTCATGAAAAGGGGTAAAAATACTAGAAGAGCAGCTTGTCTGTAATAAAAGACTTACAGTGCACTGTAGCTAATATTCCAAGTTATTTTTTAAAAAAATCCTTCACACCATATAATTATAATATATATTTCATTACTTTTAAAGCACATTAATTTTATTCTCATTATTGACTCCCCAGACTCTATCATCATGAATCATCATTATAATTTTTGCCAGATCAATGTGTGTTTGAGATTGTTCTCAAGAATTTACAGCAACACTAAAGCTTTTCATCTAGTGTTTTTCATCCAAAAATACTAGAACTTAAGTAGGATGCTTGAGGCTGTGATAGATTCATTTTATAATTTTTCATTTTAATTATTTTTGCTACCATATGTAAAAGGATAACATCAGCATGCTGTTTATGTAGTGAAAAATATTTCTAATTCTTTTTCTCCATGCTAGTTTGTAAGCCAATGATATGTTTGATTCACAGCTTTAACAGAAGAAGCCATGTAAGTAGCCATGGAGTGAAACATATGATAGCCCATAAGATAAATGATAAGAATAATTACTTGATTTTTTCTTCTTTTTTCTCCTCTCCCGCCCTCCCCCAAGTTTGTTTGTTATAACCAGTCCATATTGATGAATAAAAAGTCAGAATTGTAATGAAAAAAGTGCCAATGTGGTATAGCAGAGAAGAAATGTTTTACAAGCCCATGTCCATCATATTCATTGGATTTCAATTCATAGTCTATGTGGAAGTTGTAGACCAAAACAGCTGTAAGAATCAAGAAAAGAGATTTTCAATTGGGCCAAGGAAACTCATACTTGAATCTCTTCTAATCTATGCAATGAAGTTAATGGCCATTTAATTGTTTTATAAATATATTGCAAGTATATTGCAATTAGGAAATTTGTATTCATAAGGAAAGAAGCTTCTTACCTAATCTGGATTATCATTTTATGGCTTCAGTTTTATTTACCAACACAGAATGATCATAATTAGTCAGTTTGTTGGGGGTGGGAGAGAGAGACAGAGGGACAGAGAGACAGAGAGACACAGAGAGAGAGACAGAGACAGAGAGACAGAAGAACAAAATCAGGTCATTGTTCCTATCATTATCATATGTTTTACTCCATGGCTACTTGCTCAAATGATAGAAGATTCCCATATCTCTTCAAAAGAACTAAGTAGTTTTCCATGTGGCCCAATAATCACTGGACTGTAGGCTTCACTTCCAGTATATCATCCTTCTTTACCTATGTGGTCATCTCCTTTGGCATCACCCGTGTTCTCTAAAGATCCAACATTTCTCTCTCTCCTCTATTTCTCTCTGTCTCTCTGTCTCTCTCTTAAAAAGTATTTCTTTATGAATGTTTTTTATACTTCTCAGCAGCTGAGTGAAATGTTACTCTAGAATTTCAGAGCTATCGTTTTGAAGATGGACATCAACATTCCAAAAATAGCTTTGCTTCTATATTGAAGAATCAGGCTATCTGCTTATTGCTTTTTCTTGTGCAAGTTCCTATTGAATTGTGAAAGGTAAAATCATGGTAAATCATTTTCAGTAGGAAGAATGCTTAGAAAAATGTTAATAAAAATAAATGTGCAGGAAAACAAGAGAGGTATTTATTATAACTATATATCTATTTTTAAAAATGCTTTTGCTACTGTTTTAGGTTATAAATATTTTTCATAATAGTGAACAAATGTGGGATAATATTTTAAAATACCCACTGAGTGCCTAAGGCATTTAAAATTAAACATCAGAAGACCTGAATCAAAAATATTTTTAAAATATCATGTAAGCCCAGTGACTTGATTTGATAATTTCAGCTGTTCACTGCTTCAGGCTATCTTTGTCATGCTGTCAGTGTGTCTTTCCTTCTCATATTGGGAAAATGGAAAGTGATGCATTAATATATAGTTATTTGAAAGCTGCAGTGAAGGCTGACAAGACATCATTTTTTAATAAATATATAGAAGGGGGATAGTAAATATAAAAATAAGAGGAGGAAGGCATGTTGGTATGTTTGCCACCTTGAGTTGTACATGAAAAAAAGTGTTTGTGTGTTTGTGTATATTTTGACACAGAGTAATTAAAACTGATGCGGTGGAACTACCAGAAGGCTATATAGCAGACACATACATCATGTGCAAGTACCTTGGTATCTCACAGTCATATAAGAACCATGAGGAGGTAAGACAAATGGCATCATCCAAGTACCACAAAAGAATAAGATAGGTCCTGAAAAACACCTCAGTTAGCATCTGTTAATGCATTATGCTGATAATTTTTATATCTCCTTCTCACATAATATTACTGCAATAGACTACAGTGTGAGTGGTGCAATATTTTGTACTGCAATGAAAGGTGAGTGTTGATCACTGGAAAAGAGATCAAAGCCTTTCTTGAGACTGAGACATGACTGGCAGGCACAAGAACAATGTGAGCTTATTTAATTCTTGATAGTTTTTGATTTATTTGGTTGTGTGTATAAAAATAAAAAGTATCTTATTTGTGCCTGCTCACTGTAAATATAAATCACTCATTATATGCAGAATTTTGATAGGCTGCGTCTCATTGGTAAATATGTTTGCCTAGTGTCAAAATGGCTTTCCACTTTGCTAAGGTATAATGTGTTCCTCTGGCTATTTATAAAATGTCTTGCTTATGTATGGATCAGGCAGCATTTGACCATGAAGACTGTACTAACCATTACTCACCCAATGCCATCTTAAATCAGCTTGTTAATTTTTCTCAACTATTTGGCCACTTGACTAAGAATAGTTGAAGATCAAGCTTTGCTATGAAAATCATCTTGCTGAAATATTGAAACACATGCCTGAACAGATGACACCTCCAGGTTTTGGTTTGGGTCAGCTGGACATGAGTAAGAATGGTTTGTGAACATGTTTGTCCATGAGAACAGTTCTTTGTCTTTCATTCAGTTTCCAGCTCAAATGCCAATCAAATATGCTAAAAACACCAGGTTTTTATTTGAATTTTGCCTGCATCTTAAAGGTTACTTGATTTACAATAATGCAGCACTTACAAATGGCTGTTTCATGAGTAGAGCTAGAGGTTTCCAATAATTTATTCTCCATGCTAAAATCTTAAATCTTAAACCAGGATATTTGAATTAATAAATACTCACAGAGTTCCTAAGATCTAGGAGACCCCATTGGGATTTTTTTAATCCAGCAAGCATACAGAATTCTGTTCTTATTTACCATATAATATAAAATCAGAATGCACACCCAAATCAATGTTTAGGCATATACTTATCCAAATAAGTCTATTTTAACAATAATTTACCCTACAGGATTTGGGTAAGATTATATTTGTTCTCTAGATTCTTAAATATACTTCTGTCATTGTCAATTTTTATAATACTGCTTCATATAGTTTATAAAAAGATCCCAGATGACATGAATTGATTTTATGACTCCTCTCTGTTGAAATAATGTAATTTACAAGTCAATTTTTTCAGTATAGCAATTTTTCCATACCATATTGTGCAAACTTTCAA
Organism: Crotalus tigris; assembly: GCF_016545835.1. NCBI lineage: Eukaryota > Metazoa > Chordata > Lepidosauria > Squamata > Viperidae > Crotalus > Crotalus tigris. The sequence continues at coordinate 1,377,506 of NW_024096576.1, forward strand.
TTGAAATACTTTCTAATGGTTTCTGAAATCAAGTAATAGTAACTTTAGCAGAAAATAAGTGTGTTATTAAACGTTTGTATTCTAATAGTTTGTTTGTGTTTAAAAACAGACCTAGTGAATACAGTTGAGGAATTTAAGCATATTTACATTTATTGTCTATATTTCTTCCTTTGTGCATATGTGTGTATTAATATTGATTTTTTTCTCAAGAATTCCATATTATCTGCTCAAATGACATTATAGTTGAATTGTATGCATTACAATGTTGGTATTAGAAGAGAAAGTAGTCAAGCTACAGCTTCAGAGGGTCCTGAAGGAAACAGATTATTGTGACCTTTTGGAACTGACTTTCAGATTGGGACATAGTACTAAGAAAGGATTGGTCATGTTTGTGGATCACCTTTGGAAGAGCCAGGATGGAAATGGTATAGGATGGAAGTGGTGTATCTTTCTAGATCCTCCACACAAAGTAGGAGTGGGGAGCACTATCTTGTAATGGTTCCTTAGCCATTTCCAATTAGTATTGACAGAAAAAGAGAGATCAAGCCCATGGCTCCTGATATGTGGGATGTCACAGGGTTTGATGCTCTTCCTGTTTAATGTTCCCTATGCTATCCATCTGGTAAACTCACAAGATTCATTTTTCTCATCATGCACATGTATATATAACCCAAACTAGACTGTTGTTTCTCTGTGTCATATAATATATGTGGGTATATGCAAAATTCTGTATTTATTTATTTTTGCCATATTTATGTAGTGTATATCAGATGTAGGCAATGAAATTTCATTTTAATGTATGCCGACTAATGTACACTCAAAGTGACAATAAAAGTTATTATTCTAAATATTCTATTATTCTATGTGATCATTGTATTAGATCATCAATTAGCTGAGGTTCAGGTATCACTACTATAATGATGATACTCAACATTTGCTGATGTTGTTGGGTCTTGACCTGAGGTTTAGTAGCTTTGGAGATCTGAATGGAAAGACCAAGTAGCTGTGGATACTTGAACTATCCAGAATTATAGACTTTCCATTTCTAGTTCTAAATGGGATGCAATTCTCTTTTGAAGACGGCATGAAATTGTGAGTTTTCTTGAAGTCATAGCTCCAGATAGGAGAGCAGATAGCATTTGAGGCCATAAAGATTTTTTGCACAGATTCATCTTTTATGTCAATTGTGCCCATTTATAGATTGGGAGGCTCGACAGGCAGTAACTATTGCTTTGATCACCTTGCATGTGGATTACTGAAGACTGCTTAGCTAGCCTAGAATGTGGTGGTATAGGCAATTATAGCTTTGCCCATGTAATACCTCTGCTTTGTACAGGTGCATTGGGTATCAGTTCAAGGTGCAGTTATTATCTATTAAGGCCTTTAAATCATAGAACCTGGCAATCCAAGGATCGGTTATCTGTAATGTCTGTCATCCTATTCAATCTGACAGAGTGGCATGCTTCAATTAAAAAGTATCATGTGATGAGACCTAGGAAGCAGGCCTTCTCTGACATTCCTTCTGAAATATCATTTCCCTAGACGAATCATTAACAGTCTTCTCCCAAGCTTGGGTTAGATTGAGTGGTAGATCCCTTGCAGAAATGTTGCACACATATGGTATTTTACACTTTCTTGATATCAACATGTGTGTAGTTTAATCTATTTTTAATACTGTGTGTTACCCAGAGACATCATAGAGTTGGTCAGCACCCACAAGTTGGTAAGTCAATAGGTGAATAAGTAAATATCCCTTTGAGATATATAGTCTACTTTACTTTCAATTACTTATAAGTAATAAAGGTGGGATAATATATAATATATGATAGATAGATAGATAGATAGATAGATAGATAGATAGATAGATAGGTAATCTTGCTGTCTTACAAAATGATATGTCTTACACTAATATTAAGGAATTTTTCATAAGAAATAATTTGCTCATCTACACATTTAGGCAAAATTATATGGCAAAATTTAATTAATTAAATCAGTACTTTGTAATCCAAATATCAAGAACACCTTGGAATATGAATTAAATCTGACTCCCCAAGTTGGTGTGCAATGCAAGAAACCAACCTAGATAAAGACAAGCCTATCAACATCTGTTTAAAAGAAATGTGGAAATTTAGCATTCTTGAATTTCTTGGAATATGCATTTATTTGTTTGTGTGCATGTCTGTCATCTAAACCAGGAATTCATTATTCAGAGCACATTCAGCAAGCAGCAAACAGAGGACCAACTATTTTAATGTTGCATATTAGAGTTTGATAGGAACAAAAGCATTTTTTATTTCATTAGTAACTGAAGCAAGGAAAATATGTTTTACTAGCATTTGAAGCCAGAAATCTTCAAGTAAAATAAAAAACTCTATTATATACATTAATCTTGTTTTTTTTTAATCTGAAAAAGATTTAGCAGGATAATTTTCAATCATGTTCACAAAACAATTTAGCTTGAAAATGAGAACAACTATAGCAGTGCATTTAAAAATAGATATTTTATGTTCTTATTCAAATTAAAATGTGGTGGTAGTGGTATAATGTCACTGGGAGCTGGTTTGCTTTTTAAGAAGCTAAACATTTATAAAAGGAATCACACACAAACTGCGAGGTTACATATCTATGTATTCAATTGCTGCAAGTGGCTACTTAGTAATTTCAACCAGTGTAAATGAGATCTTTACCCGGTGGGCTATATCTGGTCATAACATAACTGAAATAACTCTGCAAAAGACATACAACAGATAAACAAGAATGTGATTCTTGTAGCTGTCCTTTTAAAAAGTGAGATAATTTGGGCAGCTAAGGGCTACTTTAGTGAATAACATTATCACAGTCAGCATGGCTCTGCGGTTTGGGAGGAATGTGTAGGGTTTTTTGGGGTGTTTGAAATCTAAAATAAGGCACACACAGCTAGAAAAAAGGCTTCAGCCAAAAGGCAGTGTGAAAACACTTCGCTATCCCTTAGTGGCTTGCTACTAAAACTTAATAATGTGATTTGGGAGAGCAGTGGCTTGTAAACCACGGATCAGTCTTCTTCAGCACAAAAGAATGCATATCTCTATCCTTTTTGTCTCTATAATCAAGTTGTCTTGATTTCTAGTTGCAACTGAACAATTGCTTCCTAATTCTTTTTTATATATTTTTATTTCATACAGAATGAAAAAAAAAACCCAGTTACAAAAAAGATAAAAAAAGAAAAAAAGTGTATAAGATTAACAATAAACATATGACCTCCACCCTAGTTGAATGCTGATAGGTTACTCCCTTGCATTGAAGGCAGTGGTAGGATTCAGCTGGTTCGCACCACTTCGGCAGAACCAGTAGCTAATTTTTTCTTGCCCAGGCCCAGAATGGACTTCTGGAAGTGGCATCCACACAGAGAACTGGTTGTTCACATATTTGAATCCCACCGCTGATTGCAGGTAATACAATGTTATACATTTTTCATCTACGCTTACTAAATTACTGTTTTACATCACATTCTCTTAACAAATATCTCAGATATATAAATCTATCAATTAAATTGACTCAGTAATTGTTCACTGTAAAAAGCTATTAACTGTTAACTCAAATATATATATTAAACTTCAAAGCCTTCTGTTAACAGTCCATTATTATATTTAACTCACAGAAACTCCATGAAAGTCTTCCAGTCTCTTATAAACTTATCCAAACCATTGACTCTAACAAATGCAGTAAATTTTACTATCTCTGCCAATTCAGTCAGTTTCAAAATCCACTCTTTGGTTGTCATATTCCTTCCCCCCCCCCCAAAATGTATCTCATAATTCTTTAGCACAAACACAAATGATCAAATTTTTGATAGTGGTTTTTGCCTTGTCTTTTTAGATACCTTTCCTGGGCAATTTGAAAACTACTCTTCTCTTGCCATTCTGTTATTCCAGACCCGCAGTGTTTCTCAACCTTGGCAACTTTACCATGTGTGGACTTCAACTCCCAAAATTCTCCAGCTAGTAAAGAGCAAACAAAACAGTGAGCAATTGTAGATGAACAACTAATAATTTGTAGATGGATACAGCTGCTATGAGCTGGAGATAAAAGCTCAAGGACTTTCATTCTTGAGGCTTTGAGAATTGGTTTATAGAAAGTGAAATGATAGATACAGGTATAATTATTGTTTCTTAAGCTCTTCAACACATTCTGGGCCCTAATAGCTACTTCTTTTGTATGGCTTTGCTTCAGAACATGCTTTTATTTTCTGCAACTCCATGTGTACTCAGAGGGAGGGAAGAATCTTATTGAATATCGATGATAGCTGAGCTAACCTCTGAATAAACAATGGGGTCAGGCTACATAGGACTTTCAGGCTATGCTAAACGTAAGTCCTATTGATTTTCCTACAACTGATGCTCAAGTCAGTATATACAGATTTTCAACCTTAGCCTATACATATGAGAAATTGTCTCTGGATATTATGCTTGGATACATTACTATGAAGTTTTCTTTAGTCACCTATCTTCTAAAATTAAAGACTACTTTAATTTTAAATTGGGACTGTTTACAGTCTACTTAAACTTTTTTTTCAGAGCTATTTCACTTTATTTCAGAGTGGTTGTTTCTAATGCAAGTAGGTATGAAAAATGTGGTGCACAAGAGAGGCTTCATGGTTTTGCACCTATTTTAGGAGTCAGCAGAGGTACCTATTTATTTATTAAATTTGCATGCCATCCATATCTCCACCAAATGATTCTGGTGGCTATACCTATACCTTGCCTTTGAAGACCCTTTTATAAATCTAACTGTCTGATTATTCTGCCAACTGTCAGCAGTTCGATCCTGACTGGCTCACTCAGTCTTCCATTCTTCCAAGGTTGGTAAAATGAGGACCCAGATTATTGGGGGCAATATGCTGTCTCTGCTTAGAGAGAACTGTAAAGTGCTATGAAGTAGTATAAAGTGCTACTCTCAGCATAACATTCTGTGGTAATGACTACCCCTTTCTTCTGATTAGTACAAAAACTAGCCAATTACATTTGCACATTCTGCAAGAAGGTATTTTCCAATGGGCATTGTGGAGAATCTAAATGTAGTCTGTCTCCCCATAATATTGACTGTCATAAAAATAAATGGGAAAGCTAAAAACAGGGATTAGTAATAGGAACTACCATGTTTTTTACTGTTCCTTTTCCAAACACAATTTTAATTAGAGGGAAACATAAGATAACTAAATTCATACTTTCATCAGATAAATATGTATGTTAGCCTTTAGTTTAATTAGATTAGGGTCTCTTTTTGCTGTTAGCCATATTTCTGTATGCTTGAATTTTCTCAGAATATCTTATAATATATGTTCTCTGCAAAAATGGGATACTAAATTTTTAGATGTTGATTTGAAATAGCACAGGAACATTCAGTATTTATGAAGTAACCATAACTAACAAAAATGCCTATAACTGAAATATTAATATATATCTTGATGTCTGGGAATATTTAGCATCTCACCTGTTAATATTGATTCTAGGCTAGGAATGGCTATTTTTATACTCATGAGTCTTATACTATATGTAATTGAGCTGTTTCCTAAAATAAATAAACACTTATGTTTAATAGTTAGAATTAAGAATAATTCTATGCAGGGCTCTGTGAAAGTCAAGTTTAACTGAAGATGAATTACAAATACTTTGAACTAAATGTTTTGTATATGTTTTGTTTCACAAGAATTAAGGATGTTAATAGAATGCAGTGAACAAGGAGTAGATGAGTTTAATGTAAGCAAAATTATTCATTTTATACAAGAATGTGAAATAAGAGAGCATGTTTATAATAAATTTAGTTCTAACATTATGCTCCACATCAATACAAAAAACAACTCAAGAAGCAGATTTATGAGCCACTGAAATGGAAGTTCTTTTAGCTAAATACAAGATTATTTCAATAAGGATTAAATGCTGGAATTTATTCAGTCCATATTGAAATGATCTTCTAAATGTTCTTCTATTTCTATTTCAGTGGCTCATGTAGCCACTGATTATTTCCTAATGTCAAAATGCATGATGTGGTCATCCATCCATTCCTAGCTCAAAGCAACTTCTGCTGATCTTTTCTGCTGCCTATCAAATAGTGTTTTATGACTTGTGCCAGCTTAAATGATGCTATCCAATTTGCGTACTCTATGGCAAGATGCCATCCGCTCCTATCACTATTCAACAAACTTTTTTATTTTACAAATTCATGGATGAAATAGTGGATATGTGCTAGCTTGCCTTAATTATTTTGCTTATAAGTTCATTGAGGGAAGGGTGAATTAATGACCCAATGTTTTGTGACAGAAAGCATGGTAAAGCTTTTATGTTGGTTTTTTTTTTAACCTGTCCAGGAAGAATTTAAAAAAAGCAATCGACTTATATGAATTGCAACCCACAGTGGCTGAGAGAAGGAAGGAGGTGAAATTTGGAAAAGCACATCTTAAGTTGATTTCATTTCTTATATCTAGGAGTCCAGCAGGTTAAGGCTGCAGTATAGGAAATCTCTAAGCCTGTGAAAGGTTAGAATCACCTAGACAAAAATATTTATGCCACAGGGCATCATGAGTCTTTTCATTAGAATTTAGACCTCCTCAGTGAAATAACATCTCATCCACACATTCATAGAAATTGCTCAAAATTACCAAGATTGTTGTTTCATTTGTGCAGGGTTTCTTTCTTCTTCTTTTCAAAGTTCTCACCCACTCCTTTTTCATAAATGAAGTTAAAAGGCTGTAATGCTTTTTGGAAAGGTATTGTAATAATTAATAAGGCTATGCAACCATTTGAACAAGATGTTCCTCAAAGCATATTTATGCAAGTGAAATACCAGCCCTTTAGAATGTTGAACCACTTTGTGTATCTGGCTATTCCTGGTTGTTTGCATTGATATGTGCATCCATACATGGTGCTTCACTTGAGACCACTACCAAATCAAAGCAGTGTACATACACATACTGTATATGAGCAGACAGTTGGTACAGTCTTTAGAGTAGCTCTACAGGTCTTCTACGGGACACTTGCAGTAACATAATTTTGCAAAACACCTCTTTTGAATACATTGTATGACCCTGGCAGTTAGACTGTTGAGAGATCTAGGTTTAAATTCTTAATTCAACATAAAGCCGATTGAATGATTCGTGGCCAGCCAGTTGCTAATTGTCCATGTATTGCAATTCATACTGCAGCTATGAAAATAAAATTGAAAAGAGAAACTTTTGATTTCTAATGCTCTGCCCAAATTTAAAAAAACAATGTAATTATAATTGCACTGAAAGCATACTGCAGCATAATCTTGCATTCACAAAAGGGTTATTTCACTTGGAACAGGAAAACTGATTCTTAAAGATAGATCCATGAAGATACCATTGGAAAAATAATCAGAATGAAAACATATCTGAACTTTCATTGAACAAATGTCCAATGTATCTCTGCTAGGTTAACATTTTGTGCAATATTCTGATTCTCTATAAAAATGCAATTTATGGCAAAGGATATAAAAGTTCAGAAGAACATTCTAGAAGTTTCATTTCTCTTCAAGGTTTTTGATCCAAAAATGAACATTTTTTTAAAAAAACTCCAACCAAATCAAACAGGAAACATTACCTGTGATAGCTTTGGTGAACTTTAAAGGTTTTATTTCTCACAAAGATACATGCTTCTTGAGCAGAGTAGACCTTTTTATTCTATTTTTCTCTTCCATTTTCATTCAGTCTGTAGAAAAGTAGTTTTTTGCAAATCTATCTAGTTCAGCCTTAGATCACCAATTGGGTTATTTGATTATTTTAGTCCATATCATTTATTTATGCCTTGCTCTTTTATTGAGGTCTATCACCCATGAGAAATATTCTGCTTCTGGTGCACCTCTTTAAGTGATTTTACTCCTAAAATCTGGTGAAAGTATATGACAAGTACTCAAAAACTCTTGGTTTTCTGGAGAAAAGGGCTTATTTACATTCTTGTAGCCCATCCTTTATTTTTTACAGTTATCTCTCCCCTCTCAGACATCTCAAAATGTCATTGGCAATTTCCAAGTGGAGAGCTCAACACTGAAAATCAGTGAGCTGGGATATTTGCTGGTTAGGAATGAGTTGCATCCTAACAGAATAACAGAGCTAGGAGAGACATTGGAGGTCTTCCAGTCCAATCTCCTGCTCAAGCAGGAGACCCTATACCATTTCAGACAAATGGCTGTCCAGTGTCTTCTTAAAAGCCTCCGGGGATGAAGCACCCACAACTTCTGAAGGCAAGACGTTCCTGAACAAGTTATGCACAGCAGGGCTCCTTATGTGAACTGCTTTCACAACAGACCCTATTGTGAACATATATTTAGTAGTTAATTGAAACACATACTAAAAATTATACTTGAGCAGACATTTATTGGTTTCCTAGAAAATTAACAAAACAATTTTTATGATATTTTCTGTTGACGCAAACAACTTCTCCTGTATTGCATCCTCATCTACTAAATTAAAATATTAAATCTGGGGCCTAAACATGGCTGCTTACAGGAGAGGCGGTAGGAAAATGGAAGTAAATCTTTTAAGCAGATTTTCACTTCACCTCCTTGGAATATTTTTTCAAGTTGCAATATTTATATCAAACATTTGGTCAATGTTGACATTAAACTAATGAGTAGTTTGCCTGTAAGAGACCTTGAAATGGCATAAGGATTTATGCAACTTCTACTTTGGTTAAGGTGTCAGTAGTAGCAAACCAGCAAATTGTGATACAAAGTATTCCATATGCCAGATTTATTAAATAATTATAATTGAAAGCTTTAGATAAATGGAGTTACTTTGTCTGGGCTTGACCGATGATGCTTAATATTCAATTAAGCATCATGTACTTGGGCTCAGATGCTAATGTGGACCTGAAATGAAGCTTAATGTGTTTGACCCTAGTAACCCAGTGACTTTGATTTTATATGAGACAGATACCTAATGCATTTTATAGAACCAAGGGACTCACAACATCTCTTCATTACTGGGATGAAATGTCCAGTTCATTCTCTAAAAGCTTACTTAAGTGTCCCTAGTCTATTGATTTTTTTAAAAAAGAAAAGAATCAAGCTTCAAGAACCTTTAACCTACATTAATTATTTTTTATTTGCTAATCTAAACAGGAACTAATCACTGGTGCAAAGGATTAACATACACCAGAGACCAGATGGTATAATTTAAGTTTTATTTTAAAGTCCTAGGGGAATCCTATGGTGTGGAATTGGATTAACCTTTTTGACACTCTTTCTAATAACCCAAAGCTACAGTATAAGGCTTAATCTCTTGACACCTTGCATGAATCATTTTCAGAGTACATAGATTCTGAAAATGTGCATGGAAAGACATATACTTTATCAAAACAATATGATTAAATGTTTTCTTGTACAATTACCGCTAACTTGTAGTGCAGAATGATAATCAGTTATCTTAGTGATTTCCATCCAATCTAATTCTCTCTATACTTATTTTCTTTATGTATAGATAAACATTTAAAAACTCTTAAGAAACAATTCCCAGAATATGCGAAAACAATGTACTGTGTCAAACAACACTTTAAAAGGTTTAGATTGACAGATACATTATTCCAGTTGCATAGTTGGATCTGATTAAGTATTTACACATAAAAGGGTGATCCTGATCTCAATTATTTATAGATATCTCTCACTGACAAATGAGATTTATGCATGAGAAACCAGTGGCAGGATTGAAGCTGAAAGTCAATATTTATTGATCCTGGTATATTGTTTGCCAAATGATCTTTTTAAGATGACATTACAATATAATAATTGCATATATTATTTTTAATGCACCTAATTGTAATAAGAAGAGGAAATTTAACCCCTCATTTATTCTTATGACTTTTTTCTTTTCTGCTCCAGTGTTGTTGTTCCATGGAATGTTTAAATAATCTTATTGTTGTGGAGAAAATATAACTAGGAGAATGTTTATTTCTCCCAAATCTTCTTGGATTTTCATTTTTTTCTTTTTTAAATACATTTTTATCTATCTTGGTATGGTACAGTTTTTCAATACAGCTACACAGATACTTAAAATTATAACATTATGAAGAATGCTGTATTAGTACTGCAGCACATATAACTAATAGTATTCCATTTGGGTTACTTTAAAATATCTGTAATATCCATAAACACAAGGTTAAGGAAAAAAGATATAAAAGGATTGACTTATCAATTGTAATTAGCACAGTATAGCTTGTATGGCATACAAACACTTTAGATTTCTGATTTCAAACAACAAATAAATGAGAGTGACTTTGCTAATTCAGTTATCAGAGGTATCAAACTGCTGGCCTGAAGGCTGGTTGCATCATGTGGAGGCCGTGCCCACCCCAGCTCCAGCAATGCAAAAAAACTCATGATACGTCGTGACACATTACATGACACCTGTGAGTTAGATCTTATGGACCAATTCAATATAATCTAATTCAGGCTAACTAGGAATAAGGAATTGTATCACATAACAGTGGTATAAATTCAAAATTGAAGAATGCTGAGTTTTATACATATACAGAAAGAAAGAGAGATGACAAGAGAGATGACATTAAAAAAAACCTGATTTGGATAGTTTAAGGATTGTGCTTCTTAGTGCAACTAAATGATACCAATTTTCTACATCCTGGAGCCATGCAGCTGTCACCAAGAGACAAGGATAGGCAGCAGAAGAAAGGTCTGAATGTTTTCATTAACTAGATGGCTCCAGAAAAATATGTCTGGTAGTTTGCAATAAAAGTAGAATCTAATTTTTCGGGATTGAACTGATGCAACTGATATAAAAGAAATGACAAAGCATGGATGTTGCAAGTCATGGTTTAACCACAACTATTGCTGGCTGATTGCTCAATAGGAGTAGAATGGCTGTAAACATCTAAACTGTTGCTACTTCTGATTAAAATAACCAGAGAAGGAACAGGTTGACATGACATGGTGATTGGAAAATAGACTGAAGAAACTTCCTTTTGAATTGCATTCTTAAGAGAAATTCCTGTTGCTGTTGTTTTTGGGTACTTTATCTGAAACAAATAGCACCGTTGAACAAAACATACTGTTTGTTTATTGCTCTGCCTCCCCTAATATATGATTCTATGCTATCAGCTTTTGATTGCCAATTACTATTATTAAATACATATATTAAATAAATAATATCTCTGCTGAGATCTCTGATAACTGGGTCCACCTAATTTTATGATCTCTTAACAGTTCCTATTAGATTGCCTTGATCTCTTCCTAGTATCATTTCCCCCCAATTCTTTGTATTCTACTCATGAATATTTTGGAATAAGGACAACAGTTAAAGAATTAATTCAACCCTTATCATCCTTCTTCTTATCTATTGAACATTTGAGACCTTATTAGGTATCTTTCCACTTTGAGAAATATAGTTAATTGGGATAGGCTGTACATAATGCAATTCCTTTCCATATGAAAAAAGATATAATTGGCTTTCTCTTTTCCCAAGAAACTAAAAGACCTGTGTTCTCAATCTGTTTTACTGTGCTATCGCTTTTTAAAAAGTTATTTGAAAATGAACTTTTATTGTCTTCTAAGTGTATTTAATGATATTCATATAATTTTATAAAAGTATTTATTATGTTGATTGGGATAATCGCATAAGCTGTTAGAATGTAATTTTAAAGAAATATTGAAGAATCGTATCTAAAATAACATTCAAAATATCACTGGTATCTAATAACTTCAGCTTACTTCCACTTAAAAATAATATTTGCATTTTTTCCATCAGCTACAGCTACAGCACACCACATAACATTTATTTATTTATTTATAGAACTACCACATGGATATCACAGGTACAAAAGAAATTTAAGCCTCAAACAAAACTACTGTGAACTTTTTGTAGAGTGATTCTTTCTTAAGTCTTGAGCCATTTCTGTAAGTTCTGTAATTTTGGAATTTTGTTTAGAAATTTTATAGTTCATAGCTGAGTTTTCCAATCTGAAATATGGAAAAAATAATAATGATTCATATACTGTTTATTATTATCCCTGATAAGATTTATCTTTACATAAAGTCATCCATAAACTATGGGCAAGTAAATCTGTGTTCATCTCTGAATGTTCACTCTCAAGCTAAAACTCTTTCCTGATTCTGGATGATAAAAAGTCATTTGTTAAGGATGTTTGTGGACAAATTCTCTTGCTTGCTCTCACTGGCCTAATTCTCCTTTTTCATGTTGATTCATTAAGAGTTCAGAGAAGTATTATATCCTTGCAATGCTTAAGTATTATTCTCATGCAAGTGAATGATTCTGATTATAGCCATGAATTGACCATAGTTTCTTTTCAGAAAAGAAATAAATTGGGAATAGTTTATTTATTTTGCTCTGCCTATGTCTGTTTGTTTCTTCAAGTGCATCATCTTCCCTTTATCAATGTTCATGATATGCTAACAACTAAAATGAATGACAAATGCTACAGGGAAAGTCTATTGCAAATGAATTATCATTTTTTCATAAACGAATAACATGAATAAAATCAAAATTATATAAACTGTACTGCAACTAAACAAGAACAAATAAACAACATTGTACCCTTTATTATTTTTTTCATATTTTTTGCTAGGCATGCTTGTTCTGAGTCATATTTATTTATTTATTTAATTTTATTTATATGCCGCCCAATCCCAAAGGACTCAGGGCGGCGTACAAAATTAAAACAATCATCTAACAATAATACAATAAAATAATACAATCATGCCGCATGTCCGATCATATACTGCCCCCCTGGGACATCAGCCCCAGGTCTGCCGGAACAGGAGAGTTTTAACGGCTTTCTTAAAGGCCGGCAGAGTGGGAGTAGGTCGAACCTCGGGGGGAAGTTGATTCCACCAGGTCGGAGCCACCACAGAAAAGGCCCTTCCCCAAGGACCCGCCAGCCGACATTGTCTGGCCAACGGGACCTGAAGGAGGCCCAATCTATGGGACCTCACCGGTCTCTGGGAACTGTGCGGCAGTATGCGGTCCTGTAAGTAACCTGGCCCTATGCCATGAAGGGCTTTAAAGGTGATAACCAATACCTTGAATTGCGTCCGGAGACCCACAGGAAGCCATGCAGCTCGCGGAGGATAGGTGACACATGGGCGTACCTTGGCGCGCCACAATCGCTCTCGCGGCTGCATTCTGAACCAACTGCAGCCTCCGAATGCTCTTCAAGGGTAGCCCCATGTAGAGCGCGTTACAGTAATCCAGTCTTGAGGTGACAAGGGCATGAGTGACTGTGAGTAAAGCCTCTCGGTCCAAATAAGGCCGCAACTGGTGCACCAGGCGAACCTGGGCAAAGGTCCCCCTGGCCACAGCCGATAGATGTTGTTCCAAATTTAGCTGTGAGTCCAGGAGGACACCCAAGTTGTGTGCCTGCACTGAGGAAGGTAAATTTGCCCCCCCCCAGGACTAATGATGGACCATCCAGTTGACCTTTTTGGGAGGCAAGACCCAGAGCCACTCGGTCTTGTCAGGGTTGAGTCTAAGCCTGTTCACCCCCATCCAGACCCTCACATCTTCCAGGCACCGGCACATCACGTCGACTGCTTCACTGAAAGGACACGGCGTGGAGATATATAATTGGGTATCATCCGCGTACTGATGATACCTCACCTCGTGTTGCCGAATGATCTCACCCAGCAGTTTCATGTAGATGTTAAAAAGGAAGGGGGACAGAACCGAGCCCTGAGGCACCCCATGATCAAGGCGCCTAGCGGTCGATCTCTGACTGCCCGCCAACACCGACTGCGACCTGTCAGAGAGGTAGGAGGAGAACCACCACAATACGGTGCCGCCCACCCCCACCTCTCCGAGACAACGCAGAAGGATACCATGGTAGATGGTATCGAAAGCCGCTGAGAGGTCAAGAAGCACCAGGATAGAGGAATGACCCCTATCCCGGGCTCGCCAGAGGTCATCGGTCAGTGCGACCAAAGCAGTCTCAGTGCTGTAGCCGGGCCTGAAACCAAATTGAAAAGGGTCCAGATAATTAGTTTCATCCAAGGATCGCAAGAGTTGGGACGCCACCACCTTCTCTACAACCTTCCCCACAAAGGGGAGGTTGGAGATGGGACGAAAGTTCTTCAAAACAGCTGGGTTCAGGGAAGGCTTCTTGAGGAGGGGCCTCACCACCGCTTCCTTTAAAGGTTGCAGGAAAGACCCCTCCATCAAGGAGGCATTGATTATCGCCTGGAGCCAGCCTCGTGTCACCTCCCTACTGGCAGAAACCAGCCAGGAGGGGCACGGGTCCAATAAACAGGTGGCGGCATTCATTGCCCTCACGGCCTTGTCCACTTCATCAGGGGTCACAGGCTCAAACTCGCTCCAGATAACATGACTAAGACCAGCCCCCGGCAACTCGGCTGGCACTGCCCAGTCAGAGTCCAGGTCTCTCTGAATCTGAGCGATTTTGTCTGAAAGAAACTGAACAAACTCCTCAGCTCTCCCCTGCAAGGGTTCCTCCGCCTCCTCCACTTTAAGAAGGGAGCGGGTCACCCTAAACAAGGTGGCCGGGCGAGATTTTGCGGACGCAATAAGTGCGGAAAAGTGAACACGCTTTGCCGCCCTTATCGCCACTAAATAAGTCCTAAGATAGGCTCTTAATAGTGATTGGTCAGATTCAGAGTTACTGGCCCTGCAACATCGCTCTAGACGTCTCTTGTGGTGCTTCATCTCCCGGAGCTCCGAAGTAAACCAAGGCGCCCTCCGGGGACCACCAGCACAGAGAGGTCACAAAGGCGCAATTCGATCCAGGGCCCCGCCTCATTCCAGGCCGCAACCAGGGACCTGGATGTGTTGTGGACAAGGGAGTCAGGTATTTCCCCAAGCTCCTCCTGGAACCGATCTGGGTCCATTAGGCGCCTGGGGCAGAACCACCTAGTCAGCTCCCTCTCTCTGCGATGGGGGAGTGATGCTCTGAAGTCCAGCCTCAATAGGAAATGATCTGTCCATGACAAGGGAGAGATCCCTATTCCCCTTAATTCCAGATCATGTCTCCATTGCCCCGAGAGAAACACAAGGTCGAGTGTGTGACCACCCTTATGAGTCAGATCCTGAATTACTTGGGTCAGGTCCATGGTTGCCATGGAAGCCATGAACTCTTGCGCCACCTCTCAGCGATCGCTGAGTGATGGTAGGTTAAAGTCCCCCAGTACCATAAGTCTGGGGAACTCCACCGCCAACCTGGCTACTGACTCCAGCAACGCAGGCAGTGCTGTTGCAACGCAGCTGGGAGATAGGTATGTCAGCAGCAAGCCCAACTGAACCCGTGAACCCAACTTCAATAGGAGGGACTCACACCCAATAACCTCCGGGGCAGGAATCCCACGAGGACTCAAGGACTTCTGAGTGATGACTGCCACTCCCCCACCCCTGCCCTGATGTTGAGGCTGATGAAGCACCACAAACCCATCCGGGCACATCTCCGAGAGGGAAACACCCCCCTCAGGGCCCAGCCAGGTTTCGGTTATACATGCCAGGTCCGCCCCGCTGTCCAATATTAAATCACGGACAAGGGGGGCTTTGCTGACAACGGACCTGGCATTAAGCAACAGCAGCCTACAAGTAGGGCCCTGTACTCCCCTGTCACCAGTACTACAGGATGAGCCTTTTGAGGGGCCCGAACAAGGAATCGCTTTAATATAGCGGGTCCTCATTCCCCAAAGATGGCCTGCCCCTCGGCTCCCGCCATATCTGCCCATCACAGTCATAACCGGGATGCTCCGACCTTCTCCCCTCCCCGGAGTACCCCCACCCTCACCAGCCTTCTCCCTTCCTGACCGGACTAGCTTTCCATACAGACCAAGCCCAAGGGTAAGTCCTGCCCCCCTGCTTTTGCTATTGCACTCAGCAAAGGGGGTACCAGGCTCCACCCCTGACTCCACCATTCTCATACCCCAAACACTCAATACACATTTACACTCAATTTATATACATAAAAATAAAAATATTCACATTCACATTGCCGCCGGGGCAGCAGGCGAAGTCACGCGGGGAGCCCAAGTCACCAGAAAAGGCCCCACCACAGAGCCCGAGGAAAATGAAGAGGCGGCGGCGGCGATGATGGCGGAGAAAAAGGAAAAGGAAGCCCCGCGCGTGACAGCGAGGGTCGGCTGAGCGTCGGGCCAGATTGCCCAGGCGGGTGGCTCCGGTGAGGCCTGCCGCCGTGGGGGAGGCTGCGGCTGCTAGTGGGGGAAGGGCGGCACTCTCCAGAGGCAGAAAGCCGGGCCATGGGTCGCCGCCACACGGAACGCAGGACATGCCCGGCGGTGGGGACGAGGCGGCGGCGGCCTCCAGGCACAACAAGATGGCTGAGGCGGCGGACGATGAAATCGAGGAGGAGGCCGAGGAGGAGGCCGGGGTGGCAGGCTGGGGCAGCGGCAGTAGGCTGGGGTGGCAACGACGGCTGCTACTGCTGCTGGCAGACGAGCTGGCTCTGAGGCCTATCTCCTCTTCCCTCAGCCAGCTCCTCCAGCCCTTCCAGCTCAGCGGTGGAAGAGATCTTCGGAGTTGCTTCGCTTCCCGGCTCGAAGACGAGGAAAACCTCCAGCTAAGTTCTTCTTGGTCCGGTGGGGGGGTCTCTCTCTCGGACGGAGGTGAGGGTCGCGGGCAGCTGCAGCCAGGCGCGTCCAGCCTCCCCGCTCTGGCTGGCTCTCTCACTGATTTTTCCTATTGTTTTTCCTCCATGTGCCACCAAATGAAGGAAATGCACAACTATATTTATTTACATATTCAAGAAAAAAATATTTTTAAAAGTATGATGAAATATAATCAATCATACTTTTATTCAATAGGATAATTAAAGTGGAGTCTCTATGCCATATCTGACTGCTTTTCTCACTAAGGTTTTGGAGCTGATAGCCTTCAGCACCATAAGAAAAGGCTGCTCATTCATTATAGCTACAAACAAATAATTTTTCTTGAAAAGCTTCTCTAATTCTTGGCCAAAAGAATTGCTGAAATGAGGGGGGAAATAGGCATTCTTTGTGTCTAGTCTAGTTTCTTCTCATTCCTCTTGATAAATTCCATTATAGTGAATGTGACCTTTATAGTTCATCTTCCTTCTGAGCCTAATGTTATTCTCAGTTTCCTTATAATGAAAGCATTACATGGATAAATATCCAACATTATCTTCCAGAAGGAGAACTAATTTGGGCCAAAATAAAGTATTTTAGTATAATACCAGACTTTATTTTGAACCTTGCAGCTTTGTGATAGAGCATGCTGAATAATTTTAGAGACACCAAACACCTTGAACAATCTACTTATTGTAAAAAATTATTTTGATCTCAGAATTGAAGAATGGCTAAATCAATAGTCCCTGTAATGATAATATATCAGATGAACAAACTTTAATATTTTTATTTTTCTACATAAAGAAGATTTGGGAATGATGTTGGGATAATTTGATTTCACACATATAAACAGACTTTTGTTGTTGTTTATACCTTTGTGCTATTATATTAATTAGTAATTTTAATGCGAATGAAGGTAAATATATGTGTCCCAGGATAGTATTACAGGATCCAATCTGAGTTGATCACTGGGATCAAAGGTTTATTCCTCTAAGCTTTTGGGTTTGTGCTGGAGCCTATCAGCAAGGAACTTTTCTCTCTCCAAAATATGTGCACTGGACTGTTCTACACATTATATTTATATGGCTCCTGACTGAGGAGAACTGTGAAAGTGGTAGTTAGAGTCAGGGTTTTTTTTTTTTGTCATAAAATGCATGGAACAGTGTTCCAGCACCTTTTTTCAATGGAATTTGTGGAACTAAAAAAAGTTCAGTCAGACCTTCCAACTTCTTGCAAAAAAGAAAAAGATCTCACAAGGAGTTGGAAAGTCTGAGAGAACTTTTTTTAGTGCCACAAACTCCATTTCCCTGCAGCAGAAGAGAAACTCACCAGAGCTGAAAAGCAGGTGCTTTTGGGAAGAGGGAGGAGCTGCGCCGGGAGGAGAAGCAGAAAGAAACGGGGCTGCCATTTCCAGAAGGGAGAAGGGAGACGTGGGGCAATGCAGGTCATTGTTCTCTGCTCTGTATCCCTGTGCAGAGCTGCTGTGTTCTCCATTTTCCATGAGACAAAGATCTGGTGGAGGGAGATGGCATGGGAGCTTGTGCCACCCGGTCATAGCGCAAGCCACGGGAGAGTTGTTGGAGGACAAGGAGGCAGTGGCTGTGCCTGGGCAGGTGATCTGCGGGGTGAAGCTTAAAGAAAGCCCCTCCAGCAGTGCACAGCAGCAGCAGAGCCGTTCACTATCACTCCCCCCTGTCTCCGAAATGGCAGAGGGCGACCGGGCCTACCCCGCCCTTCCCATCCATCTTAGCATGGCAGTCTGGCTTGGGAGGTGAGTGAAAGGTTGCCGATCCAGGAATGGCCTCATGGGGGGAGCTGAGTTCCGGCACCTTTTTTCTTACAAAAAAAGCACTGGTTACACTGGTTAGATATGGGAGTCCTGAACTCATTGGTAGCCTCTCATTGCAATGAACAAGGATGTGCATTCAATTTCCTAGCTACTACGATTATTGGCCAAGCAGAGCAGTGATTCAAGCCTGGAAAACAGGCTTCAGTCAATAGGAGTGCTGATTTACAACCAGCCTATCAGATACTTAGAAACAGAAGGTACACTGACACAAGGAAACAACAATTAATAACTTAATAGCCAGCCACCAACAACATAATTAACAACTAAAAGCTACACGCAACCAGGAGTCTATATAAATATAACATGAGGAACAGCCCAGTGGACATATTCTGAAAAGAGAGAAGTTCCCTGATGATGGGCTCCAGTGTGAGCCTAAAAGCTTGGAAGAATAATCCTATGGTCCTAGAGACTGACTCAGATTGGATCCTGCAGTAATTTTAATGCATTTGTTTTTTAATACATTTTTGTGTTCTTTCTATTGCAGAGAGTACAAATCAAATCAAACAGCAAATGTATATGTTTATATGAGTGGAAGTTCGTTCTCCAAACTTGTGGGTTGGTTTCTAAATGTTTTGTTACCAGCCTGTTAACATCTTTACTGGAATTTAAACAAATCATACACCACCTACTCACTAAACACCACACTCACAAAGATGACTCTGCCACAGAACATTCCAAGTTCACAGAAACCATCATGAAACTTCTAGATGTATGCCTCAACACATATTTCAAGTTCAACAGGAAAATCTACCCTAAATTCTGCTGAAGCTGTTACCTAGCTTGGTAACAAAATGTTTGGAAATCAACCCACAAGCTTGGAGAATGAATCTTCACCCTCACCCTATAACTGAGTTGCAGATATTTGCCACCATATATGTTTATCTTAATCAAAACAAAACTGGACAGGACAGCATTTCTGTGGGTTAGAGTTAATGTCTTGCTTATCTATGGTTCTGGAGGTAAGGAATAATAAAATCTTTTTAGAAGACTAATCTGTCCCTGCTTGGAAGAGTCAGCTAAATTAATTTCCAATAATCTCTCATGTTATCCTTTAAATGATTTGCAGTGATATTACTAGAAACTACAACTATAAATGATCTTGATGTTCACTCACTTAGTCAGACTAAGTGAAGAAACTAAGATTTTTCTGCTAGTGGATAAATCTATTGCACAACAATAATCAGATGGATTGCTAAAACCTGCTCAACAGCCGCTGGAGGGGCTGTCCATTTCTGCACATTCTAAAATTTTCTTAATTAGGATCTCTTCAGTTGGTAAATTTTCATTTTTCCATATTGGGCAAATGCTATTCTCACTGCTGTCAATATATGCAATATTAAATACTCATTCTCCTTCTCATACTTGGCTCCTAGTGTTCCTAACAGAAATAATTCTGGTTTAAATTCTATCTGTATTTTAGTCATCTTTTCCAACCATGTATGAATTTTAAGCCAGATTTTTTTTGCTCTAGGGCATACCCATCAAATATGATAGTAGGTACCTGGCTTTTGTTTACATTTCCAACAATTGTTCAAAGTGTTTTTAAACATTTTCGCTAGTCTTACTGGTGTCATGTGCTATCTATAAAACATTTTATACAAGTTTTCTTTATATGAAGCTGATTTAGTCAGTTTAATGTTTCTCGATCTTAAAGCTCAGTCAGCACATTGACATTTTTTGCTCATTTTCTTGATGTAGGTTGTTCTTTTTTACAATTTGTCATGTAGGAACCCTCCTATTCTCCTGTCAGTAGAGAGTTTCAGTGGGAATCTTTGATATGCCCTCAGAGCTTCCAGATCTTTTTTAGTTCACATTTCCAGGCCAAAAGCAACTCTTTAAAACCAAGATCTGAACTCCAGCTAAAAAAACGCAAACTGTTGGTCTCTGACAATACAGCTGACCTTCTATCGTTTCTGCACATCTGAATCCCCGTATAGATAGCTGAGACCAAAGATGATCCATGACCTTGTAGCTCCCAGATTTGCTAAGATGACCTTTAATTCTCAGCTGAACCTGGAATATCTAATAATTTCTGACAGAAGCTATATTTCAGGGAGTTCTCCTTCCATTGCTAGTTTGTTCTTTTCTCTTCACATCTACTATTTCATTTTCAAGGGAAATACATTAGGTATATTACTTGATTGTTTGTACATTTCAAATATATATCAGTCATTTCTTCATAGTTATTTAATAAACCACTAGAGCAATACAATAAAATGTTAAATTTGGAACAACATTAAAACAGCAGACATAAATTACTGTGCTTTTGCACTGTAGCACATTTGCAGGAAATTTCAGGTGGTCCTTTTTTAATAGCCATTTGTTCAGCAGCTGTTCAAAATCATCATGGCGCTGAATGAAGGGATTTAAGACTGATGCCCTAAAATACAGCCACTGTGATGTTCATGCAGTTACATGATCAAAATTCAGGCACTGGCAGTTTGCCTGTACTTATGACCAACACAGGGGTGGTGCAACTCTTTTACCCACCTATCACACCTCCATCTATTCCAATGGTTCTCAACCTTTCTAATGCCACGACCCCATAAAACAGTTCCCCATGTTGTGGTAAATCCCAACCACTTATACATCACTGGGTGCCAGAGGCGTGGCCAAAGAAAAGGGAGAAAAATGGCAGACAGCCTTGTTTGGCAACCCCTGTGAAATGGTCGTTCAACTCCAAATGGGGTCCTGACCCACAGGTTGAGAACCACTGATCTATTCTCTTAAATGACCAGGAAGCTCCAATGGTGCAGCACAAAACAGCCACCACCCCATTAAAGGCCAAACACCCGGGAGCCCTCAAAGCAGATGTCTCATAGAACACAAACATTCTGGAGGCACCAAGGGTATCTGTGGTATGAAGCAGGCCCTCCCTCATGAAGAAGTGCCACTTAGGAGTATGGTAAAAAGAGGCATTTTAGGATGCTGTTGCTCAGTGATTACCTTTAACATTTGTTTTTCTTCTTCTTTTGCACAGAATGCCAGGCTGGACATATCTTGAAGGAGTCGGACTAAAATGGTGAAGATCAGCTGCAAGGTGGAATGCAGGAAAGCGAGGGAAGTTGGGCTTGGGCTTTCAGGCATTCAGTGTTTTTTTTGTTTTGTGTTTTGGGGCGGAAGGTGCTTCATGAAGACCATTGGAGCCTCCTAGGCATTTGGAACTTCCTGTTTAATAACCCCTTTGCTCAATAACCAAGATTCTGATCCCAATTGTGATTATTAAGTCAGAACAATCTCTTACAGGCCTGCAAGAATTTTAAAAAATATCAAAATCCTTGGCCTCTTGCTGGAAGATAGCAAACTTTCCAGGAGGTGCCTACTTCATTTCAGCAGGAAAGGCAGCAAAGAAATACATTTCTGCTAGTTCATATTCACTTTGATGGAAGAGAATTGACTCATTTTTGCCTTTTAAGTAAAGGCTAATTTAAGTAAGAAATATTTAAGGACTTCTGCTTTAAAATACAGCATGATTCAAAAATGATTTGGAAGAAATGTTTTGAACCATGCCTAATACAACTTGTCTCTGCTATTCACTAAAAACTCACATTTTTCAGGCTTCCAAGTGAATCTGAAAAAAGGATGCTATTGCTTTCAAAGTTATATTTGCTTTAATTAGTGGATACCTTAAAGCAACTGCACCTTTTTTCAGCCTCCCAGAATAATAAATGGAAGAGCAGCACTTCTCCTACGTAGGCCAAAGCACTTCTAAATTATTTTCAAAATGTGTCCAGTCCTATTATTGTGATTTTCAAAATAGAAAAATAGAAATTAAGAAATATATTTGTAAAATATACTCACGACTATGGCTGCAATTTTTGCATAATATGCTACAGAAAACTGAGTTACTACCAGGCAATCAAGCAGTAAACACAGCCTAATCAAAGAACTACAAGGAGAAAACAACAACACTAACAGAGCAACATAAAAACAGAGAGCAAACACTACTCTCTTCTAAGCATTGAAGATGTTACCTAGTCAGGTAATGAAACATCTGCAAACTACCAAGCTCAAAGAGCACCAAGGACTCCTCAGTTCAACACGATTCTACTGGAAACTGAGTTATATTCTGTGAGTCTTTCCTTATTCCAAATTCATTCCTAAGTATATTTTTTTCCTGGTATACAAAACCTCATTGTCTACTTTCCAACATCTTCTGGTTCCTCAAAATATCTTTTCTCTCCATATGTAATGTCAAATTTATACCATAGCATTAATTCACCAAGACTGTTAATTTTCTTTGGAATTGCTAACCTACCTGAAACATTTAGACTTTGCAAGTCATATATTTTAAGTGCTACAATGGTGCATTTTTTTTCCATTTTGGAAAGCAAATAAATAGTGAAGCTAACAGATATTCCTAAATTTAATTAGGAGCTGCCAAGAGTTGGCTGAAAGAAGGGTGGCTATATAAATGTTTTAAATAAATAAGTAATGTTTTAAATAAAGTAGTTCATTAGAACTTCATTTTATCACCAAATATTTTTTTAAAAAACTGAAAAGTTTATGCAGTTTTTTTTTCTGAATAACCTCCACTAATACACAATGATTTTGAAGATTGATTTGTTTATTTGTCAAATGTAGATCTGTTCATCCCACTCTTAGAGTGAAGTGTACATAGGTGGTGTACAGTGAAAAGTATAGAAACATAAAAACCATATAAAAATGCAGTACAACAGTAAAACAAGTCAAGCAGAAACAAAAATAAAATAAGTTAACAGGAGGAAGGTTAAGGCACCAACTACTCCTAGGGTGGCAAGCTACTTTGCAAGCCCCACGAAAGTTGGCAGAGCCAAGTCTTCAAACTCCTTCAAAGGTCAGGAGAGACGAGGTTCCCTCACTTCTGCAGGAATGATATTCTGCAGGGCAGGGACAATGGTAGAGAAAGTCCTCTTCCTGGACCAAATTCTTTATGTGATAGAGTTTCTAACATACCTTCCCTGCCTCCTGTGAGGGATGGATTGATGCGATAGAGATAAGATGTATCCTAATATGATAATGATTGAGATAAAAACCAGTTTTACAAGTTTACTGTATTAAGATATGAATTTCCTTTGCCAAAAGCAAAGTATCAATATGTCTTAAACTATTAGTGCATAAACTTTTTTACTCCCAGAGAGCAATACTTTTTCCATCTTGTCTGATTTTAAAAAGTTAAGCAAACTCATACCTGGTTTAGTGCTAACATCGGAAATCATCAATACATCATCAAAAATATTTGGCTTGTAGGCTATACCTGGAAATTGAAAGAATATTTTTAAAAAGCAGTAGCAAACCATTTAGCTGTCCCCAAAATTAAAGAATATGTCACCAAAACTTAAATTAAAGGAAATCTAATTTTAACATTCCTTATACTGCAGCCTTTTTGTACAGCAATCATAACTCCCAAAGATTGACATTTGAATGATTTTCCAACTTTTATTTGTAATATATAATCCTTATATTTAGATGCCTCCTTTTGGATCTTCCTTCACCATACACTTAGAACTGAAGCACTTCCTTATTCTAACAAATCTTTTTTGCCCCAGTGAATAAACATTTCAAATATTGATACAGATAGTTAGAAAATTTGTTTAATTATTTCTACTCCAGCCTCATATTAGCTAATAATATTTTACATACTGGCTATGATGGAACATAACGGAGATATCTTATTTTACTCATGTTAAAATAATATTATGTATGTTTTGATATACCACTTTAACAATATCGTATTTTTGATATTTATATTTTACTTTACCTTTTAAATTGTTCTGGTCTATAACCCTAATAAACAACTAGACTAAACAGTTCTGGGAAAATAAAATAAAATCCAATTATTATTAATATTTAGTGCATGATGAAAACATGATAGAAGAGAAGTAAATCTCCACATAATTATATACAAAACTTCTATGGGGGTTTGGCAGTGACTTCATAACTGGATGTCTAATTCAGCTATATAGGCGATTGCTTCTGGTATTGCTTTGTATAGATCTTCTAGGGAACTGGAGAATGCATGTTGTGGGCAGTCATGCACAATATGTTTATCAGCACTACAATCGCAACAAGGGGAATCTTTCCAGTTCCACTGATATAGGGCAGAGGCACTTCTTCCAGTATCACACTTAATTCTGTTCAATTTTATCTAGACAGAGTGAGTCAGGTCAAACCCAGGTGGCTTGGTAGAGAGATCACTGATGGTCAGGCCACAAGAAGGTACCTTGGACCATTTCTCTCTCCAGGCATTCTCAGGGTTAAACTGGGTAGTTGTTAAGTGAATAGCTATTTTCCATGATGGCCTATGGGATTTCAATCTTGTGATAGGCTATTCAATGTCCATCATGATAAAATCCAATCATTCCAGTTTTATTTAGTTGATATGATGTCCAGAAACTGGGAAACAGTTATTCAGGACAGAAAGCCATTTAGTTAATCTTTCTTTCTTTCTTTCTTTCTTTCTTTCTTTCTTTCTTTCTTTCTTTCTTTCTTTCTTTCTTTCTTTCTTTCTTTCTTTCTTTCTTGTCATTTTAGACTTTCTCCCAATCTTCTTGTCTTAATTAAAATGTTTTTTAAAATATAATGGTGACTTTTGGGGTTCTCAAAGATTTGAGCTCATGATATCTAAGGAATACCTTCTCCTATATCAATCTACCTGTGACAAATAGACTAATTACCTCTAGTGTTGTAGACATCTTGGGCCAGGGGTTGTGCAATGTGACACACAATTAATTTTAGCTTTAAGCTTGATAGATAATATGAAACCTGTTTTCAGGCCTCACTGGAAAAGAGTCAGGTTGTCTTAGAATGATGGGGAATCCACGAGAATAGAAATAACTCTCTTTTTGCAAAAAAAAAAAAATCAGTTCACTAGCACCTTTTTCAAGTAACATTTTCATTAAATGACTTTGTGTACAGCAATAGCAGTAGACAGGACAGTTGATAGAAGTAGACAATTTATCGACAAGAGTTGATAAAATAGCAAGGCTGCAATTGATTATGAAAGATTCCTGGAGTTTAAGACTCGCTTCATACATCACATTATTTCTGCTTATTTAACCATGATTTGTAAACCACACATGCTGGGCTAGCACATCTTGGTAAGAAAAAACTAAATAAATCACAGCATGGATTAAGTTGCAACGTGAACCAAGTTTCTAATTCTAGCTTCTTCGCAAAGACCCTGAACTAAGTCAGGTAGCATACCTTTCTTTAAGGATCTAAAATGAGAAAAATGCCAAACTATTTTGAAGCCAGTAATTTAAATCTAAGTATGCGTATGTTATGAGCACTGCAATATTCTGGTATCTCTCGTGGGTTTTCATGTCATTTGCTCCATTTGGACCAGGCAAAGAAGAGAGGCTATTTCTTTACCATGACAGTACCAAACAACTCTTTTGTTCATATTCTACTTGCATATTTGTCCCCTGGATAATACAAAAACATTTTCTATTTTTCTTTATGTTCTACTGAAGAATATTTGCAAGTCATTCCTTAATATATAATACATACCAATCTCTTCTGAATTCTTATTTATTCTCTGATACATTTTTTTTGGGGGGGATACTCTTTGCTGTCACTCTTGCTATAAAAATGCTAGGGTTTCTGCAGGCCCATCACCAGCCATAAAAATGCAGCAGTGCATTTCTTGGGATTTTCCTTATTTTTGAATCACTGGCTCAAATAAAGCTTCAAAAATCAAAATGTCTTTCAAACATATGCATAACTTGCATGGTTCAAATCACAGTTGATTAGTTTGTAAGTTTGAAGTTTTGGGATGTTTTAAAAATGGCACAGAAAACACATCAATGGTGTTATCTGATGAGGTTGGATAAATGTGATGTAAAAGAAAAATGATAGACTGATCAAAATTATGATAATCATAATTCATACTAGAATTCTCTAAAATTCTGACAATAGTAAATATTTGCTATCAAGCCAGAGATGCTGAGAGTCAGGCAGCATATAAATTTAATACATCATTTTGTTGATTGTAGTCAGCCAGATTTTTAGACTGGATTTGGCATTTTTATCAGCCTATTAAATTCTTGTCAAGGTCCTAGGATAGGCAGGTGTTGCTGTTTAATAACATTAAAGGTATCACTGGAGAATATAAGCTATTCCAAGAACAGATGTCTTTTGCAACTAACTGATGGTGAGATTGCTGTTGGTGTTCAAGTGTTGCTCTAGAGTTTTTGGAATTGTACCCACGGCACCGATTGGTATTGGCTTGAGCCTTTACTATGAGAGAAATATAGCAATGTGGGTATTTCTCTTTCTACTGCCTTGTAGATCCTGAGGTACACACCACTGATTAATTTTTTTAAAAAAATCTTCTCATTGATTGATGATTGTTGTATTTTTTATACCACTTCTATGCCAAGTGATTCCCAGTCAACTATATTTAGTAGAAAAAGGAAAAATCAGATTAAAAATAAAGATAACAATGCATTTAAGAATAATGAGTTCTTGTACAAAAGATGATTACATCATTTCCCAGATGAACTCTATCTCAGTCTTAAGTAATTTCCAGAATATAAGCAGTGATGATATTAGTCCAACCTTGAGAAAGATATGATTCAAGGAGCCACAACTGAAAAATAATACTTAAAATGTCTCTGCACCCTTTGCCTTTCAGGCTTGGAGACCCATCAAACAACGTCAATGGGATGTGTGTAGCAGCCTTGCAATAATAAGCTTAAAAGGGAAGTTGGGCTAAGAGATAATACTGGCCACCAATGAACTTTCTGGTCAAAGAGGGAGCTTAATTTGGGTGTCCTTAAGCTCAAGTCAGTACCTTAAGTCTTATACTACATTGCCTTTGACTTTTGGTAGAATAATTCATTTGGATCATATCACAGTTCTTTTTCAGATGACCTTCCATTCATTTGAACCTAGATGCATTTTTTTTTTAAAATGAGGTATAAACAGATTGCAACCACAGTTGAGAACTTTCAATACTTTGATAAATGTGTTGTCTGTTTTCAGAAACTTTAGTCTACCTATATACTGTATCTCGAGTTATTTGGAGATTCTAGCCAGCCAGTTTCCAGGTGGTCTTTGACTTACAGCCATTCATTTCGTGACTGTTCAAAGTTACAATGGCACTGCAAAAAAGTGACTTACAACTAGTCCCCGTATTTACAACCATCACAGCATATCCACAGTCAAAATTTGAGCACTTGGCAACTGGCATGTATTTACAATGGTCACAGTGTCCCAGGATCATGTGATCACCATTTGTGACCTTCTCAATTAGTTCCCAACAAGCAAAGTCAATGGGGAAAGCCATATTCACTTAACAGCTGCATGATACACTTAACAACTGCATGATTCACTTAACAACTTTAGTGATTTGCTTAACAACCTGGCAAAAGGATTGTAAAATAGGGCATGACTGACAGGAAATCTAGTCAATTCAAATCAATATAAAGGTTTATTGCAAGCTTAAGCTCTCTACAAGAATATGAACTGCTAACGTTCAAAGCAAATTGGTGGTAGATGAGTGACAAATGGAATTCAAGGTGGGCTGAAACTTAGATTTCTTGTGGGCATGATGGGACTTGAGACCAATGACACATTTGATCCCTCCCTTGGGATCAAGTCATCTCCTACAATGACTCACTTAACAACCACTTTACTTAGTGAAAGGAACTTTAGTCGCAATTTTGCTCATAAATTGAGGACTACTTGCATAACCTTGACCAACGATCGATAGCTCCTTCAATTTTAGAAAGCCATCCTCTTACACTGTGTGTGCCACTTTAGGACAGAGTGGTGAGGAAGGAAACAGTCACCTTTCTAGTCAGGCAGATCAGCTGAATCAATCCTGGCAATCAGTGGAACGACAAATGTTGCATCCAACCTGTATATGTGTATTTGTAGGTAAAGAAAGACTGGACATATCTCAATTCAAACCTAAATGTGTCAGTAAACTGATTTAAAATGGAATAGTTGTTACTTTATGTGGCTGTTGTTCTGTTATAGACAAAGTTGAACAAATCTATTTAACTTTTATATTTAATATTCTTTTTTTAAAAAAAACTTCAATCTAACTCCTTTATTTTTAAACTTCTTGTAAAAAAATGAAGTAATTGAAATTTTCACAAATTATACTGGTCAAATTCATCTCATCTGTCTGTCTGCTATCTATCTCAGCTTTTTCTAGAGCAGGCAATGTGCCTTTTATTAGAATCACAGGATTTCAAGTGCTTTCTTATTCCCCTTCAGTCTTTTCCCATCTAAATGTGCAAATGTAATCTCAGTCTTTCTTAAAGGATTTAGCTCCTAATCCTTTGATCATCTTCATTGCCCTCCTCTGAATGTGTTGCAGCTTCTTCTTAATATGTTGCTTGTAGCCAGTTGAGAGTGATCTTCCAAAGTTTCTTGGGATGCTTATTTCAAGTCAGGCATCTCTTTCTGCTATGCATTTCTTTTCTCCAAATTCTACTCTTTCTGCACTTTTGGAAACCATAAAAACCTGGCACTTTCAGCAGGCCTCTGGGGCAGCTTGATTTGGGATTTTGCTTTTGAGATAGATTGAGGCTTTGTATTTATGTTGTAATTTCCTTGTTAAAGTTGCTATTGTCATTATTGATCATTATTCTTTTCTGCTTGGGTTTTAAATTGTATCTGGTATATATTGTTGCATGTGAAGAAAAGTTATTACAACAAAAGTTATTAAAGTAGCTTCTGAATAAAAAAAAAGTCCTGTATCTATAGATTAGATTTTTATTTCTATAATGAAGGATTTTTCTTTTCTCTAAGTCTCATTTCATTATATTAGTCAGCAATATAAATTGGATTTTTATTTTCGTTCTTCCACTTAGTTTTGTATTATGTGCAACTCCCTCCATAAATTCATTCAGATCATTAATATAAATAAAGAAGTGTAGGAATTTGATACTTCCTTCCAGTTCGATGAAGATTCATCAGTGAACACTGTCTCAGCATAACTTTTGAGATAGCTATATATCCATTTATATATTTATATCTCCAGCCCATACCTGGCTTGCTTAACAGAATGTCACAAGCGCACTTTGCTTATATAGCAATAGTAATAGCATTAGATGTATACACCTCTTCATAGTGCTTTACAATCCCCTCTACGCAGTTTACAGAGTCAGCATATTTTCCCCCAACAATCTGGGTCCTCATTTTACCAACTTCAGCAGGATGGAAAACTGAGTCAACCTTGAGCCAGTCAGAAATGAACTCCTGTCAGTGAGTTAGCCTGCAATACTCTTTCTAACCACTGCGCCACCACGGCTCACTGATTTTTCTCCAGTACCTTCATGCTTAATCATAAACATATTAAATCATGCTTAATCATAAATATATTCAATGTTTTACAATATACTAAGGAGATTACCAGATTTTTTTTTAAAAAAATGAGATAAGATTTGTTTTGAAGAACTGCTCTTGAAAAATCAGTACTGACTTCTGGTAATTACCCTATTGTTTTAAAAAATGATTACAGATTATTTTCTCCAGTATCATCATATGCTTATTGTCAGATTTAGTAGTTTCCAGATCCTCCTTCTTCCCCTCTCTTACTTTTTAATGGAAACAATATTTGGTCTCCTCCAAGTTTCTGGCATTTCACCAGTTTTCAAGGATTTGTCAGAAACCATTAGCAAGTACTTATTATAGGATACAATCTGGCCTGGAGATTTCATTAAAATTGTATTCCTGTACTATATTACTATCCTTCTCAAGCATCATACCTTCTTTTGATTTTCCTTGTCACTTTTTCATGATAGAATATATACTCCCCTACTGGAGAAAAAATGAAACAAATAGGAAGCCAATTCTAGTTTTGCAGAATAATTAGAGTCCCATCACCAGTAATTGTTGATGGTCTAATGATTAAGGCAACAGGCTAGAAAGATCCTGAGTTCAGGTTTCACGTTAGCTATGAAAACCAATTGGGTGACCTTGGGCCAGTCATTTTCTCCCAGCCCAACTCACTTCCCAGAGTTGTTGTGGTGAAAATAAGAGAGGAAAATGTGCTGGATATGTTTGCTACCTTGAATTATTTATCAACTTAATAAAGTTCAGATACAAATAATTAAAAAATAAAAAATCATGCTTCTTTGAAAATCTGTAGATTGCATTTCACATTTTCTGCTTTAGTTGAGAAGGTGATAGCATACACCAAATAATTATTTATTTCTCTATTTATTTTAACCATATCACTAAATTAATTTGCTTTGGTTTCTGCCAAAGAGCCATTATGTCAGGATTTTATCTATCTTCTTCATAAAGAAATATATTATTTGATAGGTTATGGAATGCCAACAAATGAACATTTCCACCCCTGCCCCAGATGCTAGTGATAATATATGGTTATGAAAAGTTGCAGTTTTCTTTAAGATTTATTTTAATTTTCATTAATTCATGCAAATATGTTTAATAGCTATCAGCTCTAATAGTTTTTAATAGAATGTTGTGGAGTCCTTGTTTCACTCATATGATGTTGGCACAGAGCCACATTTCAGAAAATATCTGTATTGTTAGCTGTTTTCCTGGAACTGGTTGTCATAGATGGGAAGCAATTCACTCCGCCTAGGATTCATTGGAAACAAGCAACTTTTAAAAATGTAGATAATTTAAATTTAATTTAGTGCACCTGTGTTCTTCAAACTTTTCACAGTAAGCCTCTTATGGAAAGCAAGCAATTTAACTTTTTTTTCATAGTGGGGGTCTAAATCAATAGCTTTTATAAGCCCCATCCTTACAGCTGTCCTCTCTCACAAAATAATATTGGAAGAAATGATTCTTGGGCTAGATCAGTGCCTTGAATACTGAAACTGCATCTTTAATACGTTGTCTGCAATGTGTTTAAACAGTACGTTTGCAAGACTTTCAGTCTTCAGTTGCTTTGAACATGGTGTGATATGACACCAGGACAAGTGCACATGGCCCAGCTGCTTAAATAGAAAACTAAATTTATCAACTACTGCCAAAAATCATGTTGCCTTATTAAAAAAGACCATCAAAATACTATTAAAGTAATGAATGCTGATCAGAAAATAAAAGGAAAAGACAAAATAAAACACTGATTTGCACATATTGTAACAATTCTATAGGTTTCAGTCCTCAAGCATTCATTTTATTCTTGGAATGGATATGGTTTTTTTTTAATAGCAGTCATGTTTCCTGTAGCAAAGAATGGCCAGCAGATGTTCATTTTTAAATGTTCATGTATGGAGAGTCTGAGTTCACAGTTTTCTCATTTGTAACAAAGGATTGGAAACAAAGTTAGTTTAATGTAGTTTCCACTGAAATCAATAGAAAAAGTTAGTAGTATTTAAATCTCATTGATTTCAATGGAAACTATATAGGCCTAGATTTATTTGAATCCAGTCTTTGTTTTTGCTATAGAAACACATGGATGTAACAGCAATGTAATCACAGCAAACATAGTTACCAAGCAAAGCGTGGTGTCATTCTTGAGATATGATGATATGATATTAAGAAAATGTATATTGCTCAGTCAGGGATTCCTGGTGAGTTATAAAAATAAAACCCCAATACAAAATTAAATAAACCCCTAACCACAAGGCAATAACAATCAAACCACTTGATGGGCTCCATATCATCCTGGGTCTTCAGGCCTCTTGGCAAAAATATTTCTTCAAGGCCATTCAAAAGAGTATCAAGATGGAGGCCAATCTTATTTCTGCATGGATAATGTTTCTTGGGGAATGAGCTGTCACAGAGTCAGCATATTGCTCCTAACAATCTGGCTCCTCATTTTACCAACCTCTGAAGGATAGAAGGCCAGTCAGGACTGAACTCCTGGCAGTGGGCAGAGTTAGCCTGCAATACTGCATTCTAACTACTGCACTAATATGCTCCAGCCCAATAAAGTGGATTGTCTCTATCACCTTTCCTTAATTTGAATCTTACCCGTACGTGTTTGACTTATGGCATCAACTCAGACTTGAAGAAAATGGAAGATAATAGGAAAAAGAAGAGCAGAAGACTTTATAGGATGACTTATTGTTATTTTATATAGTTTGGGATATGTATGAGATATAATTGGATTACAGCTTGTTATAATGGGTATTAGAGTATGTAACAGAGATATTCTTTACTGTATATCAATCTCCAATAGATGGAGATAAAATAATTTGGAGATATTCCATTAGCTTATACCATAATGAATTATGACTTTTGATATATTGAAAATTAATATAATTTATTATTTATGCAAAGATGAGTTTTCAATCATATATGAAGTATACTCATGACAATGATCTTCCTGAGTTGCTTTCCTGGGTATTTAATTTAATCTTAATTAATTGCACAAAAGCGGAAAATGCTTTTCTTCTTTTTTAAAAGGTTGTTCAGCTCAACTAAAGAACAATTTTCTCATTGTAAAATTAAGAAAAGTGTTAAACTGATAATGGCAAATGAAATTAGCTCAGGAAACATACTATAAATAGAAAAAAATACTTTAAAATGAATTAACACAAATGTGTTTTTGTGTCAGAAACTTATTTCTAGTTTTAAAGAGCATACCTAAGTTTTGCCTAAATTTAGTATTATAACTTCTACTCTGTCTCTCTTCCCCTCTCCCTCTCCCTCCTCCTGTCTATCTCTAGTTATATCCATATCTTTTTATTTGTATCCACCCAAAGTTGTTGGTCAGGTGGCATATAAATTTAACTAATAATAATACATTTATGTATACCGTATTTTCCAGTGTATAAGATGCCTTTCTAAACCATGCAAATCTTCTCCGGTCAGGGGTCGTCTTATACGCCGAGTTGTCTTATCCGCCGGAAAATACGGTATATATATTGTCTCTACTATAGGAATGCAATAATAATATACATTCAGTATAAGCAAAGCACAAATATAAAAGCAACAGTTTTCATGCTGAATGCATGCAATTGGCTCTGATCAAGATTGCATGAAGTTTCTGCATATGCTGCAGAGCTGACTATGCAAAATATGTAAGTCAGCAGAACATTTGGTTCATAATAGCCAATGAAACGTTCAAACAATTTCTTTAACCCTTATCAGGCTTGGGGGAGAGAGACAAACAAGTTTGATAGCTATTCTAATGCACAAGAAACCACAACCATTTATTTCAATCTGTGACCTTTGTTAGCCAGGCACTTTCAGTGAGACAGAAGAAAAGGTGGGAGGTCTAAGAAGTTCCATGTTTGGGGCTTGGAAACAATCTCAGAACTTTTGTGTAGGCTTTTTTAAAGAAAAAAACATTTTTTTGAGAGCACACTGTTTCTATTGAATCGCTGCATATCAGTTGCTAAATTTCAGAACAGACATAATCTGCATATTGTCACATTCTTCTCAAAATTGAATCACAATAAATAGTTAATTTTGATAATGAAGAATTTTGTTCTGAGCAGCATAAAGGTGATAAGTAGAAGTAATCACTCAATACACTATTTTCTTTCCTTTTCTCTCAAGAAATGCCCTTAAACAGACATGACTTTAGATCCTTTAAAACAGGAGTCCCCAAGCCCTGGTCCATGGACTGGTACTGGGCCACAGCATGCCAGCAACTGGGCCGCATAAACAAGCAAAACCCCATCTGTGGGATGCAGGCAGCACACAAAACTGCTCACTCTCTGGTCCATGGAAAACCCTTTTTCCACAGAACTGGCCCCTTGGTGACCTCTGCTTTAAAATGAAATGTACTGATTGGAAGACGTACAACTGAAATTTTAATAAAGAAAGAGAGTTGGATGATGATTAGAGAAAGTTTTTTCTCACACAATACTGATATTAGTATTGACTAATATGACATCATTATCACTAATATAGTGAAGTCCATTGCTCAAAATAGTTTAAATAACATGGAAGCTAAGGCTATTAATGGCTACACACACAACATCCATATGCACAAACACGCACAAACACATAGGCATACAGACACACATATACACAGGGGACAGAGAGAAAGAGAGAATTTTAAAGTTGTTAAACTGGAGATGAAAGCTGTACAAGTAATCCATGACTTCCAACAGTTTGTTTAATGACAATTCAAAGTTACAATGACACTGAAAAATGTGACTTATGACCATTTTTCAGAATTATGACTTTTCTAGCATTCCCATGATCATGTGATCAAAATTCAGATGCTTGGCAACTGTTTCATATTTATGACCGTTGCTGTGTCCCAAGGTCATGTGATCACCTTTTGCAACCTTTTGATAAGCAAAGTTAAAGTCAGATTCACTTAACAATCATGTTACTAATTTATTAACTGCAGTGATTCATTTAACAGCTGTGACAAGAAAGATCATAAAACTCACTTAACAAATGGCTCACTTAACAACAGAAATTTTGGGCTCAGTTGTGATTGTAAGTTGAGGACTACCCGTAGGTGGACAGATTTTGTCCCTTATGTTAAAATTTGAGATGCAGTTCTGACACCACTTTTGTATAATACCTCTTGTCACTTGTTTGCTTAAGTTGGATGCCAGGCTTTGCTTAAGAGTCACTTAAGAGTCAAACTTGTAGAAAGAAAAATTACAACCAGTAGTGGTCCATCATGGATTCGTTGAAAACACTGAGAACTAGTGACCTCATGCATTCAGGAAAATATCTTAAAAATATTCAATGTCTTTCAGATGTTGGATCAGAGTGATACTGGATGAAAGGGTGAGGCCATTCCAAGTGGACAATTGAATGATTCTTTTCATTATTAGCTGTTGTATAGTACAAAAATTACAAAACATATATATAGAGTGAAAGAACTGGATGAACAACGTGGAAGGAAAGTTTGAATATGAATCATTCAAGGAAAATTCCAGTCTGCTTCTCTATGGTCTATTCTATCCTCTGGGGATTTATTCAATTTGAAACATTAAAAGGAAAATACCCTCTGAAAAACAAAATAGAAGAATGGAACATTTTGAGGTTAGAATGATCCCTCCTGTTCAGGGGATGCTTCCCATTTACTTTGGTTTTCCTTTCTCTTGATCCACAGACATGCATTCTATTTTTTAATACCATTATGATTCTGAATTCATGCTTGCCAAAAAAACCAATGTGCAAGAGGCACATGTGCTATATAATCACTTAGGGAACTTGGCACTGTCTACATGAAAATATTCATGTCTCCTTCTTGTGGTAAAGTTGACCTGTTTTTGTTCTATTAATAATTGGCCCCTTTTATTTTTGAGGATTGGCCAATACAGACCAATAGCCTTTTTTTAAAGATCTGTTAAGTCTGCTTCATCCAGTAATGCAAATAAAAGTTATGAAAATGGAGTATTGAAAATATTTCAATTAATAGAAGTGACTGGAGACCGAAATGCAAAACTGCAGCAAATTGGGGCCATGGCAAAAAGTCAAAGGGACAACATTGGATCCACTACTGACCAAAAACCAACATGAAGTTGTTTACCAACCAAGATTGTCTGAATCTTGAATGAATTACATGTTTGCAAGCATGTAGTTATGAAATTTAATAATCTTGCTTTTCTAGAGTTGTGTTTCCACTGTTTTATGAACAGAATGTGCTAAACTATTGTCAGTCCTGTACTGCATCATTAATTATCTTGTTTTAGTTGATAAAAGCTGTTTTTTAAAATAGTTGTATATAGAACAACAGAAAGTGATCCCGAAATGATGTAGCTCTTTGCATTTTATTTATCCATTTTTATTTTAAAGCAAAAAGTTGAGAATCTCTCTTCATCTCTTGTCTCCAGAGATATGTACATTTCTTTCAGGTTCTGAAAAATAAAGTTAGGATATTAATCTAATGAACCACCAATCAAAGATCACCAAATTAAAGAACTGAGGCTGACATTGCTGAAATTTCCCCATCAATAAGTAAAAAAAAGGTTGAAAGAATATCCAGGAATGATTTTCTTACCTGTTACTTACTGCCTAAATATAGGATGCCCCTGATCCTTTTCCTTTTAATGTTTATGAAAAATTAGAACATGACTGTACATTATATTCATAAATAGAAGGTAAAACTGAAGCATCTTGTGGAAGTCCATAATCTGAGAGTGGCTTGGTCAGCTTTTTTCTTTGTTGCTTACTTATCTGTTCTGTTTCACTCCCAAAGTAGTTCCTTTCAGTTTCATTAGGTTGACAAATTCAATGTATAATGGAGAGTACCAGACTTAAGAAAGTTACAATAAGCTTAAGCAAGGTAAAAATAAGGATATCCAGCTATAAAATATGTGAATAAAGAGAAAGAGAAAGCCAATATCTCTTGATTTGTATTAGTTTATAACCTTTTCATTCTTTATCCATTAGTCTTCAAGAACATAATTGTCAACTCTACATGAGCATGGCTGCAGCCATTTTATCTTTTCATTCGAGGTTACCACACAGAATGGAGGGAGGGGGGTTGCCCAGGTGCTTCATTAGTCAAAATAAACTTCTGTCCCATGGGAATCAAGATCATCTGCTGCTCCCATGACTAGAGACTGGGCGTTGCATAAAAGGCCCGCCAAATGAGTATATTGGAGAACATAGTTGCTTGCATAGTTTTGTGGGTGGGACATTTAACTTTGTAATTGGACAATTGTTACTTGTGCATTTAGACTTGGTTTCACTGTTGACAGTGTTGATACTTTGTAACTAATAAATATGTTCTTTGAGG
This sequence comes from Crotalus tigris, assembly GCF_016545835.1. NCBI lineage: Eukaryota > Metazoa > Chordata > Lepidosauria > Squamata > Viperidae > Crotalus > Crotalus tigris. The sequence goes on from NW_024096576.1 coordinate 1,414,516, forward strand.
TATTTTCAAGCCTCCGAGTTCTGCTTTATTTGTCTCTGTCTGTCGGAATCATGACAGACAGACCACGGCAATATGTTAACACAATGAGTCAATGAAATGACTAGTCTTTAAGAAACTTGGGGTTACAAATAATTGGAGATAAAAAATAGTAGTATATTATTTCCATTCACTATTCTTGGAATACTATGTAAAACTCATCAAGAATGCATTCTTTCAATAGGGTGTCACCAATACATTAGTGATATTCTATTCCAAATTTACAGATAATCTTTTTCCAGGGCTTCATACACATTGACATACACATATAAGTGGAGGGCAAAGAACAAAATCTTATAATATTTCACATAAGAGAGATTGACAGACAAATATCTCCTCCCCATTGAACATTGTTTGGAATTGCAGAAGAAATATAAAAACTGCAAAACAGTGTCTTCAGTCCTCAGCCTAGCAAGTTGAGAAGAATATCATGGCTAATGACATAGAAAGTCTCTGAGAGAACTGTCCGTGATATATCTAGTTTAAACTAGTCTAATAGACCCACTTACCCTGCAGAAGTGGCTATCAATCTCTTATGGATGAGTGTTATGATGTCCATATCCCAATAATTGGAAAATTGTTCTGAGGCAAAAATGAATGTTACATTGGCATGTATTAAAGCCAGAGTTTACCTGGGATAAATCCATGCTTGCCATGGTTACCATAAATTTCTCAGGCCTTGTAGTAAAATGTCTGTGACTGAATTTGTATAATTTATTGTTTAGGAGTTCTAGCTCTAAAGAAATTGAAAATAACCTACTGAAGAAATGTTCTTTAAAAGTATCAAGAACACAAATGAAACTATTGATTAATAAGTGCTAAGATGTGCATAGGGCTAATAGACAAGCAAAAGTTAATTAAATTAATATTACATGCGACTACCAACAAGAAGGAAGATCCCAGGTCTTAACTGAACATTACTTTTGGCTTATCTGGAGACATAAAAATGGGCACCAATATAGAAAGGAAGTGACATTGAAATTGAAATGAAAAATGCAGAAAGAAGTTATGAATTGCTAGAAAAAGAAAATTTCATTTGTATTTTTCCCTTTCTCTTTTTTCTTCTCTGCATTCTTATCTGAATTAGTTTATTTTTAAACTTCAATAAAAGTTATTAATAAAAAAGATTAGTTTTATTTTAAATCATAAGTCAAGGTCGCTAAGCTGAGCCAAATTAAACTACATTCTGGTTTAGTTTAATATGTGAACTCAGCTAGAAAAAAGTGAATGAGATAGGAATTTTCAAAAGTAAACAAATGTCTAATATATGTCCCCTATTACTGTCACCAATAAGCAAAGAAATATAAGTAGTCATTTTTTTTTTAAAAAAAGAGCCATTGGAAATGTATGGAGGGATAAGGAACATATTTTGCTAAAATTATATATGGAAATAAAGGTAGATAATATTGATAGGGTACCCCTAAGAGCTTATGGAAGATACACTCTGAGTGTGATTAATGCATGAAGTTGAGGTTATGGCTGAAGTGAATTATACTGCATTATATAAAGCAAAATCAATATCAGTAGTTGGACATTTCATGTAGCCACTGAACTTTGCAAAGGTTGTGAAACTGGTAAATCAGAATATGAATTACTAAATTAAACAAATATTTTGCAGGCATCTTCACAAATCAAAATTAATTTTTCTTCAGTTACCTGTCTCAGTCTATCTCTATCCTTCTTGCAAAACAGTTTTCCTCTGACAGATGTTATTCAGATATGTGGGATTACAGTTTCTAGCCATCATGACCAACATATCTAGAGGTTTGGGAAAGTTGGGATGTAAATATGTTATTGAGATGAGATACTGTAGACAGTATTAATTTTGAAATGTCAAAGTTGCATATGAAGCAGCTTTAATATGTTGATGGTGTCTAGTTATGTGTTTATATAGCTTTATAGAACAAGTAAAATTTAAATGGCCTATATAAAATTTCCTTATTGACAATTTGTTAATAGAATCGAAAGATGATAATTACTGTTGAAGCTCTGTGCTAATTCAATGGATGAATAAGTATAAAACTGGTTTAATTCTAATTAAGATAACTTTTTCAGCCTGGTGACAGATATGATTCATGACATCAGACTGACTTGAAAACATTTGCTTTAATGCAGTCATCTTAAAGAGTTAGAAAAGAATTAATTTCTTTTTGCCCTAAAACATTATACTTCCTTTGGAATTTCAGTGCAAACAAAAGAAAACATGTATCTATTTAAACAAAAATATAAAATCTGATTGCTTTGCTTCTACTACCATATGTGATTGTTCACATATGTAAATTTGGGTTAATATGGCTAGAATATTGTTATCACTTAGGTTAAAATACAATATTAGTAACAAAAGGGACACTGAAGCTTATATTTGGAACTACATAAATTTTAATCAGTTATTTCACCCAACCATGATCATAGAAGTTGTGATGTAGAGCTTTTCTGCTGCCTTCCCCACCTCTGGAGCACTGTCTATATTAAGGATTCAAGTAGAATTCTTGAAAAGTATTCAGAATCCAAAATTCCCATTTCAAGACAAAAAATTGTTTAGCTTTCACTCTGACCCCACACACAGATACTTAGTTCCTACCAGGGTGTAGAGCTGCAAGAAGAGCAAAAGAAATAGATGACAGGGCAATGAGACCACAGGTTTATTCTTTAATCTTCTGGAATAATGCTAATTATGTATAGAGAAGAAGATAATAACTGATCTCTATTCTCAAATCATTTGTTATTTTTAACTTCTTTTAATTTGAGATTTAAGACAACATTAAACATGGAGCTTACCAATCGCCAAACTGAAATATTTAAGTTTGAACTGAGATGAATACTTTTTTGAAGGAAACCAGAAGCCACCAAATTCAATAAAGGTCTAGTTAACATTTGGAAATACCATGAAAAATGAGCTTCTTAACATTAAAAAAATGAAACCAGAAGCCACCAAATTCAATAAAAGTCTAGGTAACATTTGGAAATACCATGAAAAATGAGCTTTTTAACATTAAAAAAATGATATAGTAGAAGGGAGAGCAACCTAGATAGACATACTACCTCTTAAAACATAGAGAACTAATACAAAGGAAAAAAACCTATTTATTTTATATATATATATATATATATATATATATATATATATATATATATATATATATATATATATGGCTGATGTGATAATCTGTGGTGGTTTACAATGACATTAAATAAAAACAGAATAAATATGACCAACTGAACCCACAACACCATAAATCCCCACCATAGTGCCACAGCATCCCACAACTTTATATTTGCATTTGTTGGACTACTTCTATCCTAGCCTGGGTAAAGAGCCAGGTTTTCACAGCCCACTGGAAGACTAATAGGGTGGGAGCCTTCTGGACTTCAGGGATTATGATTACTTCTTTAACATAGTATGCTATTCTGAATCTAGATAATCTTGTAGATAATAGAACTGATCCATGTATTTATAGCTGTATCGGTTTCATGCTTTTTCTGTTGTAGCCCCTTCCTCTGGAGCCTACTTGCCCTGGAGATCTATTAGGTCCCCCTCCTTAACCTTCTGGAGAACACTTGAGATCTGGTACTTTCCCCAGGTGCTGGGATAGGGTGAACTCATAGTGGGAAGATGTTATATAAGACACTGTTCTTATTTAAAAATAAAACATGACTCTAAAAGTAGGCTGTGTTATAGCAATTAAGTACATGTTTTAAGTACAATACATGTTTTATCTGAACTACCTTTCATTCAGCAGAGCTATTTCTTTTATTTTCCTACCTTATCTTTTTATACGTTTGCTACAAATTCACTTGTAGAACACGAAATGGGAAAAATGATAGCTTAGTCTTTACATATTTTTCCTTCAGTTTCCTTCAATTCTAATTATAGGGATTTCTCTTGCTTTGTTTTTGCTCATAGTTGCTAGTTGATCATATGTTGTGTTAAGTGAGGTAAACCACACTGTTGATTTTATGTAGGTATTCATTGATAATGTTTAGGTTTGGAGATACTCGGTGTTATGTCAAAGGTTTTTTCCCAGCTTGGATTGCTGAGCATTGCCTGGTGGGAAGCCTCCTTCTGATGATAAATAATTTGTCTGAAGACTTAAAATGAGTGTTCTAGAAAAAATAGAATTTTACGATACATAAATAGTATTGCATGAATTGTAGCTTTGGTGCAATTTGGTGAGGTCTTCAAATATATCTTGCAGATCGAGTTTATGAATATTAAAACAGCTGCAGTGTTTATATCTCAAAATGATGCAAACCTTCCCCACTTTGGAATCCTGTAGAAAATTAGAGAAGATACCAGTAACGTCTGTAGGAGAGATAAACATTTGCAAGATGGCTGGTGCAATGTCATGATTGAGGCTCTGCTCCTTTGTATGTGATGATATCAAATGCATATAGAAAATGAGTTGGGTATCAATAATTAAATTATGTGCCCATCATGAAGATTTTGATACACACCCCTGAGAGCACCCATGAAATATACTATCCTCTAATGAGAGGACTTGAGTCCTTTTCAGAATGTATATTTTGAATTCATTAAGTTACTGGCAGTAATATTCATTTTATGGAAAGCTGTATAAGATTATCAGGCTTATATATCTTCTATCAATATAATATTGTTGGTCAAACTCAAGTCACAGCATTATATTAATAGTAAAAATAGATTATTTGTGTTGCTACCTTTTATTTGTATTTGCATATGGATGCCATTACTGGCTAGTTAGTGCCCTGTTTTGAGTCAAATGTTTTAAATTAAGGCAATGGAAAGCCACTTATGTAATTACAGCCAGATTGGGCAGAATGTCACAGTATGTTTTGTCCTCTAAGTCAAAGATGGAGAATTGCATCCTTTTTGGTAATAATGCCAGATGTTGAATTTTTTTCTGCTTCTCCATGTTGGGATCTTTCCCTTTCTTCCAGATTACTCATTCAGACAAACCATAGGAAACACAGTATGTAAGTACTCAAGGCCAGGACTTTTCAGATGACTCTCCCAGAAAGGGATCCATGTGGCCTTCTTACTTTTCATTGAAAAGCAAACTATGGCCAGCATTTGTCTCTGTGAATACTGAATTCTATGTAATACAAGGATCATATTGCTTGTTTGCTGCAGGACATAAGCCCCCCTGGGCATCACACAATGCAGACTGCAAAGCTGAGCTTCTGAGCTATTATTGGGCTGGGGGGGGGGAAATCCATTTTTGGGCCACCTCTAGAAAAACAGTTCCTTTTTTTTTCTTGGCTTCAAGGCTGGATGGAACATACATCTGTGAGGGGTGGCATTTTATTTAGGATGTTTCCCTGCCATTTTCCTTTCTCCTTGCTTCACATTTCATAGTACAGCCTGAGGAGAAGTCTTCAGGAAAAGTGTGTGTAATTAAGAACTGGCTGCGATTTGAAAATCACATGGACGGTTGTGTAGCAGAGAGTTAGCACATCTGTATTCACATATATTACATACACTGACTTGCAAACATTTATATATAAAATCTATGAGCATTACTCTTTTTAAAAGTAATTTTTAAGCAATTTTTTTTGGGGGGGGCAGTATCTTTGAGACTGATAAACATCATCCACAAACTCAGAGTATGTGTGTATTTGTGTATGTGTGTGTGTGTACATACATACATATAAACAAACATATAGGAAAGAAGGAAAGCATTCAGTGTAAGGATAACATACTTACATAGATTATTTCAAACAAAAATATGTGGAGCTGCTAATATTAATATTTTGTTAATATGATGTCTTTTTAAAGATAACATTTTAAAATGACAACTAGGCTAATTTGTAGGAACTTCCAAAGGAAGCACATCCTTTGTGCATCTCTTTCTTTCTACAATATGGGAGAAAAAGAAAAAAAGAATGAATGTGGAAAAAATGCTTGGTCTACTAAACAGATATCCATAAATGGCCTGGCCAAAATTGGTTTTGTACAGCAGAGTACAAAATGTCTCAATTTTTCATTCTATAACAGCCAGTGAGTTTTTATTCTTCAGATTTTTTTCTCCCTCTATGGTGGTAGTTTTAGGATATTAGGTATATTACTAAAAGGAAGTGATGGGATCTATTTTAGAGGGAGGGAAACAGGAACTGGTAAGAATATTATACCCAACTGTAGCTATTTCCACTGTATGTTAACTCCAGAGGTTATGTTTATGACAGATGTATTATAAGGAAACATTTTCTGAATGTTTAATGTTTAGCAGATAATGTGTATATATAACTAGATAATCATATCTACTCTAAGTTGATTATGAAGCTAAGATTACATAGGGAAGGGATTGACTCCCTTATATCCGCATTTCTTTGCATTCTTTTTTCACTGCTCTTCTTGTTTGAGATGATTTCCTTTAACATACTCGACACAGATCAGCAGGGGACTTGGCTCTATTAAAGGAGATCTTTAAAAGAAAATCAACTCTGGAATGTTTTACAAATGTGGTTCAATAAACTCCACATAATTTCAAATGAAAATGATGCCAACAAGAGGGCCTTGGGAATGTGGTATAGAAAACAGTGTTTCTCTTAGACTCAAGCAAGAAGGACCTTTGGGAGAAAAGAACTATTTTCAAATAGCTTGATAGGGGAGAAAAAAAAATCTTTAGTAGAGGTTCTAAAGAGCAACATTTGCATATTAATAGAAGATTAAAGTGCCCATCAAGTATTCTGTAGCAGTTACTTTCCTCCCCCCCCCCCCGTTTTGCTCTTCACAAAAACATTTTTCATAACAAAAAGAAACTTCGTCTCTTCAACTATGGCAAGCGAGTCTCTGAGGTTTCCGGTGACAATGAGACCCAGTATCTTTGTGGTTGAACATTGCTGCATTATTTATTCACACACATACAGTTTATATGCCAAAGGAACTTTAAACTACAAAAATTCAAGATGCTTCAATAGAAGAGCTCTCTCTCTCTCTCTCTCTCTCTCTTTCTCTCTCTCTCTCTCTCTCTTCAGAATGGATGCCCAAAGGGAGAAATACAGCTTAGCAGAAAAGAGTTCAAGATTTTTCTTATTAAGATAGGCAGTTTTTCCTGGCAATTGTATTTACTTAAAATGCTCATGGAGATAAACTTCATCTTAGCATGAATATATTTACTGTTGGTGGGAACATGAAATTAGATTATGAGTACAAATATAACCAGGAAAATAGGGGCATGATGTCCAATATTTGCATGTTGAAGGTTGGACTGAGCAATGCTTGTGCACCAGTAGGAAGTAGTATTTTCTGTGAAATAAGGGAGGATTGGGAAGGGTTTCCCCTTTTAAAATATTGCTCTCTGGCAGAGTTCTCAAAGTAACAAGATAATGAAGCAAAACAATTTTAAGATGCAGTAGTTTTTTTTTAAAAAAAATCTATTACAGCATAATAACATAACTGCAGTGAGTAAAAATCAAGATATTTTATCAGAGTACCACCATATTCTAATGGAGGATATAGAAAGGTATATTCAATCTATAATATAAAAATGGGTGATATATTCACATGTTAGGACTGAGAAGGGAGTAATATACTGTTATTTTGTTATCTAGCATGACATAATTTATAATGCTGTCTATTTTATATGTAGGCCATTTTTATTTTATGATTTTTCACAAATCAGAGAAGCTGGAACCCAAGAATGCTTGAAAGTATTCTGAAATAACAACTTTTTAAAGTATTACATAATCAGTATGTTGTAGAAATTTAGCAACACCAATATAATTCACCATTGCACTTGGTACAAAATGTATCTGCCAAGATATTTCAAGTCAACTTATTTGTTAATAGTCTCCATATGTTTAAATTGCCTGAAGTCATCAGAGTCCTGTTGGAGAAAGTGTCAGTGCAATGAAATACAATCCTTGCAAGCTTCATGTTGCAGCAAAAGTGAATCCAATGAAGTTATCATCTCTGTTCCTTTTCACCCCCACATACTCTACCCTAAAGCTATCACTCAATGGAAAGCAGGCAAGTTGTGTTCTGTTTACTTACACAAAGAGGGCATCATGGAAGGATAAAAGGGTCTAAATCAAACAATTGATTCAATATGTTCAAAATCTGAGATGGCACTTGTACAAAAGTATATGATCTCACATATGATATTTTCATACGATATTTTCCCCAACATAATATAAAATTAACAAAATGCAGGGATGAAAATATGTAACCTATGAAGTTTATTTATCAATTTTGAACTATTGGATGGAATTTTATTGTGGTAGATTTTTTAAATAAAATAGTTTTTTCCAATTGCCTATGTGATGATGAATACACATTTGAGAACACACTATCTATGGGATAATATGCTAAATTATATGTGAGGGAAAAACCTCATTGAGAAGATCTTAGAAACGTTTGGATAGCAGACAGGAAGTCATCCAAATAGTTGAATTTCCTTTGTATTCTGTTTAATATTATTTTCTTAATATCTTATTTCTCTCAAAATCTGATATTCACTGAGAAAACAATTAAGAACTTTACTTTTTTTGTTAATATAAAATTCATGTTATCTAGCATGTTCATTCTCACTGCAATCATCAAGTTGATACTTATATAGCACTATTTGTTGACAATGTTCAAAATACTTTGTAAACATTATTTCTATGTCATTACCCATCTGGGTAAATAAGCAAAATGACTCTCCCTCCCATATGCCTTTTGACTCTTTACAACCTTTTCTTCAAATAAAGAACTTTCTTTGATTTTATTTTTCATAATTTGCTGGTTATTGAAATAGATTTAAATATTTAAAACTAATTGAAATGCATAATAACATAGTTGTTAATAGATACTTGTGCACATCAGAATGCACGTATAATAGAAAACTACAGTAGAATGTTTTAAGTGCAAAACATCAACTCCCGTATAGTAAAACCACATACGACCACTAATTGTAAAGAAGAACTCTGTTTCCATTATCAGTACCATCTGTCTATAATTCCAAGAAGTTCATTAAACAATTAGCTAATTAAGCAGGAATGGCATATAAAGAAAAACAGCATCACAAATTTCTCACAAGTTCACTACTTTTTGCTTGAAATGATTGGTAATCAAGCATGATGCACTAGATAATTGTTCACTTTTTCAACTGGCAGTAAATGTCACCAAGAAAAATGTGATGTAGCAAACACTTCTTGATCTCAAAACTTCTTCATTATTACTAAGATTTACCAACAAGTATGTAAATGATATAATGTCCAGGGTTGTTAGATTTGGTCAGGTAAGGGTAAAGGTTTATGCTACCAAAGATCTTAAGATCTTAAGTGGTCATTACTTTCTCTCAGCCTAATCTACTTCAAAACAGAGGTCCAAAAAGCAACAACCATAACAATAATAATAAAATTATAGAATTGGAAGCAACCTTTTAGGCCATCAAGCCTGCTATGCTAGAAACACTGTAATGGATTAGGAACCAAGTGGTCATGATCCATTTGGCCTGAGAACTACTTTGATCTTCTGGTAAAATGTTGGACCAGAAGCAGGTGAACTTGAATTATAGTCCTACCTTAGTCATGAAAACTATTTGAATGGTCTTAAGCCAACCGTTCCCTCTCAGTCCTGCAGAGAAGTCAAGGGCAAACTATTTCCCAAAACACTGACTAGAAAGCAGCATAGACTTGTCCACATAGTTTCCAAAAGTTCCTTCTTTTTAAGTCAAGAGGCCACAAACTTTGACACACTGTTGATTGTAATATATCAGCCCATGGAAAAAAAAGATGGATGAATAATGGAATAGATTCCACTCTGACACTTGCCAGTGTAAGTCACCTGGTAGTTAATATGCTATTGAGGAAATACAGGTATTGAGGGAAGAGGTAGCTAATGGTTGTGGCAGCAGTGCTTAGATAGAGCTCAAGCAAACCTTTGTATTATCTATGGCTCTCTTTCTTTCCCTGTTTATGTAAGTACTGATGTTTTATTTTCTAGTTACATAAACAAGAGACAAAGATGGGACATTGTGAATGATATTCTAAACTAGACAGATATATTCTGAAATAAATTTGCTAAGACTCATCCAGCATCTCCACCCTCACTTCCATAACAATTTCCAATCAGGAAATTGGAAAAGGTCATTTAACCAAGTCCATAGAATTTCATAGAAGGCTAACTTTCGTTTGAATGCATCTAGCAAAGATGACGTCACCATGTCCCTCAGTAGTTGTTTCCATTGCTGAACTGTTCTTAACTATTAGCCTTTCCCTCCTTAAAAATTTTCCTTCCTGTAATTTATCCTATATTTTATAATGATAGAGAACAGATTGAAGCTTGCTTCCAGATGGATCCCTTTTTAGGTATTTGAATAAGAAGAAAATAAAAAAGGGTGGAAGGGCAATAAGCTGTTACTTGCTATCCTAAGCTTCTTGAAGGAAAGGTGGGAGTCAAGTGTAGCTACATTCATTATTTATAATAAATGGTAATTAATAAATAAGCATAGTTTCTGTAATGTTTTGTTAAAAAAGGATCCTAAAGGAAATAAAATTCTGAGGCAAGAAGACAATCTAGTCTTAAAACCAGATAGCTTTTCTATGGGAAATATTTTTAATGATTTACAATGGCCATGATGATAGCTTGCAATGGTTAAAACCTCTGAGTAATCCAATAAGGATCTTATAGTCCTGTACCTTTTTATGTTTCTTCCAGTAGCTGAATATGAAGCTCTTTAGTTATGACTCAGGAAATGGGCTAAAAGCTTTTTTGGTTCATCTCTGCTTACAAAAGTTTTTGCCATAGTGATGCGCCATTGCATTTTAATACTTAATATAGTAAATCGAAAGCAGTACATTGCTTTGAAATGCTTATCACAATTATGGGAATGGTTTTCCTCCTGAATTTCTTCTGCTGTGATGCTTTCTATTAGCTTTTTTGCTTTTTCTATTAGCAAAAAATTGGGGTATGTTTGATTCTCTCTCTCTCTTTTAATATAATCTTTTTATATAAAAAAGAATAAAGTTTACTTCCAATAGGGTATGCAACAAGTACATATAATCATTGTGGAATTAAAAATCAAACTAGGAAGATGTTTATACTGTCTTATTCAGTTGTATCGCCCAAAACAAAATGTAGACTCACCTAGGGTTGCTGAACTTCCCCTTCTATGTTCATTTTTAAAAGTATCATAAATGCTTTTATATACAGTTTATCTGTATATACAGATATACTTTCTTCATTTTTCTTTTTCTTCTGTTTTCCCTTTAAAATATTTTTTTTTCTTTTCAGATAAACAAAAATTCAATTTAATTAGACAAGGACAATATTAAATAACTTTCCAGTAATGTAAAATTTATGCTTTTTTAATGAGTTTTCATGTGCTCCTTTCAAAACACAAAGGAGTGGCAATTCCAAACTTGTCAGATATGTTTACACTTAGTATTGGTTTACTCAGCTGCAATTGAGAATATTGCTCTACAAGGAAGTACTTATTTTAGCACTTTAGGAGTGAATGATGGACAAAATCCTTTCTTAAGACTTGATAAATTTTGGGGTGAAATCACACCAGTTTAAGATATTTTGCAGAAGTGGCTTAAATTTGGAAAGAATGTCTTTTGTTCTTTTTTTTCACTTTGTATTTTTTCCTACTCTTTTTTCCTTCTGACTTCAGTTTATATTATCTTTTAGCAGTGCAAAACTTTTAAATAAAATTATTCTTAAAATATGATCTTTGCAACATTCTATTCTGTTCTGGATCTACTCTTTGCCACATTATAGAAGGCTTTTTAAAATAATACCCCATTTCTTCCTGGGCATTGCAAGCTATTAGGAGAGAATAGAGACATTCCCCTGTTTTTTGAGCAAACAGGGACTTTATAGTTGCAAATGACATCCCATTTTAGTGCATAACATAAGGATTTGTACTATTTTATGCTGGTTGCATTCTGACAATATTTGACACAGGTGAGATTCATTAGCAAAATTTTATTTTTATATTTTTTAAAACTGTCAGTGGATTTGATTTGTGTAAGCACACAGTGTTTTATTTTATATTTTCATTTAAAGTGTAGGAACATATGCAAAATATTTAGGATTCTCAAGGGAGAGATCACATAAAAAAGAATTAATAGTTTTTGTTTAAAAGGCTAGGTTGATAAAGAGGTATGTAGGTGAGTGTAGAAGAAATAAAAAAATTGATTATACAAAAATAGCCATACAGAATCTAGTTTCACAATTTGTTGTGATGCATAGCAACTTAAGTGCTTCTTTAATTACTTCAGTTGTTAGTGTCCTAGATTTCAATTCCTTTTTCTTTCGTACGTAGAAAAGTCCTCAAGTGTATCTAAAATTCCCTCTGCTAATTTATTCTATGTCATTATTTACTGAAAGCATTAGGCTTTGTTTAGTAAAAGTTCCCCAATGAATCAAATTATGGCACAGTTTTTGTTTGTGTAATCAGAAAGACAAGTACATTAGTAAAGAAATTACTCTGAACATTTGGGTAGATGTGCGACTAATGATAAAGGTTCTAAAGGCAGACATTCTGCTTGAACTAACTAGGAGCTACTTATACAGAGCACCTCTGAATTCTAATCACTTAAAAGTGACACTAAAACTTTGGTACTAGGTATCCCAGGACTATTAAAAAAAAACACTTTAATGGCTGTGCTGCTTTGCCCTATTTACCAACTCTCCCCATCACTAAGAAAGAATGACACTGGTTTTCATCACTGCTCATGACTTCTAAACCAATGTAAAGCCTCACTATGCATACAGTATTAGCTTGAATTTCTGTGTAAATGCCTGGGGACCACAAATGGGTCTTCAGCTTGTACTTCACTTCAAGAGCATACATCTGTTCATAGATCCTAAGGTCCTCTATAGTAAAAAGTCTCCTGATATTTATTTCCTTATTTATAAAAATGTTATTAAGAACAATAAAACAAAACCTACTTTCTGTCTAGCCAAGCCATTGATGTCATCAGCACAGAACTTTGGGAAACAAGCTCAGAGATCCTAGCAAAATGAGAAAGAAGGCTTCCAAATGCAGTCAAGCAAGATACTCTTGCTTAAATAAATGCAATAATATAAATTTGATCAAGTCTTAATTTAATCCTACCTTGAATAGGCCCAGTAATATCAACTGAATTTGAGTTAGTTACCTAAATTTATATTTTAAATGTGACTGAGATAAGTGGCTAACAGGTAGCAATAGCAATAGTACATATACTGCTCCATAGTGCTTTACAGCTCTCTCTGAGTGGTTTACAATGTCAGCATATTGTCCCCAACAATCTGGATCCTCAATTTACTGACCTCGTAGGTCAACTTTGAGCCCCATCAGGATCAAACTCCAGGCTGGGGGCAGAGTTAGCCTGCAGTATGCATTGTATCAACTGCATTATCAGGGCTCATTAACAGGTGCCAATCTGATGCCCACAAGAAGGAACAAGGATGGCCATAAGGTAATTATAACTAAAAAGGCTAAAATATAAGTCTTAAGTACAAATTCATTTATTTGTGCTTTTGTTGCATGATGAATTTGCAGGTTGTTGATTTTTGCAAATTGTGCAACAATATGAACGAATGCTTTAAAGGAAATATTACCCCATTAGATGTTTTATTATTTATTAAATTTCTACGCTGCCTGTTTCACTGATACAGGGACTCTGGGAGCTATATCAATGAGATGATGAGAATCAGTGGGTGGGAACAAAATGAGACAGTATATAATAAGTGATTGGGCCATTTAGAAAATCAAAAATGAATGACAATGTATATCTGGTTATACAAAGTTATATTTATTTTGAATATGTAGCTCAAGTTTAAATCTAGTGATAATATAGTATACATATATATAAAATAAATGTTTTTAAAAACATCATTTGATTTGTTTATGTTAAAAATATTAGTGAAGGAGACAAGAATGTAGACAGTCTGTGCATGTAGAATAAGCCATTATTTAGTAGTGCCAAGGGCCCATATTGGGGAAAAAGAGATTTGGTAGAAAAAGAAAGATGTAGGAGATGAACAGGATGAGACCAAGGGAAGAGTCAAACTCATCATCAGTCATGGATCCTTTGCACCAATAAGACATCTAAGTCCAGCCCCTCTTGAATCCTCTTCTATTTTTAACTCCCACTAATTTCTCTTGAACATTACTAGTTCAGATTCTTGTAGAGAGCATAAATTTACAACAAATCTTTAGACACATTTGAATTTCTTGAATCTCTTATATTCCTTGGTGCTCATAGTAGAGTGTTAGTAAAATGTTACCAGGAACATAAAAGCTATTATAAGATACTTTATTGGCTCAACAATAAATGGAAATGAACAGGAAGCAAAAGAATATGCTAGGAACAAAATGGAAAAACACATTTCAAAATGCTACAAAAATATCTCGAATTAAGCTAAGTATGGAAATGGATGATTCATTAAAAAATGCAACTAAAAGAATGATTGCTACATAAATATGAGAGGAAGATATTGTATACTGTACATAAGGACTACAATTAATGTAGTCAAAGAGAGAAGAAAATAGTTAAGATTAAAAGAGAAAGAAAGAGAAACCATTGATATTTTGGAATTGGGTAAAGTGGTATAAATAAGAAGACTCCAGCACAGTTAATAGTACTAAAAATAAAAGTGACAAAATGATTTGAAACTGAAAAGCTGAAAGGAGTATTATAAAAATATGTGTGGGAGTGATAGTGATATATTGTAGAATGGAATTGAAGCAAACACTATAAATATTAATGCTCTCTCCCCCTTTGATGAAAACGAATTATAACACATTGAGAATATTAAAAAAAAAGTAAAACTACAGGGGAGATGGTATTACTGGCTAAATAATGGAATATGGATATAGTTTGCTTATGTAGTAACTATTTTACTTAGCATCAGTTTCTAACAATTGGAAGAATACTTCAGCTACACAAAGGTGAAAGAGTGAATAAATGCAAGCAACTATAGGCAGATTATTTTTCAAGTGTGCCTAGGAAAATGTGTGGTAGAATTCTAATCCAAAGAGTACAAGAGATGACAGAGAACAAAATTTGAGAAATACAGTACAGATATGTGCTGTTATTTGCTTTTCAGCACACAATCAAGGAATGCATGGATGTCTAAAAAGCTTATGACAAAGTAAATAAAGTTGAATTATAGAATGCTTTGAATAAATGTGGAGTTGAAGTTGATGGCTGAATGCACCAAGAGTGCATATAATGAAAGTACAGCACGGAGGAAAATGTTTATCAAAAGAAACTGAAGGATTTTTATATTCTGCGCCTGAACATATGGCAGTTGCAGTCACATGATCAAAGTTTGGGCAGCCTGCCCTCACTTACAAACAAGCAAGCACTTACTACCAAGCAAGTCCCCGCTTGCCTTTCTCCCCCATCATCCTAGAAGATTGGCTTCAGTTTAGCTGCCTGTAGTTTTAACTTTCAGGAAGCCAAGCCAAAACTTTTTCTTTTAGAATTGATGTTTCTCTGTGCACCCTTTGGAAAGCTGCATTCTCTTTGCACAGCCTTCGGAATGTGAGGGAGCTCTCCCCTCCCTTCATCCGCCCCCCTTTTTTTTCATTGTGAAGCCAGTTCCAGTGCTCTAAGTCTGCCTCTGTGGCAAAAATGGGCATTTTAGGATGCTCCCTCTGAGCAGCTGCCTTTGGCATTTTTTTGCAAAAATCCAGGCTGGGTGCACCTCATAAGCAGTGAGATGAAGAAAAGGTGGGATGACAGAGTGTAGGGCAGTGAGGGTGGCTGGACTGGGCTTCCCGGGCTGGACTTTTCTGCATGGCATAAGCGATACTCACCCAACACTCAGTATTGCAGTATTTAAAATTCCACCAGAGCAGCTTCTCCTCTTCTGAGTTAGAATGGTTATTTTGAAGCTAATAAGATGGAAGAAAGTTAAGTTGGGAAGAGAAAGTGAGAGGTCAGATTTTTTTAATGAGGAGAGGTTGACAAAGTCAGGAGACATGTTTTTTGTCTGTCCTTGATAGTGAACTGCACTAATAAATTATCGGAATTAAAATCTATAAAAATAGTAGGTTCAGATAATGCTTAGAAAGTAAGTTCCAGACTAAATTTTGATGATGAGTACTCACGAAGCCACAGAGATACATATTTTAAAATAAATGAATCATATCTTAAAACATTAAAAGAAGAAATGTTGGCGCATTTATGATAAATTGGTAACAAATTGTTAGCTTAAGAAACTGACTGTCAGAGGAAATGCAGTTCAGAATGCAGGGCTGTAGGGCCACTCTGGTATACTGAAAGAAAGGGTAAGGCACTGAGTCATTTATCAAGGGAAATTTGCAGGTTAAGGAATTGAAACTGTCAAGAATTAAGAAATATAGTGAATCTGTCTTCCATGAGCCAGAAGGTAGAAGGACTAATTGGCTGGTAATAGTGAACACTGTAGACCCCCAGGTCAGGAGAATGATGCAATGAGATAAAAAGGCCCCCAAAACTAACACAACTGAGATTACATGATTAAAGCTTCCACATTAATTGGGCAGATCTAGAAGTGTTTAATATAATAGAAATAATTATGGGCAATGTATAGGCCTTAACGTTCACTCAGGCAGCCATTTAATGTTTTCTCCCCTGTTAATGGTTAGAATGTAAGCGATTGATGAGGTAGTATGAGAAGATCTCTATATTTTGGTTGCCATCTAATAGTCCAGGTAGGCCAGTTAGACACCTGAGGCCTAACAAAATCCAGCCAGTTCTATCACAAAGTTTAATCTGAAATGAAGGCTTTCTTAGTAGTGTGAACCTACTACCCTTTGATATATACATATAAACATGTGCTCCCCCACTTAGATTCCCATTTTAGAAGATATGAGTGATGACCTGAAGTGTGTGTGTGTGTGTGTGTGTATCTTTGGATTTTAAAAGATGCTTTTAAAAAAGAAAAAGGAAAAATAAATAAAATGGTCAATAGGTGCAGTTCTTTGGAAGTACAGTCTCTTGCTACCCCCAAAAGACAGAGCTAAGTTGGGATTGTATCCTTTTAAAAAATGTGTTTTTTCTTTTCCCATGAAACAGATATTTTGTTATAAGACATACCTATCTTGGCAATCATTTTGTTAAAGTGCAAGCATAAGGGATAGCCTGGAGATAGACAGGAACTACATTCAATATACATTCAGGTATACTGAAGAACTTTCATATAGCAGACAAGAATGCAAAATAAGAGAAACAGTTTTCCAGTAATTTTTAACTACATGGGAGTTGGAGAAGACAATACCTGGATGAAACCACATTGTCTCAACCACACTGAATGTATTGTGTTGACAAATTAATGTTTGTAGGAATCTGATGACACCTGTTGTTTTGCAGTCCAGCCCAGAATGGGAGCTTGGTCTACAGAGGGACAGTTCACTCCTGTGGGACATGTAACTTTCAATGCCCCCTTCAAGTTTATAGCCATATGTAAATTTTACAAACATGGTTCCAAAATTGAAAAAGTGCTCATTTGCCTAACTGTGGTTCATGAGTGAAGAGTTTATAATATTGTCTTCACTCAAATTGGATCCAAGATCAGTTATACATGACTTCAAGAAGTTGGTTAGCAGAGAAGTATATATTACACAGGGATGTTTGAGGAAGTTAATAAATACAAGTAGAACAGGTTTATTTCCCCTGAACTAATTGGAGTTTTATTTTTATTTTTTTTAAAAAAAAGCCTACTTTTTCATTTTGTCATTAAACAGACATCAGCACACACCCACTGTTGTACTGTTTGAGGTGAAATATTTTTTTAAAAAATATTTCAAATTTCCATTCTTTATAAAAATGATCAGATTGAGACAGAAATAAAATAGGAAGAGTTGAAGCAATCCAGATCATGGAAAATGGCTTTATCCTTACCAAGAGCATCACTGGTTCCTAAATGCACTACTAGACTTCTTTAGAAAAAGCCTTTTGATTGAGCTTATTTGGTTTTTGTCTAAGGTGCTATTTTTGTGATTATTCTCACATATGTCATCATCATATTAAATCTGGCAGGCATTCATGTGTTGAAACATGTTTGATATTTTAACTAAAGAGTCTAAAATGCAGCCAGGTGGAACAGAAAGCTGTTAAATTTTCAGCAATTGGAGTCAGCCTCCCAAGTGTCCCTCCTTCATAGAGGAGCCTGAAAGTTCCTGAGACCCTTTTAAAGTAGGTTCCTATTGCTTCTGCTGTTGTTTTTGCTTACCTTTCCTCCAAAACTTCAAGGTGATATATGTAGCAAATCTTAACATTTTTCAACAGCTACCTGTAAATTAGTTTGGGCCAAAATGAATGAACCACAGGCACTGAGAAAGCTTCATGGCTAATGTTGGACCTAAAAATGGATCTTCCCTGCCAATTTTCAAAGCACAACTACTACATAGGTAACTAGGCTTTAGTGTTCTAATGTTTGTATCTTGCAAATTTTTTTGCTCCAGATTATGCTCAGTTAAAACAAACCAATGTTAAACCACTGCTTTCTTAAGACGCTATATGGTAAGATTGGAAGCAAATAATGTTGATCACGCATTCTGATCCATGAAAGAGGAGGAAGAAGCACTGAACATATGCAGGCTTGTACATAGAAAAGAAGATATTACCCCACTCCACTAAATTTCGTATATTGAATTTCAGATTCAATGTATGTGCACACATATTGGCCTGTCTGAAAAAGTATGATGAGAAATACTTGTGGAAAAGTAAAATGTACAGTATTTAAATTATTTTGGGGTGTTCTTAAACAAAAAATAAACTATTTTTAATAACATGATTAGAAACAAAAAAACAAATACAAAAAATAGATTTGCATTTTAGCAGTATATAAATTACTCATATGTATAAGGGGTTCTTGGTGCTCTCTGAGCTTGCTTTTTTTTTTTTTTTGCAGAGGTTTCATAACCCTAACTAGATAACATCTTCAGTGCTAGCTAGGGTAATGAACCTCTTCAAGAAAACAAGCAAGCTCAGAGAGCACCAAGGACCCTCATTTCAACCCTGAGCTACAAATAGTCTCCTTCATTGCAACTCATATGTATGGTTTAAAGTAATAATTAATGTTGAAACAAATACAGTATAAATTTTAGTAACAAAATAATGTATATTAGAGAAAAAGAACAAAATACAAAGATTGTTCCAAGGTTGCCTTTCTTACTTGTTTGTAGGTTGTGGGGAAGAAAAGGGAGATTTAACTGAATATTCTGTCCCCCAGGCTCCTCTGTGGCAATAAATTACCCAGAAAGAAGACATAATCTCACAATTATATCCCCACTAAAATTCAAATACTATTTTGTTATCATGAAAATGAATTAAAATTCTAGCTTTTCACATTAACTAGAACCAAACAATGAAATAAATTCACTAAGATTGTGTGTAATGGCATGCCATATGATAACTGGAGGTTAAGGAGGTTAAGATTAGGAATTTATTCCTCAGCCTGTTTAAAATCCCAGCCCAGACACTATGATATTGGAACGTACATCTTTATGTCCAAAGTGTTACAGTAACAAGCCGAGAATTTAAGGATATGACTTCATCTTTTTCACTGAGCAAAGACAATATTTTCCAACCAATCAACCTTTCCTCAGGAGAAAATGATGAACTAAAACGATCAAACAATGATGTTGGATCATTGTGGATATTCACAATCAAAACCCTATGACGATCTAAGCATGGAGCAGACTGATGTGACTCTAGGATTGCATACTGTTATGAAGAGTGATGTGGATTGTTCACAGAGTAGGAAAGAGTAATAAAAATCAAGCTGGCACAGAATCCATGCCTCTTTTCTACATGTACATGCATATATAAGAAAGGGGTGAGACTTTGATCACATGATCCTGATTCTTTCAGATGCTTGTTCACTCCTACTTTACATGTTCTATCATTCCAAAGTCATCATTCCATTTTCATCAGAAGAAAATGACTTAAACAAATATTTGTATAATTGTTTATTTTTCAATGTGCCTGCACAAATCTATTTTTGAACCTGTGTATGAAATTTTCCTCTAAAGTAAATGTAGAGGAGATTTTCATCATAGGTCAGTTTATATTACGAGAAATTGCTTTATAAAAATTAAGTAGCTTTATAAAAATGAGATTGATGACAACAATAGCCTTTCTCTTCATTTAAAAAAAAATACTCTAGTGAAAGTATATAAGCTTGTTTATTAGTATAAATCCTTAGAACTTTCTCATGAACAGATTTTGCATTTAGATCAGACACTTAAACATGTGAGCAAGGATAAGTGAATTTTATTTCAAATATTATGGATTTTCTGAGTGTGTGGGGAAAATTAAGATATTTACAAGTAAATATTCAGTATTCTGTTCTTAAGGAAAAACCACTTTTAAGATCATGATGAATGTGCACAGAGCATCCTGAAGCCTGAAATAATGAATAATGTATGTCCTTTTGTGAGGTTAGACAGGACTTTTCTTTTTACAAATACAGATGACCTTTCTACAAACATGTGATGGATATGTCCACAAACAAGACATCAGCCCTGTCTAGCTAATGTTTTTGTGCTACAAATTCAGAGTGCCCCAAAGCATTGGAGGTGGGCTGCCCTTAACCAAATGCAGAAGAGGCATCTCGGTTGGCAGTGATATAAAACCTCAGCAATGTGTGTTGTAGATTACTTCCATTAATCTCATTTTGATTGTTGGAATATTTATATTGGGAACTCAGTTGACTGTTTCATTCATGAGCCTTGGTAAGACTTTGATGGGCTATTAGTTAATAGGAAAGTCCTGAGGCAGTACATGACCTTACTTAATTATCTGTGTTGTAACTGTTTGTCTTTAATAACCGTTTTAATTGCTGATAATGTAGGTTATGCATGCATCATAACTTTATATTTCTTAGGCATGTTTGCAAAACTGCTGATAACAATGGAAAGATCTTTCTTGTGAAAAACAACTCAACATCTACTTGTTATGGATGGCATGGAAAAGCTAGTTATTTTGAAAGCCCTGTAGAAACCCAAACATGGTGCCTAAATAACTTGTGAAACAATTTCAAGTTATTTCTCAGTAACTTTTGAGTGAATGTGTATTATACATTGTGACATCTCAGCATTCCAAGCCATAGAAATATCCAGGTCTATGAGCAGTAGGAAGCCATTTCTAACCATGATGATGCCTAGAATGTATACATTAATGTTATAACCCAAGTCCTACCCTTTTATGCTTGCCTTACAATATCACATAAAGCATGTAAGATACAAAGTTTGCAGGATCCAGTGTGGATCGGTCACCTGGACCAGAGCTTTAGCTTTCTGAACTTTTGGACTTGTGCTGCAGTCCATCCTCAGTGAACTCCTCTGTCGCCAGAATGTGAGAAAGTTTGTATTGCAATATACATTTTATGATTTGTCTCAGATTGGCCTTCACACTGTGAATATACTATGGTTAATACATTATATATATAGCCACAACCCTTTTTTTTTTTAAAAAAAAAGTTGGTTAATTACCTAGGTATCTTTTTGTATGTCATGTAATGTCAACTAAGATTGCAATGTTTAAGATTTCTGTTTTCTTTTCCTTCAAAATAAATAATAAATAAAATTAAAATTACCTCCACCTCATCTTATGATTAAAATACCTAGGGGAAAATGCCATTAATTCAGTAGAAACTTAAGGACTTTCCCCAACTTTGGGAAAGGAGTGAATTCAGTTCAGTTCTGCTAATGTCCTTCCTAGTATGCCTATAATTAGTAAAAGTTAAAAAAAATATAAACAAAAGTTTAGATTCACATTAAGTATAACATTCACATTAAGTTATCTGGGCATGCATAGTTTGGAACATATTTCCCAGCATCTTAATTTCCAAGTTCCAGAAATTATGCAAATACTATTTTCATGCCTTCTGATGCCAATGAATAAAGCAAAAATAGATTTTAATTTTGTGGCATTCCTGAAACCATTAATCCACTTCATAAATCTAGCCACGGTGTTTTTGCATTGAGATGAATTCCAAGGTACATTTTTAGGGGAAAAAAACAACATAGGTTGACTTCAGAATTTATGAAGAACTTTGAAAAGTACTTGAGCAAATTGTACTCTATTACTATACTAATATTTCAGAATGAATAAATTGATATACCTCCTGCACATTTTAGAGCCTGAAACAATTTTAGGTTCACTGAAACTAGGTAATTTTAGGTAGAAGGCTTCAAGGATATTAAATACATTTTTTATAATTTAAATTATTTATATTACTCATTCTCAATAATTCTTTAATACAATAATATAATATAATAAATATGATATGATGTGATACGATATATATTTACATAGATACATAGATATCAAGGTACATAGATGCAGTAATATCTAGTGTTACCTTTCACCTAAGAAGTAGAATGTTCTCTATTTACTGTAGCTTTACATGTATATCTATCACTATTTGCCAAGTATTTTTCTTGCTACATTTAAGACATTAATGATTTTAATGCAAAAATGAACAGCTTAATGGCCTGAACATATTTAATGAAACCATTCTAATTGAAACTTTCTGAGAGGCTAGGTTATGCATCCATACCAGAAATCTCAAGGGAATAAAATCACAATAATGTGGGTGCTTTAAAAGTAAAATTTCCTCTTTAAAAGTAAAATTCTCTATAGTACTTATAGTTAATATGCTATAACTTTCTCTCTGTCTCCATATGAAAATAATTCTGATAATATTCATATAGGCCTATTTATGCACAAAGTTGCTGAGACTGGGAGAGTCTTTTTCCTCTTTCAGCTGCATCTTCTTCTATGATTCTTAGAACATGAGCAACTTCTATAGCACAGAGACGGAGATATAGGAGTGATTAAAATGTACACAAAACTGCCATTTTCTATAATGCATAATACACCATTTGAACATAAGTTAAAGAATGGAAAAGAGGATTTTCTGAAACTACATGAGGTTCTCTTTTTTTGTTGTTACTGCATTGTAAATATTAAGTTTGTTTTCATGTAAAAAAGCCTTTTTTAGTATAATATTATTGTATTTTGAAGCATGAATAGCAACACATTTAAAAGCGTGAGAAAATGCATCCCATTTTAGCTAGGAAGAAAAAGATGGAACCATATATAAATATTTTTTCTGAAGAAACCTGAACAAAATGAAATCCCACACTCTTTTTTTGCACCATTGTTTTTGACCGTAATTGTAAATTTATCTTTTTTCCAATTGTCAGAAATCTTGGTGACAACTCAAAATTCAAGTTCCCATTGCAGTGTTCAAGTCTGGTGGATTATACTGAGTTGTAAATTGTTTTTCAGAAGAGCTATACCAACTATTGTCTCCTTATGAAATTTGATTCACATTATTTCACACTGACAAGAGGTGCAGAGAAGGTGTAAAAATATATCTCCCTAGCATTTCAAAGCACTGAATCTTGCTTTTCCACTTAAATCTTATTAAGAAAGGAGGAAGAGATGGAGAGAAAGAACAGAATGTCAGTATTTTGTAAATAAGAATGCCATTATCTTTCTTAGTAATCACCCTTACTATTTGAATAGTTATAATTTTATCACAGCTAAGAGCCGTTCACAGTAAATCAATAGCAATATTAGGAAAACTAGCCATAAGTAATTGTTAATAAATAGCTGTTTTTATCAACATTCTATGCATTTTGTTTGAATACAACTGTTTGAAAGATAATTTCACAAAAAGTTCAAGCAGGCATTCTGTTGCAATGCTGCAAAAACAGGTCACTAGGAGAATGTTCCTGTTCCCTCAAGGTTAACAATGGATGTTCTCATTTACTATACAATCATGGACAACTTAAAGAATACTGGAAATGGAGGCATGGATCCCAATTCTTTTCTCAATAAAAGCTGAAATAACACATTTTCATGACCAATGATCATACAGTATTATTTTATTGTTAGTATTGTTAAAAGGAAAAATATAGTCAGCTTATTTCTGATACTCAGTTAATCCCATTTCTTCAATTGCTTGTTTTGTTGCTCTACAAAAAATCATACATATAATTTTTGAATTTATTTCTCATCTTTCTGTGGATGAATACATAATATTAAATAAAGATAAAACTCACTATAAAATATTATCAAAACATTATTAAAAGATATGTATATAAAAAAGCAAACAGTTAAAGCTTATCATATATACAGTTTTCAAAATGTCCTACTTTGCCCAATTAAAATGTATTTGCTCACTAGCAAAATTCCAGAGTTTGAGTGTAGCCATTGAAAAAGTTATCTTTCATATATATGCCAAATGTTTCCCTAGTGATGGCTGGATTACAAGAAGAACTTTTCTCATTGAGCAATAGCATAATCTAGCAGCCACAAGACAGGAAGTCATACCAGTATTGGTACTTCTGCCCAGAAATGGATGCTTGCAGGTGAAGCTATGATAACATCCTACCTAGCTTGTTTATTCATTCCTTAAAATAACCAAGATCATTTTTTTAAACAGCAGATGTGTGAATCAAATATGTCCAAATAACCAAGATCATTTTTTTAAACAACAGACTGAAGTGAATCAAATATGTCCAAATTCCAGTGACAAAATTAGAAGTAATAATAATAATAAATAATAAAGTTGGAAGGGACCTTGGAGGTCATCAAGTCCAACTCCCTGCTCAGGCAGGTAACCCTATACCATTTTGGACAAATGGCTGTCCAGTTTCTTCTTAAAAACTTCCAGTGTGGAAGCATTCACCGCTTCTGGAGACAGGTTGTTCCACTGGTTAATTGTTCTAACTGTCAGGAAGTTACTCCTTAGTTCTAGGTTGCTTCTCTCTTTGGTTAGTTTCCATCCGTTGCTTCTCGTCCTGCCTTCAGGCACTTTGGAAAATAGCTTAACTCCCTCTTCTCTGTGGCAGCCCCTGAGATGTTGGAATACTGCTATCATGTCCCCCCTCGTCCTTCTCTTCGTTAAACTAGACATACCAATTCCAGCAACCGTTCCTTATATGTTTTTAGCCTCCAGTCCCCTAATCATCTTTGTTGCTCTTCTCTGTACTCTTTCTAGAACAGTGGTTCTCAACCTTTTTAATGCCGCGACCCCAACCGGTCATAAGTCAAGGACTAAACCGGTTGTAAGTTGAGGACTACCCAACCAGTCGTAAGTCGAGGACTTTCCCTGCCCGGGAGTGCCGCGCATGCGTGAGGCTGCCCCCTGCGCTGGCCGAGGTGTAGCTGGCAAGCGGCAGAGACGGAGCAGGCCCACCACCGGCTGGGCCACCAGCTGGCCCAGCCCAAGGGAGGTAAGGCACTCGTCGGAAAAGGGGAAAAAAATGGCAGACAGTCTTGCTTGGCAACCCCCGTAAAATGGTCGATTGACCCCAAATGGGGTCGTGACTCATAGGTTGAGAACCGCTGTTCTAGAATCTCAACATCTTTTTTACATCGTGATGATCAAAACTGCATGCAGTATTCCAAGTGTGGCCTTACCAGGGCATTGTAGAGTGGTATTAATACTTTGCGTGATCTTGATTCTATCCCTCTGTTAATGCAGCCTAGCACTGTGTTGGCTTTTTTGGCAGTTGCAGCACACTGCTGGCTCATATTTAAATGATTGTCCACTAGGACTCCGAGATCCCTCTCATAGTTAGTACTATTGAGCAAGGTACCCCCTATACTATACCTATACATTTGGTTTTTCTTGCCTAAACGTAGAACCTTTCTTTTTTCACCATTGAATTTCATTTTTTTAGATAGTGCCCAATGTTCATGTCAATTTTCCTACTGGAATCTTGAAGAAAGGAAGACACAAAGACACCTTACAGTTCAAGTCTGTCCAGATCCTCCTGTATCCTAAGCCTGTTTTTGGAGTGTTGGCTGCATAGATAAACCAGTTAATTTGGATGAAATTGAAGTCTGCCTACGGTCTTAAATTGTGTCTTTTTGCCTGTACAGTATAACATGGGCTTATATGGAGTGATATTCTCCTACTCAATTAAAAAAAGAATTCCACAAATATTAACCAAAATTTCTGACATGTATAAATGTGCATATCTGCTTACAGTGAAACTTTTAAAAAGATATTATTTTCATTTGAAAAAATTCTTGATATTCAACAATATTTAAGAATACAATATGTAGATTAATAAGCATTTGGTCTCTAGATATATCTGGAGAAATACTGCTTACCTCTATTATTTGGTCACTGTGAATTATAGAGGACCAATTTCAGGAAAGATAATATTGCTGATTTAGTTTTGTAATGGATGTTCTATTAAAAATGTGTATAATTGTATATAAAAAATGATAAGCAATTATGTTTGTGGATTATTGTGAAAATACATTTGTGAGGGTAGGGATAAATGGAATGGAAAATATATAAATATGAATTGAATATGACTGATTAAGGCTTATGTGTGTATATAATTTAATATGTCTCAAGAAATGATTGATGGGTATATTCCCAACATAAATACAGTCATATTTCTGATTTTTCATCTAAAATGTAACTAACTGATCAGACTTAACAAGCATTCACAGCTTCTCCCATGTCTTCTGACAAGCCAGGAAGTCTCATAACTCACAGCTGCAGAAAAGATTTAACCTAATAATGGGAAAATACGATATTTAAATTGCCACCTTTAGTGGCAGCTAGAACTTATATAGAGTTTCAAGATTATTATACCCTTTCACCAGTTGTTTTGACAAAATGATTTCATGGCCTATGATTTACTTAGGGATTTTGCAAGGTAATGAGTCACTTAATAAATGCCTGAAAACTTTTCTATGTGGTTTATCAAAGCCTTAGTCCAATGTATGAGACTATATTTTTTTTTGGCCGTTGTGGTTTAAAAATGTTTTCCAAGCCATTAGACAAACTCTCCATTTTTTAAATCAGTTTATACAAGCATTTGTTGAACTGATTTTTTTCTTTTAGAGGGATAAAAGATGAAAAAATTGATGTGGTTTCTAAGGCTAATTTTCTCCAGCTTATTAAAAAACAATGAAGGTTAGTATTTGTTATTGTAGAGGGCTGCAATGAGAAAAAAATATCTCCAACCATTGCCTTTCCCTAACTTCTCATCCAAATTCTTCTGAAAAAGCAATAGCTTGAAAACCACAATAGTTCTAATGGACCTGCCTAAATCTATCCATGCCATCTGAACATTTTTAAGTATAGTTAGTTGAGAAAGCTAAAGTTGGGGAAACTGTGTTCACCCAGATCCTATTAAACTCCAATTTCCACCTTGGCCAGTTATTGAGGGATGATGAAAATTATAGTCTTACAACAGCTAGAGGCCCACAGATTCCCAACGCTGCAGAGTATTATGTGCATATTTATGCATTTATTGTACTTAAATCTTGTTCTTCATTATAACACTGTAATGTATATTGTAATGTAATGTTCACATGATCATTCCTACTTAATCTCAGCAAAATGACTACATCTTTATAGTCTGAAGATTTTCATGCTGTGTCCCAAGAATTGTTCTCTTATTCTGAAGCACTAGAAATTGTCTGCAGATGATTTTATATATAATCTTGTTCCCTAATGGCTTTGTTCCAGATAGTTCATAGAATAAAAATATACAATCCAAATAAAAAAACAATTAACAAGATGGTGAATCTGGCCAATAGCAACATACATACACATAATGGTATGCTGATAAATGTATAGCCACCAGCTCTACCAGATCCATAATCACTGCTGTGGCACATTGCTAGTGACCAAACAACTGATTGGCACAGTAGACATCCTGGCTCAGCTCTGCTCTGAAGTCAGTTCCAGCACAACACTGCATGTAACGTACAAGAGGCTTAGAACTGCATAGATCTCATTTAGTTATTTCATTGAAAATACTTAAATACAAGTTATTAATTCAAATCAGCTCCAGAAGACATTTAGGGGTGCCTTTCAATGTATTACAAAATACTTTACTGTTTATTTGGCCATTTCTGAAATTATAAGATAAGTCATTCTTCCCAATTATACTGATTGTGGACATCTCCATAGAATCTAAATGCTGTTGCTTCAAAAAAGCTTGAAGATGGAGAACTGGAAATCCCAAATCAGATACTCTTACATTCCTTGGAATCCTTTAAAATGCCCAAGATCTAGTAGGCAACATTGTTTCATGCATTTTCCCTATTTCTGAATTCAGGAAGCTGATCAATGTTATTTTGTCCCAAGGTCCATAAAATCCAGACAATAATGCTGATCTAGACCTACAACATTATCTGATGTTAAAAAGCAGTTGAAGAAAAAAAAAAACACCTTTTCCTGGAAGGGAGATTTCTCTTTAGCCAAGGTTAAGCAAAGGTTATGATACTACAAATTGGAACTAAATAAAGAACTGATGTTGAAAAACTAGAACCTTGTTAGCTAGAGCAATAATGAATCAAAGGGTCCCTAAAGGTGAGGAAGCTGGAGCATGAATATAAATGATCACTCTATTATTAACATGTCCGTTCATGATATCAGGTTTGAAATACAGATTAGAATATGAAGCAGCTAAATTGAGGTAAATTTATCTTGAAGATGATTATAGCATTTATTTCTCAAACTAAAAAAATTGTAATGATATACGTCCAAATATAAAACTATTGTACTTGTTTACTTATATAGAAAACTCTTTAGATCACATTTGATAATTTTATCTTGTGTCTATGACACATAGTATATACTATTTATGAATGTAACATAACAGAAATATATTATACCTTTGTATCAGTGCTATATCTGATATATATGTTCTATAAGATAAAGTTATTGACTGTGAATTAAAGAATTGTCTATATAAATAAATAAGTACAATAGTTTTATATTTGTATGTATATCATTAGGATTTTTTTAAAAGAGATCTGGTGAGTGTCAAAGCCACTCTCCTGAATGGAATGCACAGCATCCCGGAGTACATCAGTAAGATGGTACCCAAAGATGAGTAAAAGCCTGGGAGCAACAGAAAGTGGTGGAAGATCAAGCAGAGAAAGTACCATGGCAATTCAAGTTATATTTACCGGCAACTTATGAAGTGACTTTTCCACAGGACCCCAGAGAATGGCTACCAGCAATCTTGGCATAGACCTTTCAATTTTTTAAAATTGAAAGGTCAAGAGCAAGATATACCTTTTTTTTCTTAGAGTCAACCCCTTTCTTGCTCTATCATTGTAGTTTTATATCAACAGCTGCCGATATATTATGAGAAATCAAGATTACAAAAATCAGATCATAGTTTGTGAACACAATAGATTGTATGTTTTATCCAAAGTTCATTCTGTATTCAAAATAAGAATCATAAATGGTGGATAGAATTGAGAGATATTAATTGTCCCACAGGTCCAAGTTAGTTCTATGGTTAACTGAGATTTTAACTGAAGCCATTTTGATTTCTGTCTAGCACTTTTACAGCTAAATTATAGAATTTTTTTATAAAAAATATCAAAGGAAAAAAGGGAGAGAAAATCTATTTTTGAACTAATTGTGTGGAGTACTTTGCAAGAGAATTTGAGAATTTGACACATTTGAGAAGGTAAGATTGTTCCATATTTAATAAATTAATTCATACTTTTTCAAACTAATTTATTTTTTGTTTGTGGAACAATGTGAAAGTAGTATCTTTGCCAACTGAAATAATCACTAATATCAGAAATTTTATTATTTTCTAATTGAGATGCATTGATAAACAAGATGGATGGCGTTGCTGGTTGCCCTTTGGATAGTTTTCACATGTTTATAATGCAGAACTTTCTGCTGACAGAATTGCAATGTTTTAATCATTTCACAACATCACAGCCAGCCTTATGACAAACTGACCAATTCAAACTCTCAAAATCCCATGTAGTGAAATTTTTATTTAAAGCTGACTCAAGTAGATGTCATTAATTATAAAATATATTTGCATTATTTATGCTTTTGGGGGTAGAAGTTAGAAGGTATATTGTTTTTATTGTTTTGATCCTCTATAACAAATAACTGAGACATTAGTGATCTATTTGCCCTCTTCTTTAAACTAAGCTGCATTTGAATCAATTTCTCCAAACTCATTTCACTTCCATGATTATAAAATTGCTTTCTGCTACCTTGTTCTTAGCACATGTGTTCCCTCACCCCCAGTACCTTCTTTGCTAGATTTCTTTTGCACAATTAGATGGCAGAAATTGCATCTGGAGGAATTTGTGCTATTGAATATCCCAGATTTAGGGAACTGGAGAAACTGGAGGAAAAATGTTGTAATATAATCTTCTCTCTTAGCAGGATTGCTTCCATTCCAGATTTCAGCCAAAAGTTAAGGTTTCTTTTGTGATTATCCTTTCTCATCCATCCCCATTTCCTTTTAGACTAACAGTGAAATTCTATAATATGAAACAATCTTATTTTTCACTGGGCCATTTTTGGGGGAATTATGTGTGATATATTCCCTCCTTCCTTTAACTGTTTTATTGCATTTTTTCTTTTTAAAAGCATTTTATATCAATTTCTCAATGAACCAGGTGATACTCTCACTTGTTTTTTTCTTGTATTTGTTTTTTTTTTCCTGATGACTCTCAGAAACAAATTCAAAGAAAATCCTAGAATTTTTTTTACTGGCATAAAGTATTTATAGCACTCATAAAGAATTGTGGCCATTTTTACATCCATAGATGCTAATACAGATACAGTTTCTTTCTGAAAGTATAGTTAGAAGAATGACAGGCTTTGTGTTTATATTATTTAATGGCATATGAGTCTCCTTATGTGAAGTTTTCCTGGCTTCTGATATTTTCTGTACTGAAGAAGCAAAACAGTTTGAAGATCATGACATAACCATGTACAATATTTTAGTCCAATTGAGTTTTGGGTAGCAATATGCACTTGGATGAGGAAACACACATTCTTGCTTTTAATCTGATATTATGCATTGTGTTAAGAATTTTCCAAAATCCATAATCATATCAATCAGTTTGCATCTGTCAATCTGCTTGTATTATTTTATACTTCTTTCCCACCAGAACATAATTTGTGTCCATTTTTAGTTGGGATTTAATCTGAAAAGGAAATGTCTGCAAATCGTTTTTAACCTTCTGCCAGTCAAAGTACTGTGATGGCTAATCTTCTCTTTGAGTTTCAGCCATTAACTTCACTAATTCTTTTGATATCGTTTGACTGTAGCAGTCTTTGAATGGAATATATTTTCAAACTTTCAAAGTTTATTTTATACTAATATGATTGAAACAAATCAGGCCTGGCCCAAATGTGATCCAACTCAAATAGGTCTCACGCTGCATGGTCTTCTCTTGTGTTTGGAAACATAACAAATGAATTCATTCTGTTATATGAAAAAAAAATCCCCACTTCCTTCCAATAAATTTAGATGATGGTACGTTTGTTAAAAATATGAAAGGAAGGAAAAATGCCTTTTTGTTTCTAAAAGTGATTGGTTTCAGGTAAATATTTTCAATGGCACTAGTTTCTAATATCCCTTTTCATGAGTTATCATCACAAGATCAGATAACATCTTCAGTTTGGCTGCCTCTATTAAAGAGATTGCACATGTGGCATTATTCATACTAGTTTCTGAAGATACTAAAAGTCTGTAATGCATTGGTACAGAATTTAGCTTCTGAATAGTTCAATGCTCAAACCAGGATCATTTTGGGAATAATCTTACATTAAGCAAAGCAAAATATTTAGCATATTTACCAAAAGCTTTTGTTTCTTCATAACAGTTATTTATGTTCTCCCAATTTTCTCCTTCTCCAAACAATCAGAAAATGTAACCACATTTCCATCTTACAGTATATATATCTGCATTGACAAATAAGTTGTATCTGACACCAGCATTCTCTGCTGCCTCTGGGGTTAGAGGCCTAAGCCTAGGGGTTACTGAACAAGATGTGTACGAGACAGTTAGTTCTGTTTTCCAATTTGTTTTCATCATTCACTACCTAACATAGAAGAAATAAGATGTCATGGAAAGAAAGTTCTACTATATCTTTCTTTATGGTTCCTAGACTCCATTCTATGGGAATAGATAAACCCTAACTTTTGTTGTTAGCTGTGGCTGTTCTTTTTCCATTCATTTCACAACTCCCTCTTCCTCAGAATAACTTCAAATTTATGTTTGTAAACATATAAAAGGGTTAAAAGAGCAAATCTAAACCATGGAGAGGCTAGGGAGATAGAAACCTGATCAGCCAATACAGATATTCCTTGCTTAATAATGATAATTGGAATGGTAACTCCATCAATAAAGATACAATCATAAAGTATGACATTACATGACCATGCCAATATATGATAGCAGTTGTGGCAGTCCCAATTGTTGTCATTAGGCAAATCATGCATGATTGCAGCATCCCACAGATCACCATTCACAACTTTCTGCCATCTTCCCTATTGATTATGCTTGTCAGAATCCAACAGTGAAGGTTGAAAATAATGATTACATGAAAATGGGACACTGCAACATCATAATTGAGAGCTGGTTCCCAAGTGCTTGAATTGTGAACACATTACCATAGGGTTGTTTCAACATCTGCAATTTAGAAGGACCTGTTGTAAGTAGCATACCCACAAATGGTCCCTGAATGCATGGTCAATGTAGATGTTGCAAAAAAAAAAAAAAAAAAAATAGATTGAGAGAATTTTGAAGTGACAAGATTTCCAAATGTATTCATTTATAAAAGTTGTCTCTAACAGTAAAGCTTATTTCTTACATGATGAAGCTTGAAGCAGAGTGCCAGAAACAGAACGTAATAGAGAATAGGCAAATGCTGGGAAAGACAGTTGTAATAATATTTATATAGCTATGAAAAAACAAAGCAAATGCAAGTAGTATTCTTAAACTATATAACTGTTTTTCAATGGCTGGTTTAGCATTCCAACCCTAGGCTGATTAATCATATGTTGAAAAAGTTAAACAAAATGATGTAATAAATAGTGGTTATATAATATAAGCGGCTGGATTTATACATCGCACAAAGCCAAAATCAAACCATCTCCATTATGGCTTAACTTAAAGCATGAATTCAGCCAATGCAATCTTGAAAATATATAACACAAGACCTTTGCATGCAGGTATAAATAGCATTACCACCATTTACTCTTAAAATACACCATGAAATTTTATCCCTGCTTTATGGTTTTCAAATTTTCAGCATCAAACATACACGTTTGGATTGCCAAAGAAAGCATCTTCCTGTGAATATCTTCTTGGATTTGCTTCCATTTTTTTTTCACTCTTTCTACCTTGCTGAACCAAAGGTGCTTTTTCAAAAAGCAACTAGACATTCTTTGTTTTTGCTTGAAGACTGAACTGAAGAAGCTTCTTGGATAAGAAGAGAAAAGTCTTCAAGCAAAAACAAAGAAAGTCCAGTTGCCTTTTGAAATAGCACATTTGGAACAACTATGACCTTGATGATTGAGAATCTCTACAGACATATATTGCAGAACATTTATTGAGTCTCAATCACTTATTAAATATTTCTTATTTTTGATCAAATCAACGCTATTGCATGCTAGAATGAACTGGGCTATTTTTTAAAAAAATATATGTAAAGTTCAAAGTACTGATATTGTAGGGGCAGAATTTTAAGTTGAATTGGAAAAAGAAAGACAGAATTTTGCCTCTGGCAATAGACACCCTTAATACTAAGATGTAGAATTTGGTGTTGTAATAAAAAGAATACAGTTTGATCTCTGACAAAATACAGCATGCTCATTCTTGTAAAGCAGTATCAAGAAAAATAACCCTGACACATAACTGCAAATGCTAATATAGAAAACCAAGTTATTATTTCTTATGCTGTGTTTTATCGAGAACATCAATACATTACCTAAAGGTCAGAAAATATATCTGATGATTCTTCTTGACTGTCCAAAAAAATTGAAGTGAAGCTTTCCAGAAACCAATTCAAATGCAATTTAGTGCCATTTAATCATTAGGATGTATATAAGGCAACACATTGTACAACGGTGAGGCAAACATTTATAATTAAATATTCATTAGCTGTTTAAATTAACAAAATTCCTTTGTTCATTTTTTTAGTGACCTTTTTAAAATCTTTCCCCCCCCCAAGAACAGGAAATCCCCCCTACTGGTCTTTGTCTAAACAGGTGAAACAGCATTTTCTTATTAGCTCCATATAATTCACACGGAAGTCCTTTGTCCAAGAATTTCCACCTAACTCAAATTATTCATTGAAATACTAGCTAAAATAGATTTGCACAGTATCTCACAGCTGGAGTTTTTACACAAAGGAATAAGAAATAAACATAAAGACTGAGAAAAAACAGTAGCTTACCTTCACACATGTGTTATGCCTTAATTTGATATGAGATCAAATTTTACAATGATCATTAAGTTAATGCTGCTGTTATTAAACAAATATATTTTGCCCAATGAAAAGGGTTTTCCCCCCCAAAACCAGAAATAAATGCTGCAAATTGGCAAAAGGCCATTGCAAATTGTGACTGAAGGATGCTGTAAATGGCTCTAAAGATGAACCAGTTGCCAAGTGCCCAAAATGCAATCTCATAATGGCAGTGTGTGTATACTGTATAGCCAGCATAATTCCAAAAGCAGGTTGTAAGTAGCTCTGGGAAGGTCTTTCGTAACATCCAACAGTTATTAAGCACTCAGCTATAAGCTGAGGATTACTCAGAGCTTTTTTTCTCATAGAACGCCCAGAACAGAGTTCCGGCACCTTTTTTGGATGGAACCTTGTAGGGTAGGCAAGGCAAGTTGTATGACGTGTGTGAGTTCTGGCACCTTTTTTTTTTTTTTTTTAGAAAAAAAGCACTGGGATTACCCATAATGTTTCAGCAATCTTAAAAAGGGAACTGAAAGTATTAAATAAGAAAAAGCATTCTGTTTAAAAATTCAAACTTTCACAATTCATACTAAAGCTATTTTTCTGATGTTTTCAATTTTTTAAGTAATTGAAGTAACCAGGATAAAATTTGCTATTCTTTTATTGTTAAGTAACCTCACTCAGATGAAAAGAATTCTTACACAGAATCATTTTTCCCTGTTGGTCTATATTTCAAATCCACTGCATTTCTCCAGGGTTTTAATTTAACTCCAGTAAAGTTGTATTATTGAGAGCCAATCCTTCAACTTATGATATCAAGGTGAAGTCTTTTAGTTTTTGTTAAAAATGTACAGAGTTTTAAAGATATATTGGCACATTCTGATTAACAATTTTGACATTTTTCATTCTGGAAGGCCAGTATTTATTTATTTATGCTTAAATACTATTTCAATTGCAAGTCACAATAGCAGCATAATATCAATTTACAGTAAAGAAAATAATAATAAATCATATATTATTCACAATAAATTATAATAATAACCTTTGTATTATGTTGAGAAATAACACTGTCAATAACAAAAGAAAATAAAAAAACTGTGCTTCTTCTAGAATGGAGCCTTCTATTCTGTCTGTTCCTGAAGATTTTTTGGAATAGGTTGGTCTTCGGCAGATTTCTTAATGCCCACAGAGTGGGTGCTAATCCCATCTAAAAAAATGTTTCAAAGGAGATAGACAGAAAAGGCATATTCTCGTAGTAGATAATTATAATACTACTTCAGAGATGACACTTGAGTCTCATCCCTCCACTAAATGAATAAGTAGAAATCTTTGGGAAGAGGCAATCCCAAGAATAACTACCGGTAAATCCTGAATCATAAAAAGTTTTGAACATGACAGTATGAATTGCACCCAAAAGCTGTTTGATAATCAGTGTAACTTTTTTAGCTGTTGTGTTAGCCAGGTGAACTAAAAGTGTCATTAATTATTTGAGCTGCTGTATTCTAGATAAGAGGTGGGCAATTAATTTTCACAAGAGGCCACATGAAAAACTAGGACTGTTGCGGAGGGCTGCCCTCCCCCTGCCGTGCCACTGCCCTTCTGCCACCCTGCCCCCATTGTCAGCAACACCCTGATGCTGACACATTGTCACCTGCTGATGCCCCCTGGCCTGCTGACGCTTTCTCATTTCCACCACCCCACTTCTATTGCTGAAACCATAGATGCCAAAAGCCTGGATGTCACCCATGGGCTATAAACTGCCCAGTTCTATTCTATACAAACTGTAGATGATAGGTCTTCAAGGGCAGCCCTATATCAAACAAGCTGCAATAGGTCACATGAAAAGAGGCTAAGAATGACCGTAAGAACGGCTGTATTATTGTCAAACTGCTTGTTGCCTAATTAAGGTACTAGTTCTAATGAGAGATTGCAATCCCCTTCATATGTCTGAATTCAAAAAAGTTAAGAACCTTATAACACTTCAGCAATTTCTTTCAATATGCCTTTTTTTTTTTTTAGTAACACAAAGACTTCATGCTTTTGGATCAATCGTTTGAAGGCAGTATAAGTTCCAAACAGTATATAGCCCACTTGGATTTTCCTATCTCTAAATCTCCTTTGATATTTTATAGTTTGCTTCAGTAACAAATTTGCTGCCCATAAAATGCAGCCTAAATTACAACAGAGGCCTGAAAGCAAAAGAGAAGTGACACTTGCTTATGAAAGTGTGTTATGGTATATATTGAAACCACTTGAAACTCTGCAGGGGATCTTAGTGTGATTGTAATGATTCAAAGCATAGAAGTTCAAGGAGCCTCTTCAAAAAAAGAGAAGCCAGTATGTTGGTTTCAAAATGAAATTATATAGCATATTCCTAGGATGGTACAAGAAAAACATCTGAAACCGAAGGAGCACTTCAGTTCCCATTTCAATGCAGGAGGGGAAGCAAATACAATTGTTTTCTGATTGTTTTCCATTTTTTCCAATACACAAAATATGGTGTTTCATGTTGGAAGTCTGTGGAGTTTTTGCAAGAGTGAGAACCAGAATTATTTTAAAAATAAATTTTGAGAAGGTGAATTTATTTTTGTCTACCATTTAGTGGCACCCATTAACAGCTTAAAGCAAAACAAAAAGATTGGTGAGCTGCAAGCTTTCTCCTCGATCATTTATAAAATTAATTAAATTAGTTAAATGACTTGTGCTAATTTTGTATACCCATCAGTGTTCACAGATCTTCTGCAGAATAAATTATCTTTCTAGTGCACTTTTAATATGTGTGTTTATATTAATGTAATACCAATCTCTTGTTTCTTTAATTTTTTTAAAAAAAGCTTAGAGATTTTCAATAGAAAACCTGAACTTACATTTTTTGAAAATTAAATATATTTTGAAAATTTATATTTATTTTATTTATTGGTAATAATATTCAGCAGTGCAAGTTTCAGTGACATCATATGAAAGGCACTCATTTCTCAGTATTCTGGGAAGTGGATATATAATATCATCTAAAGGTTTTGTTCTGGAATCCAGCTCATTTAAATTAATATTTAGAAGAATTTTTTCACCAAGAATCCCATTTTCCCCCATCCCCTAAAAGAGGGGGATGCTTTAAAATTGAAATGCAAAGGCAACATTTAAAAGAATTTGATTTATTACTTTATTTTCTCTTGGCAGACTATAATTATTCTTATGTTATATTATTTCACTCATTCATACCTAATAACTAATTCATATTCTTATATGACTAGAATTTAGGCATATAGATTTATAGCACAAAATTAATGTTTTTCACCTTTGGACATATCAACAAACTATAAAACTAATGGCTAAAAACCGGTGTATAAATTCAGTGCTCTTCTCCTGTTCCTCCAATTCCTGGCAGTGGACTATTTTTTGACTTGCCTGTGAATTGGGAAATGTGTCTCTTTATGATCTGGTTTGTTTGCCATCTAAATCCCATTATACTAATACAATGATCATTTGTTACAAAGAGCACATTTAGCATCAAGTTGTCTTGGTATTATTGGAGCTGAAATCTTAAATGACGCATGGTACCAAATAGGAAGATTCAATGTGGCAGTAGTTTGTATGCGTACTTCAGAACAATGAAAAATTTTATTGGGAAAATGTCATGTAATGGAGCTTTCTATGCATGTTGTTTCTAATCTCATTTGTACTCACACTAGCAAGCACTAATGATTGAGATCATCTTCCTACCTTTTGTTAAACATAGTATTGATCCCAGAATATCAAGTTTGACATGGGGACCTCAATGCTTTTAATTACAAGAATACAGAAAATAATTGGAATGGAATAAGCAAAGGGGCTGTGTGATTTTGTTGGTTATATTTTGTTTGGTAACAGCAAACAAAATGGTATTTTGTTTTCTGGAATTTTACTCTAGACAGCATGGAACTCTATGAAATGCATTGTATGTTTCTCCATAATATTGAAACTTTTAAAATTTTGTTTCAGGATTTATCATGGCCTAACCTACTTACTGGAGGATTTTATTTATTTATGCTTGAGTATTAAAATATGAACTTTTTCATCTTCTAATATCTTTCCTCATCAGCAACCTATGTTCCAACATCACAGTTCATTTTAGGACTGCAAATTGATTTCCTATGCCATGCTGTTATTAATATGATTCATTTTCAAAATAATTTAATTTTATTAAGTTTTTTTTCTAAATTGGCCTTTAGAAAATATGGGGGAAATGCAAGAGCAGCAAGTTTTCTTTTGGATGAAAATTTGGCATGCAGATAAACTTTTCCAAGGAAGAATAGACTTAATCCTATTTTGGGATGTGATAAGAATATTTTGTTAACATCCATCTGCACTGTAGACCGTTATTGAACCAACAGCTCTTTTGATTCCAAAGCTGTGTAAAACAGAAAAATCTCTTCTAAGGAAAAGTGGATTAAATCTAAATAGCTTTTGTATCCAGAACATTTAATGGCAGTTTTGGAAGAAATTTTGGTTGGATAAATGAGGAAAAGTTACAAACAAATGTTAAAAGTTTCAGTTGGATACCAGACCAAAAAAATAAATCAATTTGAATTTTCTGTTAAATGTGCACCATATGGATTCCATAATTAAACTAGTATAAATGAATTTGCATCTAGAATTACATCTCTATTGTTTTATCGACAATTTCATTCATGCTTGTATGCATTGTGTCAAACATAGCTTAGCCACCATAAAATTATTTTTTTCAGGCTTTGACATAGTAGTTCATGCAATGCACTATTGAGCTCATAACTATATCTGCATGTGGTCCTATGATGTCATGAACCATCATTATGCTGTAGCCAAAAATGATGTAAGACTGCAAGGTTATTGGATCAAATTGAATGTAAGAAGAATAATAAATGTGAAAATGTGTCCACATTTTTCTTTTTCCTCAGTGATACTAATGACCCTCTTTTGTAACTTCTAGTTTAAATACAAATTTATATTTTTGTAATAGAAACTTAGTTCAAATTTTTAAAAAAGCTAAATAAACCCCAGACTTATGATTGAAATAAAATCACATAAACTGAGCCAAATGAGGTCACCTGATATAAAATCACTTGAGCTTTTAGAAGTGAAAACCATACACACCTTCTGTTCTTATTATGATTTGTTGATTCAGCACTTTGCACTTTGTTACTATAGTATTTTAAGTTATACTTCAATGATCATCTCTAAGTCATAAGATACACATTTTCTGTTTTATTACAATTGCTTGTTTTAGTTGCTTTTTTGCTTGCTGAGAAAGCAAATCTAGCATTATGAATGGTCAGACTGTACATTTGCTTTCTATCCTTCTCTGATCTTATTAGGTCCAGCTGGGAATGGCTTGTCTAATTGATAAAAAACCTCATAACTTTCTCCAATTTACTGCTGTCTACTGTACTATGAGTCGGAATTCTAAGCTTCAAAACTGTACAATTATGAATAATTTGATGTGCTTTAAATTAATTTTTGTCAACCTTCATAAAATTCAACCTTGTCCAGAAACTCTTGAAGAGTGTTAATATCCTGGGCATATCTTTTCTAATTCTGTTAATATTATTTGTATTAAAATATGTATTTTTAAATTAATGAAAGAAATCAGATTTAATCAAAGGTTCAGTTCAGCCCATATAATCACAACAATAATGACATATTTATGGCAATTACAGTTTCTATAGTCCAAATCAATCTGCCATAATCTTGGTGATCTAGAGGACCTCATCCACCTTGGAATGACTATATTGACATTTTTTATCCCACCTGTATTTTTTTTATAAATAATGCAAGGTGGAGAACATATCCAATATTACTCCTTCTTCATATTTCCCCCTGTAATGTGAGTTGGAGTGTGAGAGA
The DNA here is from genome assembly GCF_016545835.1 of Crotalus tigris. Lineage (NCBI taxonomy): Eukaryota > Metazoa > Chordata > Lepidosauria > Squamata > Viperidae > Crotalus > Crotalus tigris. The sequence goes on from NW_024096576.1 coordinate 1,454,545, forward strand.
TAATTGGCCCCATGTCACTCATTTCATGCCTAAGGCAGAACTAGAACTGGTTTCTAGCCTGATGACTTAAACAGTAGATCAAAGTGATCTGATTCTAGAATTCTGGGACTTGAAGTCTTTATTTCAATCCAGAAGATGGTGATAGAGTAAACAGTAGATTGTATATAGAAGTTTGATCTCCTCTTTCATCTAAACCAAGCAACAAACTGCAAAATATAATTTGAAATTAGGCAAAATTAAACTTCCTCTTTCTTTTACAACTTGTAGCACCTTCTATTTAATTTTTGGCTTTTTTCTCTGAGTATCAATGGGGCTACTAAAAATGTCAACTCATTAGTAGAGCAATACCTGCATTCTTATATGAATTATAAATGCACTAACTTGGCCAAGCTCCTGCCTTTCACAGAAATGGCATAAAACAACTCGGTGCATAGCAACACAGGTTTTACCCCTGTCAAGGTGGTCATGGGGATTAAGTTCATGCCCATGCCAGAGCTCCCACAGGAAGCCCCATCTCAGTTTCATTATCTGGCTGGCTGGGTGGATTAAAAGTCACATGGCCCATTGTACACGAGGCACTGAATAAGGCTATGGAAAGTAAAAAAAAGCAGGCAGATTAGAAGACAGTTCCCCTAAGTGAGAGTTTATAGCGGGGGATAAGGTGTATTTGTCCACCAAATACCTATATCTGAGGCAACCTTGCAAAAAGTTAGGTCCTAAATACATAGAGCCTTCCCAAATTGTTTAGACTGTAAATCCAGTGACAATGGAAATGAAATTGCCAAGAAGCCTCATGTGAGATCATCCGGTATTTCATTGCAGTCTTTTAAAACCATTTTGGGATCTGGCTTGACGCCAGTCAAGGAACCACCTTCTCCCTCCATTCTAGTTAAGGGAGAAAAGCATTATGACATCAAGAAAATTCTTGACTCCAATATCACAAGGGAAAATTACAATACTGTGTATTGTAAATTACAGTACTGTGGAGACTGCATCAGTTATTAAAACAGGTATTGTCCAAAACAAAAATAACATTTTGATAAAGAAATCCTCTCCAAGAATAACAATTAGATTTTGTCACATCTTATCATGAATTTCTTAAGTTTAATTCATGTCTGAACATGATTATTTTGCAATAATGTGCAGTTCATATTTGTCATAGTAATAATCAAACATTTTACCTTCTTTATCTTAAAAGTAGTTTTATCCATAAGTCCTGTTTGATCCTGTAACTTCATATTTTTATTAACATCTTTGTCTTTGTGTTTATTAATCTTAAAACCTGCTTTTAAAATCTTTAAAAAAAAATTCCATAGTATTTTAATTCCCCTTCAAGGATCTTTCATAGCCAACACCAAGTCATCTGAAAAATGACTTGTAAGTCACTTTTTTAAATTTTCTTCCCATCATCCTCTAATCTTGTCTTATAATTCTATTCAATATTTCAAGAATAAACTAGAATAAACAAAAGAGGGACATTGAGCAAACCTGTCTTGTTATTTTTTGAATCTCACATGATTTTGTTATATCACAATTAATAATATTTTATGTTCTATGTGATGTATAAATTCACTTTACCCATTTTATAAATTTCTCCCAACATTCTTATCTTTCAAAACTTGAAACAAAAAAGTCCAGTTCAATATGTCAAAAGCATCTCCCCAAAAAGAACAAAATCATTGTTGTTTTTCATTGTGTTATTCCAAGTATTCTAAAATATCCAAAACAGTTCAAACATTGCCATTTAATTGTCTTTTAGGTTAAAAACCCACAATCATTTCATGAATAAATTCTTGGAAAATTTATTTAGCTATCAGACAAATCATTATGAAAGTTTATAATCATTATTTAATAATGATATTGGTCTATATTTTCATGTTAAGACAAATCCTGTCTCTCTTTAGGTATTAGTGCTCAATCAGCCTCTTTCCAAGTTTCTGGCAACTTTCCTCCTTGTAAAATAAAACTCATCTTTTTTGTAAAATTTGTAACAGTTAATCTTTAAAGATTTATAATAAAAACCTAAAGTCCGCCAGACCCAGGAACATTTTGTAAATTAATCTTTGTAAATTCTTATTGTTATAGGCCGATTCATAACTTGTCTTTTTTTTGTCAGAAATTCTTGATAGATTCCTTTTGGTGGATTCATCTTGAATGTCTTGGTAGATTTAATATTCATTTATTTTCTCCAGAGAAATGTGATATCCTTTATATAAGTTGGGGTAATACTAATAAAATGCATAGGTACATTATCCATTAATACCATGTTTCCATCTTAAAATTTCAATATTATTTTTTTCCTTTTCTTAATTTATATGCTAACCATTTTCTAAGGTTTATTTCCAATTTCCTTACTTCCATTTTTCTTACTGTTAATGTAAATAACTCTTGCTGTAATAATGTAATTTGTTGAAAAGTACTCAACAATCTTTTCTGGGAACTTTTAATTCTACTTTTCTTTTAGTCTTGTCTTAAATAACCTTAGTGTTACCTTATCCCTTCTTTTTAGTTCAGTATTATCTTACTGAACCTATCCTTACATAAAAGCTTCATTACCCTCCCAGACTGTTTTCAGTGCATTATTTAAATTATTTTACTTTAATTGCCCTTCATTATTGCTTCTTTTTGTAATGATGATTCATTTAATCTTCATCTAAAATAACTTAATTTCCTTTTATAAACCATATTCCCAGGGTTATGACCAGAAAAAGTCCGATAAAATCTCTACTTTAGAAATCGTAGTAGCCATGTTCTCTGAAATCCAAATAATATCTATTCTTGAGTCTTTCTGAACACTATTTTAAATTACTGTTTTTCTGTCTCCATGTATTCACTAAAGCTAAATTGTCCATCAAATTAAAAAAAAAAGCTTTTGATAATTTACCTTGGGTGATTTAATATTTTTCTCTGAAGTTTTATCCAGTTTTGAGAAATCACTCCCTTCCAATACTCCATCAAATATCAAGTTTCATTAGAAAACATATTAAACATAAACAACAACAACAACAACAACAACAACAACAACAATAATAATAATAATAATAATAATAATAATAATAATAATAATAATAATAATGTTGGAAGGGACCTTGGAGGTCATCAAATCCAACTCCCTATTCTGGCAGGTAAACCTATAACATTTTGGACAAATGGCTGTCCAGTTTCTTCTTAAAAACTTCCAGTGTTGGAACATTTACCACTTCTGGAGGCAGGTTGTTCCACTGGTTAATTGTTCTAACTGTCAGGAAGTTTCTCCTTAGTTTTCTTTGGTTAGTTTCCATCTGTTGCTTCTTGTTCTCCCTTCAGGTGTTTTGGAAAATAACTTGACTCCTTATTCTTTGTGGCAGCCCCTGAGATATTGGAACACTGCTATCATGTCCCCCTCGTCCTTCTCTTCATTAAACTAGGCATACCCAATTCCAGCAACCGTTCCTTATATGTTTTAGCCTCCAGTCCCCTAATCATCTTTGTTGCTCTTTTCTGTACTCTTTCTAGAGTCTCAACATCTTTTTTACATCGTGGTGACCAAAACTGGATGCAGTATTCCAAGTGTGGCCTTACCAAGGCATTGAAGAGTGGTATTAATACTTCACGTGATCTTGATTCTATCCCTCTGTTAATGCAGCCTAGCACTGTGTTGGCTTTTTTGGCAGCTGCAGCACACTGCTGGCTCATATTTAAATGATTGTCCACTAGGACTTCGAGATCCCTCTCACAGTTACTACTATTGAGCAAGGTACCCCCTATACTATACCTGTACATTTGGTTTTTCTTGCCTAAATGTAGAACCTTACTTTTTTCACCATTGAATTTTATTTTGTTAGATAGTGCCCAGTGTTCAAGTCTGTCCAGATCCTCCTGTATCCTAAGCCTGTCTTCTGGAGTGTTGGCTATTCCTGCCAGCTTGGTGTCATCTGCAAATTTGATGATTTCCCCATCTATCCCCTTATCCAGATCATTGATGAAGATGTTGAAGAACACTGGGGCCAGAACAGAGCCCTGGGGCACCCCACTACACACTTCCCTCCATGTAGATGCGGTTCCATTGAGGACCACACGCTGAGTACGGCCGGTCAGCCAGCTACGAATCCATCTGGTGGTGATGCTGTCTAACCCACATTTTTCTATCTTATCAAGAAGCAGGTTGTGATCTACTTATCTAATTATACAATATATTTTTCCAACGAGAGGCGTGGAAATTTATCTGAATGGTTAAAAATCTGGTCGCACAGATCTGTAACTGAAGGATCATTGGAAATGTAAAATTAATGAATTAATTTTAATGAATTATTTAAAGAAATAAATAGTTGGAAAAGACAAAGGGGCTGCTGGCAGATAGCATGGTGCTTGCAAGAAAATTAGAATTGGGGAGCACCAGGAAGGAGAGAAAGGTTGTCACCAAAAGTAGCAAAGGAAGAAATGAAATCAGTTTGAGAAAAGATACAAAAAAACTGTGGAACGGCTTTATTTAATACAAGGACAGACATCACCAAGGGAGAAAAAGAAAAGCAGAAGTTTAGCCTAAAGTTGATAGGTATAAAAAAGAGAAAGGAAAAGAAGACACAGCTTAAAGCCATAAAATGTGCAAGAAGGAAACATGTTTCCTTCATGTTTAAGAATAAAAGAAAGAAAGCATTTTGTCTTGATATTCCTCATGCTGCCCTGAAAGAAAAAAAGGCAGTTTGGGGACTACAAAAGATGCAGATTGGATTGCAATGGTTAGTGGGTTTCTGTGGAGGTGAAAGTATCATAATCAAGCGAAGGAAGAGCAAAACGGATTCAAGTGTGCCATGTATATCTACTGTACATGGAGAGGCAGACTGTCACTCTACAGGAATGACTGCCTGAATCTTTTTCAAAGAGAAACTGTAGCAATGGCATCTTTACAAAAGGAAGAGGGAATGAATGTGTTGATTTTTCGAAATGTGCTTCTCCATTAAGGAGTCTTTTCTCCTATTGGAGAGAGGTTATTATTTCTGAACAAACCTCTCAAGGATGCACAGAGGGATTAATTTTTAGAGAGTCCAATAGTTGCTGTGGTTTAAAGTTATTTTTATACTTGTGCCATATTGCCTGTGAATCTGTACAATTATTGGTTTCTGCAAGGGAAATGTTAATACGAAGCTGTTGTTGGAATCATAAAATTGGAGAGGCCGTAGAGCTAATGGTTCAGCTACAAGTTCCATTTCTCAGTTATTGTTTGTTCATAATTAGAAGTTTATATTTTTCTTATTGGATCCAGAAAATAAGACAGTAAATGTCCTTTAGAGCCCCTTTCTGTATGGAAAGTTAGAAGTGGGTTTCTTTAACGTGAGTGGGATAGAAATTGATGGGATCCCATTGGGAGATCATCTGGGAAATCAGCTTCTGGAACTCAGGACTAGATACTGTTAAAAAGGAGTTACACATGATCTACATCCAAAGCACTCAGGATAGCCTTGAGCTTCCTGAATTGCTCCTTAGAGGTGTTTCATTCACTAATGAAGAACTTCCTCAAATTGTTTGTCCAATTAATTTGTTACATTTATATGTCAAGTTCAACTGGAAATGTCAAATAGCATATATAGCACAACTCCCTTCATTTCCCTCTCTCCCACACACACACACGTGGAATAGGTGAGCTGCAAGACGGTGATCAACTGGTGAACTTCTATAGCTGAAGATGGACTTGCAAAAGGGCTGTCTGACCCCAAGATTAACATATTATTTTTTGTCATACTAGCAGTAGCAATAGCATTTAAACTTATATACCACTTCATAATGCTTTACAACCTTCTCTAAGTAGGTTACAGAGTCAACATATTGCCCCCAACAATCTGGGTCTTCATTTTACTGACGTCAGAAGGATGGAAAGCTGAGTCAATCTTGAGACGGTCAGGATCAAACTTCTGTCTGTGGGCAGAATTAGCTTGCAATACTGCATTCTAACCACTGTGCCACCATGGCTACCTAGTTAGATATTAACTTACAATTTGATTTAATAATTTAAAGTGAATTAATTGACAATTTAAGAAGAAATGTAATTATATTTTTCCTAAAATAAGAATATTAGCACCTATCAGTTTCAGATATCTGCCAGGGTTCTGAGGACTGTAATCCAATGTTGATTGTTTTATTGTGGATGGACTTTTGCTTGGACATGGTTCTAAAAACACACTTCTGTAAGTCGGAATGTCAAGAGAATTTTTTTTACCACTGGATACTTTATAAAGTTCATTTCAAACTCGGGGTTAGTATTGTTTAGAATCCTATGTAAAATTGTTTAGAATCCTATGTAAAACAATATTAGTAATGATGATGGTGGTGGTAGTGGTGATGATGATGATGGTAATGATGATTTTTGTGGATGAAAGGAATCTCCACTATAGCTTATTTTCTATATATCAATATTTGGCATTATAATAGCCATTTTGTTTTATTTTTTGTAAAAAAATATTCCAGAAAGATACACCATTTATTTCTTCAAATTTTTGTATAAATTGAAAGTGTTTAGATACACCATGTATTATGGCTTGCATAATACAGTTGTGGTCAAGAATGCCTTTTTATGAGGGGGAAGTGGGGAGGAAACAAGATAGTAGAGGCTTGAAGGGTGCTAGGACAAGATAAATGCTCCAGAAATCTGCAGGGGGATTAGAGTTTAATTATTTATGAACTTCTTCCATCAATGAATGTAGAGAAATTGTTCCCATGGAACTGCAAATACCTGCAAATGCTTATCTGATTGAAAAATCAATGCTCAGCATGTTAAACCATAGGAATACCTTCAAATTAGTCCTTTGGAATCTTGACTGAATGGTTCAGACCTGAAATGGCCTGATCAGTGAATCAGTAATACCACTTAAGGTTCTCATTTTCATATACTTTCAATTTATATACATTCTTTTATTTCTTTGTTGTCTGACGTCTTCTGATACCACTTAATAAGCTAGCTTCAGTTCAGGACTACTGCTTTATTTGCTGGTCCCCTCCTGAAGATTATGACTGCTCTTTAATTTGAATTTCAAACATTCAATTTGCCTGCATTTTCAGGATGATGATAGATTTCAGCTTATTCCAAGATTAGTTTGGGCATTGCTTCATTTCTAACATTATTTCTCATCAGCCTTTACTAAAATGAACCCCTGTTTATCTGTTGTTTTGCTAAGCTTTCCATGACTAAACTTTTTTTTCTTTCCTTTCCTGAAAAATCATACAATAATCATTATTTTAATATCCTATTAGAAAGCTAATATATCAATACATTGTGGGTGTATTATCCACTTGGTTGTTCTGAACAACATGATACCAAATACCGCCTCAACAATGTGAACTTTATATCTCATTTTTTAATTCAGAACCAAACAGATGGAGACCAGCAGGTAGCCTGTACTTGTTTCCATTCCTTGGTGTGTGCTTTTCAAGAAAGCCACTATTCTTTTCAATCTCTGTTCATCTGCCCAACATTCCATTCTCACTATTTCACAAGTCCTATATGCACAGAATGTTCTGACCTTAGTTTATCATTTCCAGAGTATTTCTTCATATTAATTGTTCTCCTCATATATCATTGTGGAAGATGACAAAAGCTTGGTTTGGTCTGCCCAGTCTTAACTTTTCCTCAGTAGGCGTTTGAGGACCTGTCATGACAATTGATGCTTCTTACACCAACTTAATTTTGTTGCATTAAATTAATAGGTGTATGGTTGGCATTAGAGTAAAGAGTACCATCTATGAAATATGAGGGAGCACATCCTGGAATAAAGTTATAGGCTAGTTACTTTCAGAGCACTTGAAACTTTATGCTACTTCTATAAATATCAATTAGTATTTTTATTTTTAGTAAAGCATGAGGATTTTGTGTTAAAAATGAAGGCTATGAGTTTGGATTTTAATAGTTGTGTAAATTATTATATTTATACATTTCTAATTATTAATCTAATATTGCTTTCTTCATTTCTATATTCATGTATGTATGTATATATATAAATATATAGAAATAAAATGTGAGCACCAGGAAGAAGTAAAACATTAAAAGTTTTATAAAACGCTAAAAGTTTAAATATAAAACATTTAAAAGTTTTTAAAAAAGCAGACCTAGCTTTCGTTGGCTCCTGCCAACATCATCAGGATACAAAAGAATCAATGGGAGAGACATTTATAATCAGGCCAGCACCTGCACCCGGCTCCTGGATCGTGTAACAGGTCCTAACCGGCCAATCGTTGTACACACATATATGTTTCTTCATACTTTATATGTAAGTGAATAAGATAGAATAATAAATAGAACATTCCTATTAATGTAGTCCTTTATAGGGTTTTTTAAATCAAGATGTTTGGTTTTTAAGCAAAATATTGTTGTTTTCATGGAAATGTAAACAATTCTTCAAAAAACAATAACATGACTGTATCAAAGGAAAAGAAAAATGGTGAAAATTACATACAGACACATTTCTAATTTAAATCTAGAACTCTTTCCTTTCTATTCCCTTGTCTTTTGATTGACTCTGCTAAAATTCACTTGCTAAATACAAATATCTAAACTGGCAGCTTTCGGATTTGCTTTTCATCAGGAGGCCAATAGTGAAAATAGTGTGTGAGTTTTGCCAGTCTAGCCTGAGGGCGCTTTGCCTTGTCATCTTTGTAATTTGAATAACCAATATTTAATTACATTTCTGTGGATCACATTTCAGAATGCTGTAATATTTAGTCTTTTCCAGAGATATGTCAAAAAAGTCAAAAATGTGCCTTTCATTCAAATATTTTGAAAGAACCTCTAATAATAATTCTTCTGGGTGAGGCCCACTTTGATAGTCAAAAGAAGTCCTGTGAGAAAATCTCTTACCTTTGGGATGAAGCACAATACAGAAATTAGAGTTTTATATGCAAACAAACAAACAAACAAACAAAGCATCAGTATGTTCAGAGTTCTCTGGAACATTCCAAGATAAGTGATATCGCTAGATGATATATATAGATATGGATATGGATGATATTGATGATAAAAATAGATAGATAGGATGATATAGATATATAGTTTATATATGAAGAAACTGACATTTTTTTCCTTTTGCTATAACTATTGATAGAAAATATGTAAAGTTCTAAACAAACTAATAAAAGACTGTGCTTTGCTCAAAATACATCTAATGGAAGGCAATATTATTATGAACGAACCTATTAAATGTATGCAAAAGATGTGTCAAGAAATGCATGTATAAAATGAAGTTCATCTTTTTTTCTTTGTGTCATAAATTAATCTAGGCAACAAGAACAAAGGAAGTCAGCACTGGCATACGTTTAGTTATTCAGCCCATCTTTTCTGAAATGACTACAAAATAGGATTGTTCGCTAGTGTCCTTCCAATATTGTTCTTTTAAGTTCTTATATTATCTAAATGTAACAGTAGTGATATAACTACTTTTTTTTTTGCCAAACTCAATTATAAGTGGGAAAATAGCAGAAAAACATTAATTGATATCCTTCTCAGAATTGTAATTATTCTTCTTTGGCTATTTAATGCTAATCCAAAATATTTGATTCCCATTTCATGCATCAAATTATAGGATTTTGGAAATGGGGTGAGAAAAAGAAAAAGGAAAGATAGAAGGAATAACCAATTTTATAAAAAGGAAAAAAAAGGAAATCTAAAACAGAAACATCTAAGAATTTCTCTTAACTAAAATAGCTACTAGGAAAACACTGTCTTTCTGACAGTGAAGATGTATTACTGTAAGATGTAATGGAGCAGTTCCATAAAATATTCTGAGATTTCTGTTGAAGAACATCTCAGGTTCCTGTCTAACAGCCTGCTCTTGGAAAAATAGCACCATCTCTATAAGCAGCTGTTGAATGTCTTTTTCCAAGAAATTTATTTTAAAAATGACATATTTTCTATTGCTGGAAAATAACATGGATGTATTCATGTTGAGAGCAAGCTTGAGTCAAAGAAGACATTACCCTTTAACTTAAATAATGTTATTCTCCCAACATTTTCATTAATAAATGTAAATGGGTATATCTTAATATCAGAGATGAATGGTAGTCCATGTGATAGAATAGAGTTGGGTAAGAATAAAAGCTTTTATAAGTTTTCCATTTTTAAGTTTACTCTTTGTAGTGCACTTTTTAAAAAAGAAATAATATTTAACACAAATACTGAATTAACATTATAAACAGGGGGAAATGCAATCACCCAGTGTTTCATTTTATTTTTTGCTTCATTTCAGTTAGTGGCATATTTTTTTATAGATTTGTTCAATAACTGTGCTACTACCCATAATGTATTATGTTGATTCTTAAACAAGGATGCCTTGGTTTTAATGGAGCAAAGATTTATTAAGAGAATAATTTTCTGTATGCAAGTAATAATACAAAATAAATAGGAAGTTGCATCTTGCTAGGTCAGAAAAATGATCTCATTTATTATTTCAAGAATCTTAATTCCAAAGCCATTTACTCTTTTACAATATTTATAATTTAAAATAAACTACTTGGACTGGATTTGTGTCACAGAAATGCAAGTGGAATTCAGTTCTATAATTTTTATTCTTGAGGAAAAGAACTGAGTACTTCTTCCTTCTTTCTTTCTTTCCTTCCTTCCTTCCCTCCTGGCTAAGGCCAGTCTTCATCTGAATAGTTCATCAGTCTGTAATTACAGTCATTAATAAAGCAGCCAGCGTTATACTGGAATATGATTGATAACAATAAGCTTCTTGGTAATGTTTTCTATTAACTGGCACTAATAACTTTGTATCTGTTGTTCAACAACCAGGCAAATGTAGCTTCTCTCCTAGTATACCAAGCTTCTGTGTCACTCAGTCATCTTTAAAAATTCTGATAATATTGAAGCAAAATAACAGGGTACATCTTGTCCATCTGTACTGAGTTTCAGGATGGTCCAGGAAATATAATATGAACTGCAATTGAGTTCAATCTATGCCAGTAAATAATGGAATGTGCTTACTGTTGTCATGAAGATAATTGCTCTTTTTCTTCAGATAATAATTCCTGTCTTTATTGCTTTTTCAGAATACTGCCTATAGCAAATGAGTACTTCTTGACTATCAGAAATGGCCTTGATGGTGAAACAGTTTCATAGTTATAAATAAGGAAGTGGTCTTTTCTGTTCTCTCTCATTTTGTCTACAGAATCTCAACATAGAGAGGCAAGAAGTTTAGAAATAGGGCAAATCTTCTTACTGTTCTAAGGAAAGAAAACCAATGTATTTTTGAGCATTTGGCCTATCTTCAAAAAAAAGCCAAACCTACAACTGTAAACTAACAACGCTGCTCGCATGAATGAGCATGTTTCATCAACTTAATTTGAATAATCCCATGTTCAAATGTTGAATATCTTAATTTTATTCATTGCAGTTATATGTGATAAATGATAACAACCTTTTTGATAGGGTGAAAAATTTGGTACTTAAATAATTTCTGAATTTATTGTCCCTTCTTGGATAATAAATAGCTTCTGCAATAAAACAAGTGCCCATTAATTTCTTGTTTAATATTTGGAAAATTCATGTTGAAAAAAAATCTATGAGATGACCTAATTGGAGAATACAAGTTAGCAAGTACTCATTAATGTTTGGATTTTTAGTGTCTGCCTTAAACACAAACAGTACATCTACTGCCATAACAATTAATATATTTTCCTTCATTAGAAGAGGCTGGATAGCCATCTGAGAGAAATACTCTAGTAAATCATTTTAGGTGCTGGATTAGATGATCAGTGACATTATTTCCAACCCTATGTTTTTATTACTCTATGTTTATAGAAAAGCCACTTCACACAATTCTTAAGAATATATTGCAGATAATTGTAAATGGCTGTTCATCTTCAGTAACAGATATCTGTGTTAGAAGACCTCAGCCTTCTGTACATATTTCTTAAAATCATTTATGCTCATAAAACAGCTTCAAAGTGATATGTTCCAATTTTAAAATAAAAGTATGAACTCCCAAAATAAAAACTGATGATCTTTGGAAGGAAGAATGATCACGTCTATTGATTCCAAATTGTATTGCAAATTCAAAAAGTAGATGTTCAATATGCTGTGTCCACAGTCAATAGTTTATTTGAAAATATAATGACAGCATTATTTAAAGATAGCACACAATGCCTAAATTAGGCATTTATCTCGGCAGCACCTTTGACCTGACTGCTGTGTGGGCATAAGCTGGTGGCTTTAAATAGCTACTCTGAGTTGACAACTGACTATTTTTGTTGTAATGAATCCATTCATTCAACATGCTTTCATTCAGAGGATGATCTTTGCACTGATTTCTATCACTGAATTCATGTGCAAATGAGTTTTATGAATAGGGTTAGAGAAAGAACTTGTTTGCTGACAGTCCAAAGAATGGAAACTTGCATTCTGTGGAATAAATATTTCTGGAATCACTGAAGGGCAACTTCTTAAGCTTTCTTCACATGTTATATATGTTTTCAATGTGGGTTTGTATATAAAGAAGTTTCCTCTTTGAATTTTGACTGATAAATAGAAAAAATATAGAAAAATCTGATCGTGAGATAATGAGGGCCTAAATAATAAGGTGGTTGAAATTATGTACAAAGGTAAAAAGGGAAGTGGATTAAATTAATAGGTAGGAAGGGATTAATTATTTATTGCACTTCCAGACCATCTATACCAATAGTTTTCTGGATAATGAACAAACCAATAAAACATATTAAAAAGGTAACAGAAATATGCAAAGAATAAAAATAATTTCAGACAAAATAATTAATAAATATATTAGAACATTTGTAACAATACATAGGAACAAAAAAGCAGTGCCCCCTCTTTAGCATTTGCAGAAAATGTGCAGAACTCAAAGAATTTGTATCTGCCTATATGTAACTAAGCTTTCCATGTGATCTGGAACTGATATAATGCTAGCAGGGATTCTCTTTAAATTTCCTACCTAACAGGTGTAGAATAAAGAAAGGTGAAGGCATTCTCTTTTCACTTTGTGTTTCCATAAATTATGAAAGAAATCTGAATAGGGTTAGTAAACTTCTAAAGCTGCTAAGCTAGCTTAAATGCCTGGGAAACTCAAAAGATTTTCATTGAGTGCCAAAAGTAAGTCAATGAGAGTAGCTTCAAAAACTGTTCCAGCTATCTCCACATGCTGTTTTCCCCAATGAGTAATGTGGCTCCTTTAACAGTATAAAGAACAGCCCATACCCCAGCCTGTTTTGCAAAGGACCTCTTTCAAAAGCTTTTCACAGACTATAAGTTTAGAAGAGGAGGTGGCAGGGCACATAAAATACACCTTACATAATATATAAATGTGAAATATAGGAAAAGGTGTATATACAAGCTCACATGTTTCTCTCCCTGAAAAAACAAATCTCAAGGAAAACACTATGACCAACAAACCTAGTAAGACATTCATCTTGTATAAAAAGGAAATCATACGTACATCACACATTGTTCTGTTTCCAGAATCTCCTTTTGTGTCTCCTTGTCAATCCAATGTATTTTTTGCTGTTTTTGAACATTTAAAAAAACCAACCCAATAAGATATGGCAATGCCATGGCTCAGAATCTTATTTTCTATCCTTACAGAAGGTGAGCTTATCAGAAGAATCCTTTTGTTTTTGTTTGTAAAATCCAGAAAGGAAGCAATCCTGCTAATATCTATGTATGCTGTCCCACTTATAATCAAACATGTAACTGTGGTTTAGGGGTTTATTAATATTCCCCCCATAACTCCCTTCACCAAAAGTCCAAAACTGACCCAATTAAGTCCAGCCACAAGCAGATCAATGCTAGTGCACGGAGCAATGACCAATGATTCCACAAAGCACTTGAAAGTTTCCCGATCAAAATAAACCCATTAGGCAAAATTATATCCACAATACAAGAGGGTTCATGAGGCACAACCCAAATCAAGACACGGTGTCCATCTAAAGTGAGGAAAGAATCACAATAACAAGAAAACACATAGCTAGGAAACGAACACATTGTTTCCAGAATCATTTCCATCTGTCTGCTGTGCTAAATAGCAGCTTCTGGTGCAGCCCATTAAGAAGGGCAAGGCTTTCTCCCTGCAAGTAATCTGACTGACCTTCTTTGCTCCTGCCTTTTCTCTGCCCTATGTGTTCTTGGATCAGGTGTAGAAGGCAGTTTATCTTCCTCATCATTGACCGGCCGCAGCTGCATCATTTCTCCACCTGAAGTCTTAGGGCTGTCCTTCTGCAGCTGTGCTTCAGCCACAGATGGCTGCTTGGAACCATTAACCAACTCACCCCCAGAAGTGCATGGAACTGATTCATCTTTCTCCAAACTGACAGTTGGAGAGGTATCTAGAAAGGCTTCCAGGAGACCCATCACACTATGATATATTCCAGATTGTCCAGGACTGCCTAGAAGACTAATTTCTGGTCAATGACAGATCAACAGGAACAAAATGACTTACTCTTGGGAAAATTAAAAATTGGAAGATCTTAGAAGACACCAGTTATAAGGGCAAAACTCAAGATCCAGATGTTGAAGTTGTGTGTGTATTCTTGTCAAGCACCAGGAAAATCCTGTCAAGCACAGTTCAAATGGGTATAAAGGTTTATTGCAAGCTTAAGCTCTCTACAAGAATCTGAATTACTAATAGCCAAGGGAAATTAGCAGGAGATAAGAGTAGCAGGACTCAAGATGAATGATGTGTTTAACCCCTCCCTTGGGCTCAGCCTGGTCATCTCCTAAAATTCCTCAGTGATCAGGTCATGCATTCATGCATATGAGCAACTATTTTTTAAGGTGTCAGTCCACCATGGGTGAGGTGATTTACAAAACTGGCAACAACTTGCTCAATGCTATCCAAACAAAGGTTGCTATAAAGATTACTGTGTCTTTAGCATAATCAGTAAATCTCATGCATTATTTATTATTTGTTAAAGTTATACTCTGCCCAGGAACCCAAGGAAGTATCTGGAAATAGGCTGGCCTGAGAAAAACTGAATGGCCAAAGTCACCCAATGACTATTGCTATGGACAGCCCTGAATTTGGATCTCCATTATTTCATCCCATTCAATCTAGCATGCAATAACGAATCCTGACATGTAGGATTCTTGTGATTTGTATGCCTCCCATAATACCCTGTATATCCAAACTGTTGTTTTCCTGCTTGGTTTTCATTAGGTACAATTTCAAAAATCCACCTACTGTCAGCTGAAAAATAAGCTGCAAAAAAGGAAGTGGGGCAGGAAATCAGCCTGTCCAATGAAAAGCTTAGGAGAAACATACTGAAAAGCAAATGTTTTCCAGTGTGGAGATATTGGCTGGGGAAATAAGCTTATTTATCTCTGTTGCAGGGCAGACAGATTTTTTTTACCCACTTGTTTTCATTGAAGCAGCACAAGATTACACGTGGTAGTCAGAGACTATGGAAGATACAGCAGCAATGTTCTCCTGAGATGTGGTAAACATTTAAAACATAAAGTGAATGTGCAAAATACTTCAAATGCAGATTTATATTATTTAAAAAATTGCATTAAATATAAGTATTAGCTTCCATCTAGTCATTTCCTGAAAGTTGCTACTCATTTTTCCCTTTTGTCTCCCTCTATTATGCATCAGACAATCAGGCCAGAGCTCTCAGTGATGATGTCAGACACTCTGTCTCTCAGACAACTGAACCATCTCGTTTCACTCTTTCTAAAAGAGCAAGGAAAAATTGACATCAGTTCTCAGTTCCTGAAGGGCACAGTGACTGCTAGGAGGAATGATTAGATTCTTAGGGGTGGGAAGTGGGGGTGGGAGGAGAGGACAGTGGGTCAGTTGCTGTCATTAAATATTTGACCTCGATGTACTTCAAGTGAGAGTAGTTCTCTCACAAATGTGTCCTCTATACAACTACCTGTCCTTTTTACAAGTTATGTGAGAAAGAAAAAATATGTAAAACACTGAAAATTAAATTGCATCCTGTTTAGTAGTCTTGGAAATCACTGTAAACGAATTTATATTGTGCAAATTCTTCTGCAGGGTTTTAGTGGATATGGCATCCCCTATCTATATTTGTACCTGTATCTATATATTCTCTCTCTCTCTCTCTCTCTCTCTCTCTCTCTCTCTCTCTCTCTCTCTCTCTCTCTCTCTCTCTCTCTCTCTCTCTCCCTCCCTCCCTCCCTCTCTCCTTCCCTCCCTCCCTCCCCCCCCTCTCTCTTTCTCTCTCTCTCTCCCATTCTCACTTATCCTCTATTATCCAAATAGGCCGGTTGCATCATATGGAGGTCATGCCCACCACAGCAACTTAGCAACGTGACGTGGCACGTTTGACACCAGTGTCTTAGAGAATCTCTTAGAGTGATACTTTAAAGTTATAGATACATTAAAAGTGCTCCTGGCCAGCTGGAGTTTAGTAGCAAACCTGTAAATGCTTGAACAGGAGTGCATGAAACTGAGCCCATGAGGAAGGATCTAGGACAACTCACTGCCACTACTTCACCATGACCACCTTGCCACTGCCACTGTGCCCTGGGCAATTCACCATGGGACAACTTGGTGTGGAAGAATTCCTTTGATGAGTTACATCAATTTAATGTAATGGAATTGGAGAATGCCAGAGGTGAGGGAAAACTCCTTCCCCTCCTCCTTTGCAGCTCAAACTGGGGAAAAAAAATCACCAGGGAGGACGAAGCAGGGAAGGAAAGAGGGTATCACTTTCCCAATATCACTTGGGAGAGAGTAACACACTTTTCTGTGGCAGAAGTTTCTGCCCCAGAGTTCAAAGGTATTGGTGGTGATGATGGGGTAAGCCAGATCAAAGAGTGAGTGAGAGAGAGAGAGAGAGAGAGAGAGAGAGAGAGAGAGAGAGTAGTTTCCTTTCCTTTCTAGCTATTGCCTCAACCAGTAGACCAAATTGGCTTTATAGACATAAAGCATAGATTTTAAGAACATGTTGGCGGCATTCTAAAAAAATGTTTCTGGGAGAGTACTTTTCCCTTTACAAAGTGTTTCCATAATTGTCTTCTAATGTCATACGTTAAAGAAAGCTTGAAGTAAAGGTAGGCTGTTGCTCTTATCAATAGGAAGTAAGAAAAAGAAACAGAAATTTAATACTTTTATTTTATAACTTGTCAGAGAATGTATGATTTTACAATATGATACTTCATTCACAGCTGTACTTAACATGCAACTATCAATCATGGCACCTTTTGGTTTGCATTCATTGTAAATGTTATGTATCTCTTCTTTATTTCTTCGTTCTTTTACTGTGATATATCTTAAATTTGTCATTCATCTGCTAAGATAAATCACAAAAATGTATGACACTGATGTAACTGACAGCAAAATATGAACTATGTAATAGAAATATAAAATATTACTCAAAGCACATAATCTTTTGAAATATCTTTCCTAAGAAGGAAAGTGTATTTTTAATCACACCAGTTTTATGTGATGCGTAAGACAGAACTGCTAAATGGATATAGATATTTTAAATGATGTATCAGCTGGTTATTAATTAATGATTTAATTTAAAATCTAAAATCAAATTTAGATTTTAAAATGTATTTTTAAATGTTTATTTAAATTAAATAAACATTTAAACATCAAATTTAAAATCTCAATATAATTATATTTTGGATGATCTTAAGAAAGAGTCTATCTAAAATGGCAAAGAGTTTACAATTAGGAAATTGCTGCTGCTATAGACAACGGAACAAATGGACTTAGGAATTTAGAATATGATAAACTCATATCATATCTAGGCAGCAAAAATATGGATATCCACTAGATAGCAGCAAAGTCAGTGGCCATATATATTTTGTAGGTATTGTATTCTTAAAATATAATTGATGTATTATTTGTCATCAAGTTTTTGATTCTTAGTAGCCACCTACTATAGATTGATTTCCTGGAAATATCATCTTTATATTGGTTATATATTAAAGTTATATTAATAAGCAATGATCATTATTGCATTCAAATGTTCCGTATTTCATAGTCACAGTCTTCATAACTGATATCTGGAATTCAGAATGCTACAAGGATGGACAAATGGTATTGTTTATAGCTCTGGGAATAAAGCAGAAAGAAAAATATTCATACGTTTTTATTTTCTTTTTCGAGGACATATTTCGCATATATAAATCAGTGTGCCATTACTAGATTATTTTTAATTTCACCATCCCATCTGATTAATTTACCTAAAGTGTAATGCAACTCAATGCCTGGATAGTAGCAAGTACAATGGAATTTAACCACTAGTCTCCTAAACTTATTTCTTTTGTAATCAGGGTCAGTGGTGGGATTCAAATATGTGAACAACCGGTTTGCTGTGTGGATGCCGCTTCCGGAAGTCCATTCTGGGCCTGGGCAACAAAAAATTAGCTACCGGTTCTGCCAAACTGGTGCGAACCGGCTGAATCCCACCACTGATTGGGCACATATAGGAATCAGGTTGTGAATCTATGAAATCTTATATTCATACAGAGGGTATTTTATTGTGTAACAGTTGACAGTTGATAGACTCTATGTTTGTTTTTTCCATTTCTGTTATTTCCTATAATTTTGTGATATTTTTATATGAAGCAGCACTTTTCATAAATACTATGTATTAGTGTTTGTGTGTGTGTTTGTGTGTGTGTTTGTGTGTGTGTGTATACAATGGCTCAGTGATTAAAGATGCTGAGCTTGTCAGTTGGAAAGCTGGCAGCCCAGGTTTGAGATCCGAGCACCAGGCAACAGAGTAAGCTCCCATTCATACCCCAACTCCTCCCCAACTAGCAGTTCGAAAGCATGCAAATGCAAGTATATAAATAGGTAGATGTCATTATTTTTCTATACAATCCCATACAAATCCATACTCATTTTTCAAGTCCTTTTAATCTGAATGTTAATCTCCCTTTTCTGCTGAAATATATACTTCTAGTTTATTTCTGCCATTAGGTGCTTCTTTAGCTGATTGCTTAATTGCTTTTTTTAAGTTCCCAATGTCATATCAGCATTTATTTTTAATTTCAGTTTTCAATTTAGCATATTTCAGTTTCAGGGTGTAGCAATTAAGGTAGCAAATGAAAAATGGGAGACCATGACGTCTAGTCCCACCTTAGACACAAAGCCAAGCTGGGGCAGTTACTCTCTTTAAGACTAAGAAGGACGTCATGGCAAACCAGTGCAAAATCTTGCTAAGAAAACTGCAGGGACTAGTCTAGGCAATCACCTGAGTCAAAGGTAACAAAAATCCAACCCAACCCAAAACAGAATCAAACCCCATAGCCTTGGTAAACTTTATAAAATAAATATTCCATTCATTCCATATAAAATCTGGACAGAAATCCTTCCAAGTGCAAGGAAGTGGAATCATTCCTGGAGAACAGGCTTTAATTCTAGTGCTCAGGCATTCAGTGGAATACATAATTTATCTTGGTGTGAGTAATTTGTGGGTTGCATGCACTCTTCAATTCTTTGTGCCAGTGGAGGAGACAAAACACTGAATTACATTAGATCTACAAGGATCTTCAATAAAAATAGCAAATAATATTTTTTTTGTGCCTCTTATATTTCCCTTTATAAATTAAACTATTTTCTGAATCTATTTGACTCATAACATGTACAAGCTGAAATTAAAAATATAGAATGATGGCATTCCATTAAATTTGGAAGGTATTCACACGGGATTGATTATCGGTTTACCTCCCCAATGTGACATAAGTACTAGATACTAACTTTTTAGAAATCTTCTAGAAATCCTAGTGACCATGGCTAATGATATTTAGCTGAATTATGGGAATCATAGACCAATATATGAAGAGAACTAAGCTTGTGGTTTCCAGTTTTTATATTATGGTCTTTTTCTACATTAGATAAATCCAGTATCTGCTGTTCACAGAATATACATAGTACCACTGAGCATCAGATTACCATGTTTCCTGAATAAAAAATGGATTTGAGGGTCTAAAAGCTGTGCTCTTGACTGCCAGCATAAGAAGCATGGTTACTAATATCTTAACAAGCACCATGTCACCAATCTCAGATTTATTCCTGTAGTAGCTACACGAGAGGTAGCTAAATTATGTGAATTATTGAGAACAGCTGCAACCTTGACTTCCCTTCATGTACGAAACCTGTAGCAGTTGTTAAGATTTCTGCATTAGTGCCACTTCACTGGCTGTCAGCGTTGCCAAGATATAACAGCATTAATATCTCTGGTCTGAGAGTCCAAATTTTCCTTTGCATAAAAACGGAGAGGATTTAATATGTATATAATTCAAATCTGTGACCAGCCCAAAAGACAGTTGCTCAATTCTGAGATCACTGCAAAAGACCATGGCTGGGATCATCTGCTTTTAGTATCCTTTCCCCAAAGCATACTGTGAAATGTTATTATCACTGCTACAACTATCTTCATTTTCATCAGTATATTATGTAGCAATAGCAACAGCACTTAGATTTATATACCACTTCATAGTGCTTTATAGCCCTCTGTAAGCAGTTTATAGAGTCAGCATATTGCCCCCAACAATCTGGGTCCTAATTTTAGCAATCTTGGAAGGATGGAAGGCTGAGTAAACCTTCAGATGGTCAGGATCAAAGGGATTGAACTCCTGGCAATGTGAGCAGAGTTAGCCTACAATACTGCATTCTAACCACTGCGCAACCATGGCTCCTACGTATATATATATATATATATATATATATATATATATATATATATATATATATATATATATTATATATATATATAATATATATATACACACACACACACACACACACACATATATAATATATATATATATATATATATATATATATATATAGGTCTTTGGTTGTTCGGGTTTTCTCCCGCGTAAAATTGGAAGTGTACGTTTCGATGAAGTCCCATTCGTCATCTTCAGAGCTAGCAGCAATGTGTGGTCTTAGAGCCAGTGGGGTATGAACTGATTGTGGGAGCTTGGCTGTGTTCTGATTGGGGGAGGTGTGTTCTGATATTGGCTGTGCTCTGATTGGCTGGGGGAGTAGCTGAGTTGCAGAGGCTTTGCTATTGAGTATGGCAGTTTGCTTCATGTATGGATTGGAAAAGTGGCTAATGATGCAGATACACATCAAGGGAGTCGTCACAAATGGCTAGGTATCGCTGGGCGTGATATTAGTTATTGTGGTTCTTATATGATCTGTTGGTTCTACTGAAAATGCATGGAATGATGTGGTTGGTGCATTTACGATGGAGTGGATGGTGGATGGTGCATTCTGCATGTATGGGCTTTGTAGTTTTCTGTTTTTGTAGGAGAAACATTTGGCTAGGTTTTGTAGAGGTGAGCTACTTGATGGAGCCAGAGCTCCCCTACCCAGACTCAGTTCATAACCCCCACTGGGCAGTTAAAAGGAAGAAACAGCTAAGACCACACATTGTCTGCTCGAAGCTGTCAAGGCGAAGGCACTGAAGAGGGACAAAGCTCACAAGTAGGTCGCTGGGCTGTAAGTTTTGTTTCTTTATGATCTCTATAAAGTGGAATGAGTTTTTTACGTGTGAGGTGATGGATTCTGCATAGGGCTGTAGTTGTTTGGCGAGAAATTTGGCTAGGTTTTGTAGAGGTGAGCCTATGGAGCCAAGCTCCCACCCAATCAGTTCATACCCCCACTGGCAGTTAAAAGGAAGAAACAGCTAAGACCACACATTGCTGCTCGAAGCACGAAGCTGAAAACACCAGCCTGAAGATGACGAATGGGACTACGTCGAAACATCGCCAAGACACTTCCAATTTTATGCGGGAGAAAACCCGAACAACCAAAGACCTACATACAAACACCCGCGAAAACCTCAGAAAACACACACACACACACACACACAGACATATGTGTGTGTGTGTGTGTGTAAACATATAGGAACATGCATATGCACATGTACATCTTTTAAAAAACAGTACAATTTGAGACAATGTACTTTGTACTGGAGATGTAATAAAACCCACTAGTACATTTTTTAAATATATTCTCTAATGAAATGTAATTCAAGTATGCCAAGATGTGTCTGCATGTTGTAGTTTAAAGCTAGCTTTCCAACAGATGCTGGCTTTGTCAGTCCTGTTTGCAAAGACCAGTTATAATCCTTGGAATCCTTTCCTTGCTGAAGAAATTGAATGTCAGGGATAACAAAAGATTCAGCTTCCTATAGTTCAAACAAGGCTGAGAGTACTGATAGTATTGTTGAATGCAGTGTGAACAATTACTACAAACACTTACTAGCAGCATTTGACTGAAATGTATGTGAAGTTATCCTAAATCAATTGTGTGCAGAATTAGCTGTATTGGTACAGTATGTATAGAATATAACTCTGGGAAACAGGGAAGGGTCATGGCCAGGAGAACGGTTGGATAACAGGCAGCTTAGGTGTCAGGTCCCCTCAAACCTCATTGTCGGGGCTCTGCCATTCTGTTGGGGAGGGGAGTTCACTCTGTTGGGAGGGGGAGATCTTGTGGGCTCTGGGGTGTATTTGCTTTTCTTTGTTTTCCTCATCTTTGACGTCTCTCTGGGTGTGAAAGGGGGGGAGGAATTAGTTCATTTGGGCATGCTTTATGTCTGGTCTATTTGGCAAGGCAGACATCTGCTCCCAAGTTATTTAGGGTTAAACAATCTGATACTACCATCTTAAATGGAACAATGCAAGGTATATAGCAGATCACAGATTCCCCAAAAATGTACTTTGTGTTAACACAGGTTGCGATGTATATCGATTTATAAGTAAAACACTGTGACAAATTTCACAAGTCAGATAACCAAGAGGTGCTTTTATGATGCATGATATTTCCAATTTCAGCTTTCTGAATGATCCCTTCAGGAAATAGAAAAAAATCCAAGTCCTGATTGCAACTTCGCTCAGGTTTGAAATCCTCTATAATCAGATTTCTACATCTATTTCTTTTTCAAGGATGGTTGCTTCTCATCTCTGATATTTGAGTCCCTTTGATTTTCTAACTATTAACTATGGTTCTTCTGCTTGACTTCTTCCATGACTCCCAAAGGGTTTGTTTAATCTTTTGCTTGTCTCGTGATAAATATCCCTTACAGCTCTGTCCCTTGAAAGATCTCCATTACCTAAGTTGCTGGTTTTCTGGTCCCTCTACAAACACTGTCTGCCATATCTAATTAGGCAGTCCAATGTCAGCTACATCTAATTTAAATATATATGTGGAAATCCTGGTAGCAGTACCAATGAAAGCTTATGACTTCTTTTAAAGGTACCTTGATATAAAACTAGCATGAAAAATTTTGAATTTGTCTTATTTAGGGTCTAGTAACAAGCAGCCACCCAAAGAATTTCCAAATTGCTATCCTGATCCCACATGAATGGGCATTTTCTTTTAGAAAAAATCAAATGACATTTCTTTGAATCTGAAACCATCCTATTGTTACAACTAAGCTTGATTTTATTGGTCATCTCTAAGTGTATTTGCTGTACCTCAACTGCTACATCTTAAATAATGCAAATAGTAATGGGCTTATTCAGAATCCCCAAACAATCTTGACTAACAGGGACAAAATGGAAGTATATAATTGTATTACAGAATTGAGTGGAATATTCCCAAGAATATTCTGTAACCAGAATGGAAGAAAGAAACAATGGATGGAAACTAATCAAGGACAGAAGCAACCTGGAATTAAAGAGAAACTTCCTTACAATGTGGACAGTTAATTAATGGATCAGCTTGCCTATAGAAGTTGGGGTGCTTCATCACCGGAGGTTTTTAAGAAAAGACTGGATAGTCACCTATATGAAATGCTATAGTGTCTCCTGGTTGAGTATAGGGTTGGACTATACTCACTATACCCACGGTCCTTTCCAGTGCTATTCTGATTGATTGAAGTTGAAATAAAATGCACATAACTATGCATTCTATTGGTATTTTACTGAAATCACAAGCAGT
The DNA here is from genome assembly GCF_016545835.1 of Crotalus tigris. NCBI lineage: Eukaryota > Metazoa > Chordata > Lepidosauria > Squamata > Viperidae > Crotalus > Crotalus tigris. Next base: position 1,478,400 of record NW_024096576.1, read on the forward strand.
GATCTCAACTGGATTGGGGATGTATGTTATCAGAAGGGCACTAGGCAAACATTTTATTTCTAGTAAGAGACCAAGAAAAATTAGGAAGGGGAATCTGACCTGATTCTTAATGAGAACTCAGAATGACTTCATATTAAAATGTCTAGCTTCCAAAAATTATGGGACTACTCCTGTGGATCTAGATCAGTGTTTTTCAACCTGCTAATTTTAACATGTCTGGACTTCAACTTCCATAGCTGACTGGTGATTTTGGGAGTTGAAGTCCAGACATCTTAGGGCCAAGGTAGAGAAACACTGATTTAGTTGATAAGCAAACCTTAAACAGCTGAGTTAGAATCTGCCAGAAAACTTGCTGAAAATGCAGTTCTGATGTGTTGCTAATTTGCTACCCTATTCAGACTTGATGAGTAGCTCTTACTTATATTCATTTACTCTAAAAAAAATTCTAGCTAATTCTTTTCAAAGTTTTATAAATTGTGAACTAGAATAGTTTTTGCATTATTGGAGAAACTTATGGAGAATGATTCTATAAACTCTATGATTTCTTATCATTTTATAGTGACACAAGAACCACTACTGAATTGTACTCAGGAAACCATCAAATTATAGAAGTCTTCAGAGCAGGCCACTTTAATAGGTCCTTACTTATGTATGGGAAAATAAGTAGCATTAATAAGATTGCAACTCACCATGAAATAAAATTTATGTAATACCTAATCTTATTTTTTTCTGAAAACATAAAAACATCAGATGTTTATGGGGGAAGATATGGCAGACTGAAGATGACCATGACAAAATGAAGAGGCAACAAGTAGATCAATTCTTTGATAATTACTTTATGGATAAAGAGAGGACTTAAGATCATCCACAATTGCTGTTTCTCATGAGGAAACATCAAAATAGTAGTCTTTGGCAGGATTAGAGCTCTTGGAGATGAAAGAATAGTTAACTGCTTTCCAGCTATTAGGATTGGGTTTGGCGAGTCTAAAAAGAAGAAGAAACAGGGGCAACATGGTAGCAGTATTCCAGTATTTGAGGGGCTGCCACAAAGAAGAGAGCATCAAACTAGTCTCCAAAGCATCAGAGGGCAAGACAAGAAACAATGGTTGGAAACTGACCAAAAAGAGAAGCAACCTGGAATTAAGGAGAAACTTCCTAACAGTGAGGACAATTAACAGCTTGCCTTCAGAACAACTTGCCTTCAGAAATTGTGGATGCTCCATTACTGGAGATTTTTAAGAAGAGAATAGACAGTCACTTGTCTGAAATGATAAAGGTTCACTGCTTGAGCAGGGGGCTGGACGAGACGACCTCCAAGCTCTATTCTATTCTAAATCTGGATTGACAAGGTTTACAGCATTGGGTAATTTTCTTTCAATTTTCTATTACTGTGTTGTTGCATTGAAATTGGGAATATACCTTGAATGGTTCTTTGAAGAGCTCAACCTGGCCTCTGCTTCTCTAGTGTGTCACCTTAGTCTGGTAGCCAGTATCAAGAGCCTTTGTGTTGCTAACAGTCTCCAAGAAAAGCTAAGATGACTATTCTTTCTTACATGGGAAAAATATCTGAAAAAATAATAGTTTTATAATGTTTGAATTTTGGAACATCAAGGATGCTTTCAGAAAATGCCTACCATATGGAGGATTTTGCTATCACATAACAGCTGATAAGATGGGAATGTCTAACCATTGAATGGGTATGCAATAAAAAGTGGATTGATAAAATTATTCTTCATCATTTTTCCTAGTCATCTCATCTCCTCCAGGACTTTACTGAAAAAATGGTATCATGGAGAGCTTGTAAGTATTACTTTAAATGTAATATCAGAGGATGGAAATGTGCAGGTTTATATTCTTTTTTAAAAAATTAAAAAGAGTAAATGGTTATGAACATTCATTAACAAACAATAGAAAAAAGTACATTTTTGCATATTTGTAAAGCTGAGAACAGGTAGGAAAATGGAAAGAATGTAATACAGTATCTCAATGGTTGATCTAATCTTGTTGAATGGAATTAATGAGTAGGTGCATGGAATAAAATGTATGTTGCAAATTATAACTTTGTGTTATCCAGATTGTAATGATTGAATATGGCTGTAGGAATACTTATAGTAAATATGATATTCCAGTAAAAGCTGATAATGGAAGAACCGCAAATGTGTAACTGAATTTAGCATTTCATTTTGTTATTTCATATTTAAAACTCTCAATTTCTTATTGCCATTCTGCATTTACGTAATATTACTGAATCTTAGAGGGACTATCAAGATGAGTATCTATTTATGTAACACATTATGTAATATTTTAAAAACACAAATGAAAACGAGTGTTATGGACGCTGATTGCTTTTTCTGGGTGAAATCACCAGTATCATATTGCTATCATTAACTGAATTTGTGTGCCTGATCCTCTAGTGCTATACAGATTCCTCAGGCACATAATAAATGCATCTGAGCCAAAGGTTTCTGAGAAATCTGTACCCAGCTGAAAATATTCAATAAACTACCAGGCATAGATTTATTATTCAGTGAAGAGCAATCTAATTGCAAAAGGGCTTTGAAATGTCAAGCACCAATAAATAAAAATATGATGTTAAAATATAGAAAATGAAATAATTCAGAGCGTTTTAATATAGAAAACTCACATTAATTACAAATACACAGGACACAAATGACCCACTTAGTGAAATTATCAGTCTATCAGGCTCTTAATGAAGGTCCAGTGAATGCTGTATATAACATTATTTTTATCTGTCTTCTCCCAACTTAAAGCTGTGTGAGCAATCTACCAGGAATCCAACTTCTCATTTATAATGACAGCATTCTTTCTCTAGAAACAGATTTATAGGAAATTTGAAGAGAGGGTGACACCCACTTGGTCTTGACAATGGCAGGTGACAGGTATATTCTGCACTCAGTCAAAATCTATAGAAAGCTCTTCAGAAAAACTGATCCTGGAAGTTGGCTGGGAAACCTTTCCCATATGTTAATTGTTTATGTTAAGAAGTAAAACACATATAGGAACAAGTAAAACATGAAACAAAACCCTGGACTTTTTATCCCCAAAGTACTAGCTTGCCTATTCATATAAAAAATAGCATCAAATGTTTGCTTCAGCAGTGATTAATGAACTTACTTGGACAGACTTTTAGAATCAGGAAAAAGTGATGATGGATTACTTTCCAATTGGATTTCACAGTGGCAATGCCTTCTAAATAAACACCAAAAAATAGGAAAGAAAGGATTAAAAGGGGAAATGGGTACAAATAAAGAGCAGACAGCCACGGAGAAGGGATGGGTAGAAATGTGAAGTCAGTCATACTTATAACTTGTTTCAAGATTTTCAATCACTTTTAGCTGGGTCCAAACATTTTTTAAAGTAGAATCAGCACCAATCACAAAGTGTCTAATTGATCAGTAAAATTATTAGTACCTAAATTACACCACATTTGCTTTGAAGGTATATGTGCACAGATATCTGTCTAAGCCCTATTTTACATATTTTTTCAAAAATGTTTTGAGATATTTTATCAGAAAAGAAAAAAGTTTCTATGAAAGGAAGTTGGGACCAATAACAATGACAATGGTAAAAATGAGGACAGGCAGAATTAAATTTTTGGCAGTTTCAAACACCTTTACTATAGAGAAAGCTCAATATATAGTTCTAAAGTGGCTATTAGTCACCATTACATAATAATAATAATAATAATAATAATAATAATAATAATACAACAACAATAATATAATCCATCAGCGAGAAAGAGAAAAAAGAAATTAATATCTGGTTGGGGGGACTCTACTGTTGTTGAAGGGACTCCATTGTTGTTATATCTGTTGTTCTCTCCTTGCCTTTTAATTATAATATAATCGTTTTCTTTAATATATAGCTTTTTATACTACTATTTATAAGTTATAAATAGTAGTATAGTTTTTAGTTTTTTAATTGTCTACTACAGAGAGATGCTTTGTGAGATGGGTAGCCATGTAAATATAATAAACTCTGAATGATAGCACTTCTTGAGACCACTTTTCTAGTGGCTTGATCCTACATTTCTCACATAATGAGAGAGACTATCAAGAGGTTGGTATTCTCTAATGTAGATTCTCTAATATCAATATGGAGGGTAGCCCCACAACTGTCTTGAGGGCTGTGCTGAAGAATGAATGAAAAAGAGTCTTGATTACCTTACAAATAAATCTAGTTAACTATTATATTAATTAAAATGTGTGGAATTGAGGCTATTCTGAACTATTTATATGAGATTTAATTCATATCAGCAGTTAATTTGTATTTAATGCAAACTAATGGGTTTATGTAAATGGAGCATGTGGCAGTCTATTTGAAAAACAAATTATCTCTAGTTTCATTTCAGTTATTTTAATTAAATTTGGAGCACATGTTGTGGGGGAAGGAATATGGGGTGCCTTATATATGAATGGCTGATGTTTAAATCCAATTTAAGTTTACCATGTAAGAAACAAGTAAATCTCTACTTAGCAACAGTAATTCTTGTGCTAACCTTTGACAGTGCTAAACTGATGGCATGTTAAAATATAAATACTGAGACATATGCCTGAGGCTCTATAGTAAGGTGTGATACAGCATGATTTTATTATTGGGGTACAGAAAACATTCTTTCTTGGATCTTAGAAACTTTGCAAACATATATTGTTAAGAGGAGCGCAAAGATTGTTTGAGTACAAGAATACACAAACATCAAATTGACAAACAAATAGATAAAAAAGCTTAACAACAACAGTGCAAAACACCGAATATCAGATGAATGAAAACAGCACAGACATCAATCTGAATAGCTTGAGACTTCTCTCTTACTTTTTATATTTATTTATCTAATTGGTAAATAAATTGGTAAGTGCCCATGCCACTTAATTCTGTATAAAGCCAATCTTGGGATGCTCCCTAGTAGTTTCTTGGTGACTTGAATTAAGGCACTTGTTATTATTTTTACTATTTAGAACCAATACATGAAATAAATTCATTGAAAAAAACAAAATACTATTGAAAGCAGGCTGTATCGTGGTTTGAGGCTTGCAAGTTCATCAAAGAACATGTTTATTGATACAAAGTATCGGCACATCAAAAGTGAAACCAAGTCTGACTAGACACTTCTTGGCGGGCTTTTCATGAAACGCCCAGCCTGCAGTCCTGTTAGCAGCTAATGACTTTGTTTCCCACAGGAGAAAGTCTGTGCTATGTGTCAACCAAAAATGAGTAGGGAAAATGGCTGCAGCTATGCTCATTTTCAAAGTTGACAGGCCAAAGTTAATGCATCTTGACCTTTCTATAATCCATAACTTTCTACCTCCTTATATATGATACTCATTTATTTTATAAGAGTGAAACAGCAATGACTTGTACTAATAATGGAAAAAATTTTCAAATGTTGCCATATGTGACTAGATATTCAAGAAAAGTGTTTAGTCAAAGGATGAACTACTTACTATGCACCAACTGTATAGATCTTGAAATATCAGGTTACTAATTTACAATTCATTCATTCTCTTCCTTTACTTGTTTCTAAAATTCTGTTTTCACTTTGTCATAGTGGGGTACTGAGTGATTAATGAGAAAAAAATGAATTTCAAACATTGTAGAATCAGGCTGCAACATAAGAAAATTGACAAAAGTGAAGGGTGTCTGAATACGTTCTGAACTCACCATATATCAACCTATAGATTAGTAAATTTTGCTCAGATACATGCCAGCAGCTAGTCAGTGTTGATTGACCACAAAGTGCTAAGAAGCATCAGATCTGTTTATTACCACCAGAAAATCCCAAGAGTAGCAAGTGGCTATTAAATGGCCAATGGTGTTTTTAATGTAAGTTGTTGATATTGAGAAATAGCTCAGAGGATTCTGTTGCTAGGAGCTTTAAACAAAGATTTTCCTTCAGCTACTGTTACAAGTGAACAATGAGACTGAGTTGTCTATGAAAATATTTAAGCATGCTTGAAGGAAATCATTTCAGACGATAGGTTCACGTGACCCAATTAAAAAAGAAACTAGTGGTGGTAAGCTCAGCAAATATTTATCTTTCTGTGCTTCATATAACGTTGATCGTCATGAAAGGATAGTGGAATAAGTGTAATACATATGAGTTAATTAATGCAAATTCAAAAGTGGAACAAATGATTTAAAATAGTAATAACAACAATAGTAATAATTGTTTAAGCTTAGCTCTCAAAAGATTCTGTTCTTCAGCTTTCTCAAGTTGTCTTGGACTATAGAAAATATTTTGCTGAACAGAACACATTGTAGCTCTGCTATAGATTTTTTTTTTCAAAAGTGGGTAACAATTCCATTTAATGGTTTGTTGAGAACTGAGGTTTACAATGGATTGGATTACATAAAGTGGGGAAGCTTGGGATAATAAGGATTTTGGTTTTACTATTTTGAAAACATTCTCATTCTTTTTTTAAAGTTATGTTAAACCTGTCTTATTAGATTATTTGACATTTAATTCTTTCCACTTTCTGCCAATAGACAGTAGAAATGCATCTCTATATAAAAAAGATCCAAGTAATCATACAGAATCATGATTAATAGAATCATGATACTTTCTGCTATTTAGCAACTGTTGGAATATCTTCATGTACAATCAGGCATATCAGGATAATGAAATGTTTGCAAGAAAATAAGCAAGCTCAGAGAGCACCAAGGCATATTAGATCAGGGTAGCAAAAATCCAAATGGTCACTGAATTGCAGCATAGTGTTAGTGGTATCTTTGCTGCCATTTAATGGCTATTGGGACTTTTACAGCCTACTTGTGGTATGCTTAAACACCACCTTCCTGTACAATGAAGGTGGTGTCAAACTGCTGGCCTGTGGGTGGATGCGTCACACCAAAACTGCGCCCACCCCATTGCCGGCAATGGGAAAAAAAGTCATGATACGTCACATGACGTTGTGAGTTTGACACCGGTGTTGTACAAGGCAAACTTGTATTTATAGGGTTAAATGCAAACAGTCAATCAAACAATCTCAGACATATTCCAAAAAATAGCAAGGGCAAATGAAAAAAAAATAAAACAAAACAGAATGCCATTTTGATATTAATTTTATTTCAGATTAAACTATTTCAATTCCATTAAAATTTATATTTCATCCATCATATTTAATTAAAAGAAGATATCCCATTTAGGAAATTAATGGTTCAGCATCTGCATATGCCATTTGTTCTCATTCATATATACAAACCACTCAGTCATAGAATACAAAGGAGACATCCAGACCAAAGGCAGTAACAACTGCCTCTTTCCTTCCTTTCTGAAGAAGAAAGAGCAAGAAATGAGGTAATGAATGGTGATGAGTGAAGAGGTAGTTGGATTGAGAAGCAGAGACTTCCATGCAAAGTATCAAAATCTGCAGGCTGACAACATTTTGACTGAAATACTGCCTTTTTGTAAATATATTTTAAAAAGCATTGGGCTTTGGTTTCAATATTGCACATGCCATCTTGCAAATTTTGACACTTCTCCAACCCCCTTTTACTAAGAAGAGGAGAAAAGAGGACCAAAGACAGGATGAACGAAGAATGAGTTGTCTTGCTTAGGCATTATAAAAAGATGACAAATCACATGTCCCAAGCTAAGGGTCATCTTGCAAATGTTCACAAAGGACTCATTCTTTGTAATAGAGTATCACTGATAATTTTCACTTTTTGCTTATTTCTTTGTTTACAACAGTTTCTTCTGTTTTATTAGTCTAATGAGAAGCAGCCCAGTCAATTTCCAAGTAACAAATTACACAGAAATTTCTTTCTTATCTAGGTCACAGTTAATGTGACTAGTAAAAAAAAAAATAGTTACAGTGCATAAAATTACAAGCTGAAAACCTGGCATTAGCAAAATGTATAAAAATGCTAATGTTCTGTACTTCCTTTTTTTTCACTGGAAATTTTCTTGACATCAAAGCTTCTCTCTTTGGTTTCATGATTTTTTTTAAAAAAAACTGCTAAAATCAGTTTTAAAGATTGGATTGGTTGTGTTACAAAAAGCAAAATCTGGTTTTCCTTGTTCAGCTTGATGCCAGTCCTAATTGTTTACTTGGAAAGAGTTTTTATGGAGAGCATGTATTACTGTACCTAGTCTGACTTTCTTGTAAATCAGTCTCTGGTTAGGTATTTAAATTGGTTTGTGCTGTCTTTGTTGTACTGATTTGGATTGATATTAGTCATAGATGGGCAGGAATGTATTATTTTCTTCCTTGATTATGTGGCTTGAGACCTTTTTACAGTTTGTTGACAGGTTAGAACAAATTCTTTTTTGCTCAACTCCGTAGAGAACCACAGGATTACTATGGTTTGTCTCTGCTTCCCGAACAGGATTCACATTTGTCAAGAGCTGAGTATGAAATCTGTAATATTGATTTAATCTGTTATATGTTAGTCTGAGAAATAAATCAGAACTTTTTTAAATAAAATAAATAGTTTGAACTATAAGCCTATATCAGTTTATCAGGAATAAGCTCTACTGAATTTAAAAAGATTAAGTTCTCAATACAATTTTAGGATTATACAGTTTGCTTCCACCTAATGGTTTGTTTCTCATATGTATATGTAAAATGCTTTGCTTTAGATTAATTTCTTCTTGTTTCTTTTGTAGCATATCCTTTACCTAAAATAGGGATGACTAGGGACCATATTTCTCATGGGGGGAAAGGACAAGCTAAACCCCTCAATGTACAGAACAATGATACAGAATTATAGTCATACATCTGAGACTTTTGTGGGAGATGTGAGATATTTTTCCTTTCTTTAAAATTGTATGAAGTCCTTTGTGACTTGAGCTTTTTGTTGTTTTTCATCTAAAACTAATGAGAAACTACACAATATTTCAGCAGTATGATAACAGAGGATTCCACAATCTGTAAAAATAAGGCTTGGTGACATTTCCAATCCAGATAATGTTAAGTGAATGGGACAAAAAGATGTTAGAATAATTTCCAAAATCAGGTGTCATATTTTAAAATATTTAAAAATAATCTAGTATCTTTGGTATCTTTGTTCTATAGATCTTTGATTACAATGCCACTCGCTAGCTTAATGCATTTTAATATATGTATATATATATAAGCAACTACTTAAGAGTAAGATGTTGAACTTGGATCAAGTTTAAATCCCAATTCCATAACAGATTTTGGGTGATATCAGACCAGTCTTTTTCTAGGGTCAGCTCCACCTACCTTGCAAAAGTTGTTATAGGAATACGAGAACAGTTTTGCACACATGCAACCTTGAAATGGAGTAAGAAAACTGGGTTATAAACACAACAATCAATAAGTCTTACTGGAATACCCTCTGCTTATTCTACATAAAGAAATAAACTCTGGCTTACTGTATAAAACTTGAGTTACAACAATTTGCAGCTTTTCAGAAACTGAAATATCTGATGAAATGGATCTATCTTAAGCTCTCTGGAGATGTAAGCAACAACTATAAAATCACTTGAGTACAGGCAAATTATTAAACATATGCAGCATGCAGAGATAGAAGCAAAATGGATATGTTCCATACTAATGCAAAAAATCTTTAATAAGAAAAGCGATTTTAGTTAGAAAAGAAGCTTTATATCGATGTGGTTATTATTTGCAGAAATATTGGAAAAATGTCTATATTTAATTGTTATTTATCAAAATAATAAGAATTGTATTAATTGAAGGTTGGCAAAAGAGAATATTATTGGAAGAAGAGAAAATCAAGCAAAGCTACTATGTGGACTATAGAATTATAAAAACTAATTATTACTGATTGTTTTTTAAATATAAACCCAGACAATATGCTATTTATCAAATATTAAGATGATTATGTTATATATATATATATATATATATATATATATATATATATATATATATATGTAGGTCTTTGGTTGTTCGGGTTTTCTCCCGCGTAAAATTGGAAGTGTCTTGGCGACGTTTCGACGAACTCCCATTCGTCATCTTCAGGCTGGTGTTTTCTCCTTCGTGCTTCGAGCAGCAATGTGTGGTCTTAGCTGTTTCTTCCTTTTAACTGCCAGTGGGGGTATGAACTGATTGGGTGGGAGCTTGGCTGTGTTCTGATTGGGTGGAGGTGTGTTCTGATTGGTTAGGGGCGTGGCTGTGCTCTGATTGGCTGGGGGGGTTGGCTGTGCTCTGATTGGCTGGGGGGTTGGCTGTGCTCTGATTGGTTGGGGGAGTGTTCTGTTTGGTTGTGCTCAGGTTAGTCTGAGTTGCAGAGGGGTTTAAGATTTTGGGCTGCCTTGCTATTTTTTGGCTTCGCGTTTGTGGTCGTGCCTCATTTTCATGGAGGGTGTCAGTTTGCTTCATGTATGGATTGGAGGGCTTTAAAGTGGCTAATGATGCAGCTCTGGTCTGGCTTCTGGTTTGTGGTCGTGCCTCATCATCGGTGTGGCTTTGGGTTTGCTTTTTGCGTGGATGTGTGGTGGTGACATCCTGTGTGGTTTTTGTGAGTGTGGGTCTGGTATCATTTTTTGTATTAGGGAGTCGTTTGTCAATAAGGGCGGGTTTCCAAATGGCTGGTAGGCGGGAGGTATCATCTCGCTTGTTCATGCTGTGTGGGCGTTTTTCTATCTCGATGGCTTCTCTGATTATTCTGTTATTAAAATGTTCACTTTTGGCAATGGTTCTGGTATTTTTAAAGTCAATTTCATGTCCTGTGGCTTTAAGGTGTTGGACCAGGGAAGATGTTGGTTCCTCTTTTTTGACTGAGTTCTTATGTTCTTCAATGCGTGCACTTATTCTTCTGTTGGTTTGTCCGATGTATGTGGTGGGACAAGTGGTGCATGGGATTTCGTATACTCCTTGATTTTCTAATTCAATTTTATCTTTGGGGTTTCTAAGGATGGTGGATATTTTTCTGTTTGTGCAGAATGCTGTTTTGATGTTGTGTTTATGGAGGATCTTACTGATTCTGTCTGTGGTGCCTTTTATGTATGGGAGGAGGGCTTTGCCGTTTTCTTGTTCTTTGTCTTGGATTTTAGTGGGGGTTTCTTTTTGGATTAGGTTTGTAATCTTATTTCTTTGGAATCCATTGGATGTTAGTACATTGGTGAGAGTGTGTAGTTCGGGTTTTAGGTGTTGTTCGTCAGCTAAGCGTTTTGTTCTGGAGATGAGTGTCTTGGCTACAGAGTTGATCTGTGCTGGGTGGTGGTGTGAGAGAGCGTGCAGATAGCGGTTTGTGTGTGTTTCTTCTGGTAGATGGTGTGTCCTAGGGAGCCATTGGATTTCTTGTAGACTAAGACATCCAGGAAGGGAAGTTGGTTGTTAGCTTCTGTTTCCATGGTGAACTGTATTTTGGGGTGTAGGCTGTTGAGGTGTGTGAGGAAGTTGTCCAGTTTTTCTTTCCCATGTGGCCAGATTATGAAGGTGTCGTCTACGTATCTGAGCCAGAGTTTGGGTTTGTGATCCGATTTTTCTAGAGCTTGGGTTTCAAAGTGTTCCATGTAGAGGTTGGCAATGACAGGTGAGAGGGGTGATCCCATGGGTGCTCCTTCTGTTTGTTTGTATTTTTGTCCATTATAGATGAAGTATGTGTTGGATAGGCAGTGGTTGGTCAGATCTAAGATGTGTTTGGGGGGGTTATATTTGTTTTGGATAGCTGTCAAGGCTTCTTTGATAGGCACTTGGGTGAAGAGGGATATGACATCAAAGCTCACGAGTAGGTCGCTGGGCTGTAAGTTTTGTTTCTTTATGATCTCTATAAAGTGGAATGAGTTTTTTACGTGTGAGGTGATGGATTCTGCATAGGGCTGTAGTTGTTTGGCGAGAAATTTGGCTAGGTTTTGTAGAGGTGAGCCTATGGAGCTGACTATAGGTCTGAGTGGGGTTCCTTCCTTGTGTATCTTGGGGAGACCATAGAATTTGGGGCATCTGGATGATTTCTCTCTGGGAATGAGATCCAGCGAAGAGATCCAGCAAAGAATCATTCCCAGAGAGAAATCATCCAGATGCCCCAAACTCTATGGTCTCCCCAAGATACACAAGGAAGGAACCCCACTCAGACCTATAGTCAGCTCCATAGGCTCACCTCTACAAAACCTAGCCAAATTTCTCGCCAAACAACTACAGCCCTATGCAGAATCCATCACCTCACACGTAAAAAACTCATTCCAGTTTATAGAGATCATAAAGAAACAAAACTTACAGCCCAGCGACCTACTCGTGAGCTTTGATGTCATATCCCTCTTCACCCAAGTGCCTATCAAAGAAGCCTTGACAGCTATTCAAAACAAATATAACCCCCCCAAACACATCTTAGATCTGACCAACCACTGCCTATCCAACACATACTTCATCTATAATGGACAAAAATACAAACAAACAGAAGGAGCACCCATGGGATCACCCCTCTCACCTGTCATTGCCAACCTCTACATGGAACACTTTGAAACCCAAGCTCTAGAAAAATCGGATCACAAACCCAAACTCTGGCTCAGATACGTAGACGACACCTTCATAATCTGGCCACATGGGAAAGAAAAACTGGACAACTTCCTCACACACCTCAACAGCCTACACCCCAAAATACAGTTCACCATGGAAACAGAAGCTAACAACCAACTTCCCTTCCTGGATGTCTTAGTCTACAAGAAATCCAATGGCTCCCTAGGACACACCATCTACCAGAAGAAAACACACACAAACCGCTATCTGCACGCTCTCTCACACCACCACCCAGCACAGATCAACTCTGTAGCCAAGACACTCATCTCCAGAACAAAACGCTTAGCTGACGAACAACACCTAAAAACCGAACTACACACTCTCACCAATGTACTAACATCCAATGGATTCCAAAGAAATAAGATTACAAACCTAATCCAAAAAGAAACCCCCACTAAAATCCAAGACAAAGAACAAGAAAACGGCAAAGCCCTCCTCCCATACATAAAAGGCACCACAGACAGAATCAGTAAGATCCTCCATAAACACAACATCAAAACAGCATTCTGCACAAACAGAAAAATATCCACCATCCTTAGAAACCCCAAAGATAAAATTGAATTAGAAAATCAAGGAGTATACGAAATCCCATGCACCACTTGTCCCACCACATACATCGGACAAACCAACAGAAGAATAAGTGCACGCATTGAAGAACATAAGAACTCAGTCAAAAAAGAGGAACCAACATCTTCCCTGGTCCAACACCTTAAAGCCACAGGACATGAAATTGACTTTAAAAATACCAGAACCATTGCCAAAAGTGAACATTTTAATAACAGAATAATCAGAGAAGCCATCGAGATAGAAAAACGCCCACACAGCATGAACAAGCGAGATGATACCTCCCGCCTACCAGCCATTTGGAAACCTGCCCTTATTGACAAACGACTCCCTAACCCCAAAATCTTAAACCCCTCTGCAACTCAGACTAACCTGAGCACAACCAAACAGAACACTCCCCCAGCCAATCAGAGCACAGCCAAGCCCCTAACCATTCAGAACACACCTCCACCCAATCAGAACACAGCCAAGCTCCCACCCAATCAGTTCATACCCCCACTGGCAGTTAAAAGGAAGAAACAGCTAAGACCACACATTGCTGCTCAAAGCACGAAGCTGAAAACACCAGCCTGAAGATGACGAATGGGACTTCGTCGAAACGTCGCCAAGACACTTCCAATTTTACGCGGGAGAAAACCCGAACAACCAAAGACCTACATATATATATATATATATATATATATATATATATATATATATATATATATATATATATATACACACACACACACACACACACACACACACACACACACGAAAGAAAAGCGATTTCAGGAAACCTAACTAATGATGGTGGCATTCTTAGTCATTTGAGTAACTTGATTTTCAGTAGAGATTGTTTCAATGAATGATACTTCCGCTAAATATATGGTATAATTACATTATTTCCCATGATTATCATCATTACCTCAATTGCTTTTGAGGACAAGACTTCATAAAAATAACACACTGTTATATTTCAGGATCATTTCTTAAAGGAATGGTTCATGAATCCTGTTGCTAATCTTTCTGTTCCCTCCGAGGAAAATTATAATGCAGTGCATCTAGCTAGCAGATCCATCACCGAAAGAACCTTGGCATCCGAAAATGAGATTCAGGTGTCTAGATTGATTGGGTAGCACATTACTTTACAGGCTTGAAGTAGTATATGATTTAATCTTGGCATGTTGCTTTTTGTGCAGGGTTGCCAGAAAACATGGATTAGATCTGACATGGAATTGCCCTACCCAAAGGATCACAGTCACCCCAATGTGAAATTACTTACCGAGTAATTCACAGATTTATTTTTTTCAGTCAAAACCTTACAAACTGAGTGGAATGCTGCTATTACAAAAAAAAAATAAAAAAAAAATAACCCTACCTAAGGGTTGGTACAGTTTTGTATGTTGCTAAAACTGGAAGGCACTGCTTTTTAAAATACATAAATTAATACATTTTGATATACTATTTCATTTCCTTATATGATTATTTCTAATTATTTTGAACATAGGATAATGAAACAAAGTGGCTGAAAAAGAAAGTTTAACTTACTCTATCCAATGTACGATGATTCTAATCGAGGCCAGGATCCTGAATGCTTACTTATATTTGAAATTAAAATCTCCTCAGGCTTGGAGATTCTACATTTTGGAAAAGCTGATTATGTCATTCGAAACTAAGTATTTATATTTCAGTCCAAAAATTGCTTAAGAGATTTGATCGTAATGGTGTAATGGTTAAAGGTAGTGGTTAGGATGACCCAAATACTAGTCATTTCCTGAACCCAAAACTAGATGATGTGGGGCCAGTCACTAACAGAAGGAGCTATTAAACCACTTTTAAAAAAGTTGCCAATAAAACAACATGGAGGTGTACAGGAATCAAGACTGATGCAAACAGCCAGAATAGTATTCTTGTTTTACTTTATAAAACCTTTATCAACAAACAAAAATAAAAGCAATAACATAGTGATTTTAAAAACCACAAATATTAAACCAGGGTTTCAGTATTATACAAATATTGGCAAGCTCTATAGACAAAATTAACAGTTAACTGTATTTTTCTCTCTCTTGTTTTGTTTCAAACAACATCATATACCCCTAAAAGGTACACTTCAGAATAACAACAGATTCATTGTGGGGTTTTTTTTTTGTGTGTGTGTGCTTAGATTTGTAAATATTTCCCCCCCCCCCAAAGATATTCAAAAAAGAGTACAGGGTGTTATTTGGGTGCAAGCAATATATATTCTCAGATCCTAGAAGTGTGTTTTAACATCTTCATTTGAGGCAGGGGGATGGAAATGGATTAAAGTAGAGACACAACTGTGTACAATCAATTAGCACCCTTATCTACAAAATATTTTATGTGTTTTTAGACATCTGATTTTTTAAAAGCTCAACATTATTCAGAGAAGTGCCACTGGCTGAGATCTCCCCACTTTTCATATATAGTAGTAGCGATTCTCAGCCTTTTCCTAGTCCAAATTGTGCAGAACTATGCCTTAAGAACAATGATTGACAGGTCACACTATGATATCACTATAGAGGGTGGTGCCAACATTTTCAGACCCATTTTCTGCTCTTTTATAGGTTTAGAAAGAAAAAAGAAAAAAATCACGTCAATTTTTTTTTTTTTTTTTGGCAGGGTAGGGAAATTCAAGATGTAAAAAATTATATTTTACTCCTTAAACTTTCAAATGGAAAAATAAATAAATATATCCTGAAAGCCCAAAGGGAATTCTGGGAGATGTCTGAGGCTTGCAGGCCATAATTTGCTCATTCTGGAACTATCATTTCTTCACTATTTGAATTACTATTTCCGATCCTCTATTTCCTCCCCTGGGGTAGCCCACTGCTTAGCATGAAAATAACCTTAGACCAGTGGTTCTCAACTTGTGGGTTGGGACCCCACTTGGGGTCGAATGACTATTTCATGGGGGTCGCCAAACAAGGCTGTCCACCATTTTTTCCCCTTGTCTTTGTCCACGCCCCTGGCACCCGGTGATGTATAAGTGGTTGGGGGTCACCACAACATGGGGAACTGTATTATGGGGTCACGGCATTAGAAAGGTTGAGAACCACTGCCTTAGACCTTTTATGTGTTCAGTTAGGGCAGAAAAGAAATAATCAAACAGAACTTGGAAAAAGGGTAGACAATTTGGAGAAACAGCATTCTAAGGGAGAGAGTCTATTTTTTAATCTAATTCTAAGAACAATGACGTTGTTATTACTTTTTTAGACTCTTTACATTAATGTGAGTTTTGAAGGGACTGACAAGTGTAAAAAGAGAGAATAGAGTAAGTGCATATCCAAAATAAAAGAATATTGCTTTAGGTATTTTTCTTAGAAATGTAGCAAAGTGCACAGAACAGATTGAAATGAATATTGTTTAAATTTTAATCTCATGTTGAATAATAATATTGTTTTAAAAATTTAATGCGGTTCCTTTTATTCCCTTTTCCCCCTTAAATTTCCATTTTAAAGTTACTGTCACTACTAACAAAAGGAAAAAAAGTCTCTGGCAATTATCAACAATATCTCTGTTGAAAAGAAAAACTTTTAGGAACCTTCACTGAGAAATGATTCTCTATTTCTGACTAAATTCACTTCTGTTTCTAAATCTTCTAACATTGTTTCTTTGCACAAAGTTAGGGGATACTAAATTATTATCTTGTTTTCAATTTTAACATTAACTTGTAGAAAACATTGTTGAAGTGATATTGGTGCAAGTGAGTTCTAAGTTTAACTGCTATTATCCATAACCTATTAAAGTAAGTGCGAGAGATAGAAAAATATATGCATCTTTAAAATCCTGGCTTGTGGGACCAGAGAGGTTCATTACAAGAGGCCATCAAAAATGAAATATGTGCTGGAAGAATAATGTATATTTGTAACAATAAGACTGTAAAAAGCATAATGGAACAAAAAGATGTTATTTGTTCTATAAAAATACCTTGAGGTCTACCAGGTTATTAATTAATATCCACAAGACATTAATAATTTTTAAAACCTCAAATTTAGTTTATACTACTCTAGATTTGCAAATCCTCTTGGGTCTGGGAACAGAACAGAACAGAATAGAATAGAGCTGGAAAGGACCTTGGAGGTCTTCTAGTCCAGCCCCCTGCTCAAACAGGAGAAACTATATCATTTCAGACAGATGAATGTCTAGTCTCTTCTTAAAAATCTGCAGTGATGGAGCACCCACGATTTCTGGTTGTAAATGTTCCACTGTTTGATTGTCCTCACTGTCAGGAAGTTTCTCCTTAATTCCAAGTTGCTTCTCTCTTTGATCAGTTTACAACCATTGTTTCTCGTCCTGCCCTCTGGTGCTTTGGTGAACAACTTGGCCCCTTCTGCCTTGTGGCAGCCCCTCAGATACTGGAACACTGCTATCATGTCTCCCCTATTTCTTCTTTTCTTTAGACTAGCCAAACCCAAGTTCTGTAGCTGTTCTTCGTATGTTTTAGCCTCCAGGCCTTTAATCATCTTAGTTGCTCTTCTCTGAATTTTTTCCAAATTCTCAACATCTTTTTTGTGATATGTTGCCTAAAATTGGCTGCAGTATTCCAGGTGTGGTCTTACTAGGGTTTTATAAAGCAGTAATAGTACTTCATATGATCTTGATTTTATGCCTCTGTTTATACCACCCAGGATTGTATTAGTTTTTTTGGTTGCTGTTGGCTCATAGTCAAGTGATCATCTACTAGGACTCCAAGATCCCTCTCACAGTTGCTGTTTTTGAGCCAGGTCTTGCCCAATCTATATTTGTACCTTTGGTTTTTTTTTGCCTAGATGTAAGACTTTGCTTTTCTCCACACTGAAACTCAAAAAAATGGAAAATGGATAGGGGCCCATTTTTCAAGTTTGTCAAAATCTTTTGGGATCCTTAGTTTGTTTTCTGGAGTGTTGGCCACTCCTGTCAATTTGGTGTCATCTGCAAATTTAATGGGTTCCCCTTCGATTCCTTCATCTAAGTCATTTATGAAGATATTGAAGAATACTGGGCCTAAGATGGAACCTTATGGTACCCCACTGCTTACTTCTATCCGTGTGAATGTAGTGCCATTGAGGACTACTCGTTGAGTACGGTTTGTCAGCCAGTTACAAATCTATCTGGTGGTGATGTTGTCTATTCCATCTTTTCCTAGCTTACCAAGGAATAGGTTGTGGTCTACTTTGTCAAATGCCTTACTGAAATCTAAATATACTACATCTCATTCTTCAATAAAGTTTAGTCACTTTATTGAAGAATGAGATAAGATTGGCTTGGCATGATCTATTTTTAACAAACCCGTGCTGGCTATTAGTTATGACTTTGTTTGCTTCTAGTTGTTCACAGATCTATTTTTTGATTATCTTTTCTAAGATCGCCCCAGGTATTGATGTTAAACTGATTGGTCTGTAGTTTTCTGGATCTGTTTTTTTTTCCCTTTCCTGAAGATGGAGACCACATCAGCCCTTTTCCTTCCCCAGTGCTCCAGGATTTATGAAAGATATGGTGCAATGGTGCTAAGATAACATCTATCAGCTCTTTCAGAACTCTGAATGTAGTCTGTTGCATCCTGGTGATTTATATTCATCAAGGTTGGATAGGTGTTCCCCTACCATTTTCTTGCTTATTTTAATTTTTGTTTCTAGTATGTCTTTTGCAGTGTTTTTTTCTTGGTATGTTGGGCTACAGTTAATCCAAACCCTTAATAATTTCCATTTAATAATGCTTAAGTGTTTTGAAATTCTCACCTACCTGTAAATGGTTTAGGTTTTCTGGACTTTAATATTTCACTATAATTTGATATAATAATACTTTAAATATGTTTTCATTTGCTCACTCAGATCAGCAAAAGATCACTTTTTCTTTACTGGACTGTACCTTTAGCTCTATATCTGACTTCATTCTAAATTTCAGTGCTGAAAATAATGGAGTCTTCTCACTAGAATAGATCAACACCAACATACACAACCAACATTCACTGGAGAAGCCCTAAATCTTTATAGAAGGTAATAAAATATGTCATCCTATTACAGGATATTTTTATATCCTAGAAAAATATGGCACCTCATAAAGTTGTATTTTTTCATTTATTACTTCATATATTATATCTATGCATTGAATGGAATCCCACCAAGATACAACAGCATTACCTTTTTGTGAATTGTAACATACATACCTGAAGTCTTACATTTAAAAAAGATGAATCATGTCAACATTAATCAAACTGAAGCAGACAATTAATGTCAAGCAAATTCTGAATATTCCAAAGATCAATAGAAACAAAAAAGAATAGTATTGAAGAAAGGCTGAAGACTTCCACAAACTGATATCAAAACTTATAGATATAAAACTGAACAAACTTTTAAAAGAAGAAATCTAATATTTATAGGTTTTGATATTGAGAATTACATTCTAAAGCAGGGGTCCCCAATTCCCGGTCTATGGACCAGCACTAGTCCAGAAACTGGGTGTGCAAACAAGCAAAGCCTCATCTGTGGGATGTAGGCAGCACACCAAACCATACCCCTTCCTATCCATGAAAAAACCCTCTCTCCACGGAATCAGTCCCAGGGCACCACTGCTCTAAAGAAAAGTAGCTGAAGTTAATTCTCCATTTCTTCCTTCAGGTTTCAGCCTTTTTATCCCAAAGCCTCTGCAGAAGACTGATGAAACTTACTACATATCCGGATATGGAGGATATGGAGGTATTTGTGAGTGGCATCACCCAAAATTCAACATTTTGTCATTTATTCAAATTTGGTCAACATGTCAATGAACACTTTATTTATTTACTATTTATTATAAAAATGTGTATGCTATCTGATTAACCAGTCATTTCTTCTTTTAAAAGTTTGTTCAGATTTATTTAAAAAGTAGAAATGCATGTTGCACATTATCACAAAATCCTATTCTATATTTTCCTGCATGCACAACCCAGTACTTTATGGGTAATAAAATTTGTAGCATGGGTATTAGAGGAAATAATTATTTGGCAAAAGCAGTAGCAACCATAGTCTCCAGTTCCAAATTCCTCAATTTGGGATTCTTATAAGATAGTTGGCTTCTAATGAAACCTATATTCAGCTGCACTTTTCACTGAACTAAGACATGAAAACAAGAAATAAACTTTAATGTCAGGCTGATATTAATTGCAGAGCTTGGGATTCCCAAGGTAATTTTCTTGTCTCCATATCCAACCAGAATTAGGGTGGCATAGCAATCTTTTCATAGTTTATTGCATTAAAGAAGGGATCTGTTGTTAGTATAGTATTCACCAATTACAATAGATCAGTAGTTCTTAAACTGTTTGATTTAATTATCCCCTTTCCTGGTCTCGAATAATGCCATTATCTCCCTCAAAATAACAACTACTCTGTTGTTTTACATAAGTAGCATTCACAAAATGGATCCTTGACTCACAAACAAGCAATTACAAATTATTCCATTATTCCCAGTATTTGCTTAAGTTATGTCCAGTTGTGAACTGGTATATAAGTGCTATTGCTATTGCTACAAATGTTTTTGGTTCCATGATCTCCAGGTCAGACTAGGAAAGAGTGCTTACATCCAGAACATAACATGTTGGGTACGATGGTCGTTGAAAGAAAGTAAGTTGTACTTGTAGATGTGGCAATACCAACTAATGATAGAATAGCTGGAAAAGAACCAAAAAAATATTATAAAATACTGAGCAACTGAAATACAGAGATTATTAAAAGTTGGATTTTTCCCATAGTTTTTACCATAGTTTTTTTTTTTTGAGAAATAGGATCTGTAAGAATATAATTGTCAAAACAGCTGAAAATTATTTTACCACACAATAGCTGCGATCCTGGCTTTCATTTATACATTTTGACTGTTCCTCTGTTATGAATATACTGATTCTTCTAACATGTACTAGGCATGAAAAGTGTTTTCATTTGAATGACTGGAATATATAATATTGCTTCAGTGTATGATTAAGCTGTGGAATTTATTACCATAATGCACAAAGCGATAGCCAGTTACTTGGATGACTTTGAAAGGCAACTGGATAATTGCATGATGGCAGGCATATCATGAGCTATTGATCTTGAAGATTCAATATTACATCTGGTTTGGGATACCATGGCTGAAAATGCCAGTTAGAAAATGAGAGAAGGATAAACTTACATCTCCTGCTTGTCAATACCCAGAGGGATCTACAGCTTCTATGCAAAACAAAATAATAAACCAACATGAGTTTTGGCCCAATAGAGCTATTTTATGTTCTTATTAACTTCTGGACTCCCAAAGGTGCTTTTTCACAAGGCAGCTGGACTTCCTTGTTTTTCTTTGAAAACGTTTCACTTCTCATCCAAGAAGCTTCTTCGATGAGAAATGAAATGTCTTCAAAGAAAAACAAGGAAGTCCAGTTGCATTATGAAAAAGCACCTTTGGGATAATTATGACCTGGATGACTGAGACATCAACGTCTGGATTATTACAAAAATATTATTATAAACTGGTAAGTTTTCTGAGTGTGTCATTGAGAATGTTTGTTTGAATGACCATAAAGAGGTATATGCATGCTCTTATAAATTTGTCTTTCAATGAAGATAAAATACTAACACATGTTACAATGAAAATTAAATATTAGGGTTGCTTTTTCTTTATTTTGAAGAGACATACAGTATTAGGAATTGTCCTGTAATTTCTTTAAAGTGAGGAATAATACAAATTCATTTGAATGAAGGGCCAAATGTAAGTTGGAATACCTAGTACAAATTTGTATAGATAGACCTCAAGGTATGACCACAATTGAGTCCAAAATTAATGTTTCTAAGTGAAATATTTGTTAACAGAGTTTTGCACCATTTTACGATTTTTCTTGCCACTGTTGTTAAGTGAATCATTGCATTTGTTAACTTAGTAGCATGGTTGTTAAGTGAATCTGGTTTCCCAATTGACTTTGCTTGTCAGAAGGCTGCAAAAGCTGATCACATGACCCCAGGACACTGCAACTGTCATAAATATGAAACAGTTCATCATGTGACCATGGGGTGCTGCAATAGTCATAAGTGTGAACAATGGTAATACATCACTTTTTCAGTGCCGTTGTAACTTTGAACGGTCATTAAATAAACTGTTGCAAGGACAATTCCTTGTACAGGACTACGTATACACAGTTCATTTTAGCTTCAAATGCGACAGCTTTGTCTCTCATATATATTCTCTTCATCACCATCAGCAATAAAAACAGTATAAGTGACTTTGGGTCAAGGATTTTCTCTCAGCCAAACCTACCTCATATTCTTCTGAGCATAAAATGAAGGGAGAACCCTATCATTTTACCTCAACTCCTTGGAAAGCAAATGGCATAGCAAATGTTTAAGGCTTCTTCTTCTTCTTCTTCTTCTTCTTCTTCTTCTTCTTCTTCTTCTTCTTCTTCTTCTTCTTCTTCTTCTTCTTCTTCTTCTTCTTCTTCTTCTTCTTCTTCTTCTTCTTCTTCTTCTTCTTCTTCTTCTTCTTCTTCTTCTTCTTCTTCTTCTTCTTCTTCTTCTTCTTCTTCTTCTTCTTCTTCTTCTTCTTCTTCTTCTTCTTCTTCTTCTTCTTCTTCTTCTTCTTCTTCTTCTTCTTCTTCTTCTTCTTCTTCTTCTTCTTCTTCTTCTTCTTCTTCTTCTTCTTCTTCTTCCTTCTCCTTCTCCTTCTTCCTTCTTCCTTCTCCTTCTCCTTCTCTCCTTCTCCTTCTCCTTCTCCTTCTCCTTCTCCTTCTCCTTCTCCTTCTCCTTCTCCTTCTCCTTCTCCTTCTCCTTCTCCTTCTTCTTCTTCTTCTCACTTTTTGACCATGCTTTCCAAACTACCCTCATTTTTTTCTATATTTCAAAACATAATAATGTGAAGAACTTCCATAAAACCATTTTAAACATTTACTAGATTTTAATAAAGATTTGTTTTTATGTATTTATATCCAATTCTTATTGTTTTTTTATAAATGACTTAAGGCAGCATGCATACTTAATACTCTTTCTTCCTCCAATTTTCCCCACATCAACAACCCTGTGAGGTGGGTGGGGCTGAGAGAGAGTGATTGTTCCAAAGTCAGCAAGCCAGCTTTCATGCCTAAGACAGGATTAGAACTCACAGTCTTTTGGTTTCTAGCCTGGTGCCTTGACCACTAGAGCAAAGAGCCTGTCATATATTATATTGGATATTATCATACTGCAATTTTTTAAAAGCCAGGACACTTGAAACCATTTTTGTAAATAGCTTAGTCAACATTTAAAAAATGGAATAATACATAGTTTACTTGGATTTATTAAATGTTATTTAATAAAATATGTGAAGTTCTTCATATACTTTTCCAATAGTGCATTTTTTAAAAAGTCATATTTCACAAGAATTGTATGAATTGTAACCAGATATAGCACCATAATAGGTGAACTATATGTCAACATTCAATCCCAGAAATTTATATTCTATGTTTCCCATTGGTAATTCTGGGTCCCAGTTTCTGTGGGATCAATATGCCTTCTTATAATGGTGCATTAAATCTCTTGTCAATTATCTTTCTATGTTGTCTATGCAAGAAAGTATGTTAGTTCAGATAATTTAGACATTTTGTATATCAAACTGCATTTAAGTTTTAATTCTAGAAACAAAGAATTGTATTGCTTCTTTCACTTTTATTCTGTTTCTGTTCTAATGATAACGGTGATAATCATAATTGTCATAATCATCATATTGAACAGCTGAACAGCTGAGCCTTAGAATCATTTTCCCTTCATGTAATGCCAGTACAGTCTGGCCCATTATATATGTAATATTTAGGCCTGTAGTGTAGTAAAGTGCATCTTTTCCTTCAATACTTGGCAGGATCTATATGAATTATTTGATCTAGAGCCAATAAACAATAGCAATAGATGGAAGGTTAATGGTTGACTTTAAGTATTTTATAAATCCAAAAGCTATTGAATTTAAGCTGAAAGAAGCAGCTAGAACTTTGTTTTTCCCAGTCAGTATTAGTTGCAGGTCCTGAGAACAGCAAGAACTCTAGGAGACTATTCCTTGATTTGTTGTTGTATGTAGGTCTTCTGACCAAATCTGGCAGAGAAAGTAGACCCAGCAGCAGCAGAGATGCTCTATTTATATCTGTGCTGCTTTGCCCAATTGTGTAATTTTATCTTTGCCCATATTTTCCATCTCTAAGTCTATGTCTATTTGACGATTAATTGTTGTTAGCAATTATAGGTAAATTAGTTTTTTATTCCTCAAATATTAATGTTGTTGTTGTTTAAATACATATCTTTTATTTACTATTATTCCATTTTGTCCAAAAGAGAGTAAGAAGATCTCCAACTCTACCCCATTAGATTCCAGACAAACAATAGGAGGTGTGGCGTCTCCCCATTCATGAGCAGGTTTTGCTGGCTTAAGTAGTTACCTTGGGTGAAATTCTTCCACCCAGGACCAGTTCACTCCCAGAACCATAGGAACTCATATATAGAAAATGGGAATTGTGGAAATCTAAGAAAAGGCAGATTTATGAAGTGTAAAGATAGATTTAGTTATATGTAAATTAATCTGAACAATCATTTCATATGAATACAGTTCATTTACACCCTGCAGAGGTTTGGGCTACTTTGGGGACAAATCCACTGCAATACAAATTCTATTTTTGAATCATTCTTGGTTTACTAAACCACATCATTTCCCCTACATATTGAGAGACCCATACTGTTTAATAGTGTCAGGTCTGCGCAGAGGTAATAGGAACCGAATAGCTACGAAGAGATTTTTCATCACAGGAGAGAAGTAAAAGGACTCCTAATATGTAATTTATCCTAATATTTTCCTTTCTGTGCCTGAATGTCCAGTATGTATAATAGTTATTACAAACCAGGCTGGGTCTATTTCTTCTATCCTGAAATATTCAAATGTTTTGAAAAGACCTCTTTGTGTGTGTATGCATGTATGTGTGTGTATTCTTCACACTGTTGAAGAATTTAATTTTAAGAAATATATATGATGGATAAGCAATAGTACTAAAAAGATTTCATCAGGAATAAAAGACATACCACTTTTGACATCAAGGGATACAGTTAAAGCAAAGTACCCACCACCTGCAGTGAAATCTGCATACCTCCTGAGAATGGCAGAACTGTTGGGCAAGGTAAGCTGTCATTTTCAATGAGCATCAATAAATGACCCCACAGCATCAGCTAAATATTCTTTCTAAAGCTACAAAATTTCTGACAGGGAGCCACAGTATAGATACCTCCCAACTGGCTTCCTGAGTTATTTGCAAATGTATCTCAGAGATGAACATAGATATCAGATCCTTCAGGTAAGTTGCCGTGAAATGCCTGGGACATAAAACAAAATTACCCCCTTTAAAATAAGTCCAACAAATGAAACAAAAAAAATCACATAGTCCATATTCTGAAATCAGATGCTCCAACTTATGCCTGCATTATTACTGATGACAGGCAAAATTGCTCAAGAAAACTAGCTATTTCCTGCCATCTTCAGTTAGCAATTGAAAGGAAATACATCAGACTCCAGCTACAGTGTTTAGATTTGTTGTTGCTATCTGTAAGCATAGATAACCTCAAAGACCTTACCCAGGGAAGAGCAATAGTCAGCCAAACTGAAGAATCAGTAGGGATGTTAGCATTGGGAAACAATGAGTTCAAGGCTCATCAATCTCAGGAATCTCCAATAGGGAGGCCAGAGAACGGGCAACATTGAATAATGTTCCCTCTACTGCACCGGGGCTTAAGAAGATCCTAAGTTCTCCCATTGTTCTTGAACTATATTCAGAAAAAGGGGAGGGCAGGGAATATTGTTCTGCGAGACTGAGGGCTCGGTGTATATGGCGTGGGGACCCTTGGACGTTGTAGGTGGGGTCTCCTGTTCTTGGGGGAGGTTTGCAGTAGTGCAGGCCCTGAGTAGCAGGGAATTAAAGAATGAATGGTCAAAGAGACCGACAGGAGGGGTGGGGTCAGAAGGAGTGATGCCCTCGTCCTCAAACAAAATCAGGCCAGATTGTTCAGCCCCTGTAGATTCCAAATCCGATGAGGGATCCTCCATCAAATCTGGAGATTGTGGATGATACGTGGCCTGGGGGGGTGGCTGTGGGGTGTTGGAGGCCATAAACTGTGCCACAGCCTGGGCTATCATGGACTGAAGGAGGTCCGGGTTCAAGGCCTGGTTCTCAGGAGGGCGAAGCCCTGCTGCAGTGGGGGTGAACATGGCCTGGGGTCCTGGGGTGTCCTAGTTGGTTATGCCCCTCCCTGGGTCCACTCTTGTGGTTAAATCTAATTGGGAATTCCCCTGGGGGGAGACCAGGCCCCTGGGGCTGAGGCACAATGTGAGGAAAGGGGTTCAAAAATGGACCTTCCCATCGTGCCTGTCAGATCTGGGGAGGCCGCTCTCAGTCTTTGGGACTCCTCCTCCCTCTGTGGCTCCCTGCTTGGCCGGGCTCGCTTGGTGGTGTTCTTTCCACTTGCCTCTGTTTGGCGTTTCCTCTTGGCCAGCTCGCTGATTTTCTCTGCCATGATGAGTTGCTCTGGGCTCAACCTTGGCAAAACACCCCCCCCCGGTGCTGTAACTCACCAAGGGAGCCTGCAGAGATGATTCAGCCCATGAGGGGGGTGGGCGGGGAATTAATGGGCACAGCATCCCTTGGGAGCGAACAGGCCCTCCCCGGTTCAACGCTGTAGTCTCGAAGCCTCTGCCACCGGTGATGAAAACTGCCTTCAGGAGAAACTCCAGGCAGTCTGGGCCTCAGTCACACACAAAATGGCCGCCGTGAGTCAATTCAAAATGGCGGCCGCAGAGTTCGCGCCAAAAAACGGCAGTTAGAAGAAGGCCTTGAGGCCTGAGGCCTAAGCTGCGATGAGCCCTCGTTCCGAGGAATCGCTTGGGCTCCTAACGCAGCGAATGGATTCCAAAAAAAAAGGCCATTAGAAGAAGAAGGCCTTGAAGCCTGTGGCCTAAGCTGCAATGAGCCCTCGTTCCGAGGAATCGCTTGGGCTCCTAACGCAGCGAATGGATTACAATTAGGTGAGCTGAGAGAGGCTGAGGCAGGCCGAGGCCTAGTAAGGCCTCCAGGCTCTGAAAATTGGATCGGTGCCAAAAACTTTCTCCTGCTGCTGGGGCGGTCTGCTGAGGCCAAGGGACCTAGAAAAGGCTCCCTCCAGGCCTGATGAGCCTCGTCGTCCCTTGCGGAGCCCCCCAGTCAATTGGCAAGCTTACCCCTGCCTCTAAGGCCTCCAGGCTCTGGTTAGAAGAATGGAGCCTCTGATGCAGAGGAACGGCCCCTGGTAGGAGATTTCTCTTGCTTCTGGGAATCCAATTTTCAAGCTGATTGTGAAGCTGAAAGGCTTTCAAAGGGAGAAAGGGAAAGTTCCCCCCCCCTGCCCCCCAAAGGGAGGTTTTGTCAGCCTGTCAGCCTGGTAGGCTACAGGTTGG
The DNA here is from genome assembly GCF_016545835.1 of Crotalus tigris. NCBI lineage: Eukaryota > Metazoa > Chordata > Lepidosauria > Squamata > Viperidae > Crotalus > Crotalus tigris. The sequence continues at coordinate 1,505,834 of NW_024096576.1, forward strand.
GATGAAATAAAATAGGAATACACAGTCTTCTGCTCCAGGAGCGAAGAAAAAACGTGTCTTAGAGCAAAGAGACTAAGTCTAAAACTGGGGTGCAGTTGGCACAGAGGGGGCGGTACCAAATTTCAGACTTAGTCTAATTGGAGCAGATAGATTAAGACAACCCATCCGTGGGTTCTCCATCCAATCATGCTGGAGAACTAGCTATTTCCTGCCATCTTCAGTTAGCAATTGAAAGGAAATGCATCAGACTCCAGCTACAGTGTTTAGATTTGTTGTTGTTATCTGTAAGCATAGATAACCTCAAAGACCTTACCCAGGGAAGAGCAATAGTCAGCCAAACTGAAGAATCAGTACATATATTATTGGTATATTGTTCTGGTCAAAAAGGAAAAAGGACTATTAATGCATAACATTTAAGAAGAACATATAAAATATTTTTTTTTATGGTGGCCATTTAAATTCAGCTTCAGCTATCCATGTCCTGCCAAAAGCTACAGTTGAGAGAAGGTACTGAAATTATTGTTAGGGATATTCTCTAAAGGGCAGATCATTATTTTATGTTTACTCCCCTTCCAGGATTTTTACTAAGCTATTCTCTGTTACTAAACTATTCTCTGTTACTAAGCTAACATCTGTTTCTTAACAAACTTTTAAATATAAGATATTGATAAATATTTTATTTGTTATATTTATTGTATATCCTGCCCTTTTCCTATGGGTTGGCATAAGCAATATGTGTTTCTCCAACTTTATTCCCAAATAACAATTTTGTGATATACATTGAACAAGAAATACTATTGGTCCAAAAACACCCGGGAAATTGCTTGTCTGAAAGAAGGCTTGGACATGTGTCTTTCAAATGTCTTAATTTTGTTTAACTAATACACAAGTTATGTGGGATCAGCTGATGTTTATATAGTGCCTCAGATTTAGTTAAAAGTAAAGTAAAGCACAGGCTTCCAAATGTAACACTGCTTGCAAATTTTTAAAGCAGCAACATTTTTCTGGGGATCAAATGGCAGATATGGAGGCTAGTTGTACAATTCCTAGAAGAGATGAATCTCAGGTCTTGAAAAGTTGGAAGGGATTTCAAGAGAGTAAACTGTTTACTCTTCCACCCATTGAAAGTATGAGAGTGGTTCAGGCAAAGAAGAGATTACCTACAAAAATTTACTTGCTTCCCCCTCCCATCACAGAGCAAAGAGATTAGAGCAGGGGTGTCAAACTCACAATGTCATGTGACGTATCATGGCTTTTTTTCCATTGCTGGCAATGGGGTGGGCATGGTTTCACCATGATGCATCTGGCCCGCGGGCCGGCAGTTTGACACCCCTGGATTAGAGAGAAGGGGATTTAAGTAGAGTAAGCTGTTTGGTAGAGTGCCTGTGGGTCTCAGTCCCAGGCTGTTAGTATGATTGCCTTGCTCTCTATGTGTACAGGTAAGCAAATACTTGATCATTAGAATGAATAAGGAAATTATTAGGAAGCAAATCAAAGCTGAAGGTATGAAATTGAGTGGTATAGTTTCTATCTTGCTGGAAAGCACAGTCACAGCCATGAAATTTATGACTCAGCAATTTTATTTAGAGATGGTGTTACCAGTCCCAAATAGGGTTGTTAAGTAAGGGCTACTTCTAATGGTTTATTTACGCAGAACAATTTTTTTTCTAACCTCTAGTTGTGTGAAAATACCTCTTATTCCTACAGAGCTTGAGTTATTTTGGTGAGATTTAAAGCCGGGTTGGCCACATGTATAGAGATAACCATATTTCGTGGCATGAATGTGTATGAAATATGGGACAAGTCCTTGCTCCAGGCCAGGGTACAAATAATACCATTGCGCCAAAGGGCTGTTTTGATGAATGTGCTAGATTTACTCAGTATAAATCAAGGTTCCATTTTTGTATCACAGAATATGTAATATTTTAACATCTGGTTACTTGCTCTTTTTACACCTTCTTTTTAAGCATTATATGTATCAAATTGAAACCACAAGTTTCTCACTATTCTGGGTTCCCTTGGACAGTCCTGACAAATGCCTAAGAACGTTTGCTTGAAAATGGTCTCTTTTATTGCCAAAAGCATGCCTGTGGATAGTGGCTTGCACATTTAACAAGATTCACCACAGTTCACAGAGAATGTGCCTATAATCTGCTCATGAACTATGCCCAATTTGTTGCTAACAAAGTGACATAAAACAAAGAGGTTTTAATGCATTATTCTGCCTCATATACATGTTCTCCAAAGAATCTACCTCACCTCTAGTTTAGAGGTAGTAACATACAAAGTTTTGAAATTCTTCTCCAGAATTTGGTGGATAATTCTCCTAAATTTCCCTATCAAAGGAGAAATCTCCTACTATTTTTTCAAAAAGAATGCATATTCGTTGTAGCCAGCTTGTGCTTATATGTGAAATTATTAAGGAAATTAACATTTTTCCATGCTGCTCAACAGTCTGATGAGAGACAGCTTACTAATAGGCTCACAGATCTAGGCTCACAGATCAGGTAACAGCTAATTGTTGTAGCCATATGCTGTCTTCACAAACCTGAACTATTTTTTGTGTAAGAATAAAGGATGGGTGGTGAAGATATGTTGTAAAACATGCTATCTTTAATACAGGATGCACATAACATATGCTATGAGTACATGTTATGGAATGATACAATATCTCTGTGGGAGTGATGACAAGCTCACAATCAACACATCTGAAGACATTCCCTGGATGAAACTTGTTCAGCAAATTAAAAAGATACTTGCATCAGAGTCAATATTCAACCTCCGCTCATTCCAGAATAATAGAAGTTGATGGTCTCATATGCCAACAGATTCTACCTTGGCTTCTTAAACTGCATCTACAGAAAATGTAATGCCAGAACTAGCCCTGAGCTATATTGAAGTAATATCTGGAAGCCATATCCAGCCTATAATGAGCTTACAATAATTAACCACAACAATCACCATTTTCAGTGTAATGCTGCCAAGAAGAGATTATCCAGCAATTTTCTGCTAGTCATGGAATTTAAATGTAATTTCTACTATAAGTATTTGCAGTCTCTTTAAAAAAAAAAAGAATCCCAGAAATTCTAGTAGACAGCTAAGCTAATCCCAATTTACTAAGCAATAACTCTACCTTATGGGAAATATTGGTATGCATTTAATGTATAGGTCTGTGTACCTTTTTGGAAGTGATTTCTGAAATCAGGTCTGGGTTGTTGTCATCTTTTTTAGCTCTGTGCTATGTATGTATGCACCCTAAAGCAAAGAGTACAACTTTCCTATTTCATAATATATTATCACTCTTTAAAAGAACATAGTCACGGTAATTATTCTTGGTCAGTGTTCCCGTAAATTTATTTATTTTTCCTTTTTCTTAGCTCAATTATAGAAAAAACTAAAAATGGTAAACAGCTAGATATTTGTACAGGAAGATGGAGAGAGAGAGAGAGAGAGAGAGAGAGAGAGAGAGAGAGAGAGAGAGAGAGAGAGAGAGAATCCCCGTATTCAAGATCAAAAGGAAAAAAATAGAATGGGCTTCAAGAGAAGAATGTTTTAGGATGAAACATTTAGAACTGTGATAAAATAATCAAAAAAAGTTGCATATTATATTGAAAAGATAGCAGTGTATAATCAGTATTTTTTGCTCAGACAACTAGGAACATCAGACTGGGGAAAAAGGACTCTGGGAAAAGTTAATTCAATAACTATTACAATGCTGATTTAAAATTAATAACATTAATAGTGCGAGGGACTGTTGAAATTATATATATTATATAACATAAAATGAAGAAGGATATTCACCAGTAATCCTTTCTTGACCAAGAATTATAATTTATTGCACTTTTACAGAATATAAACAATTTAAATAAAATAAAATAAAACAAATAGGCAATGTACAGGATTCTACCTCTCAACTGGAAAGGATGGTGGAGTACATCTAATCACTCCTCGGCATGGAAATGGCCTCATTTTATAGGACACACTCACAAGTCAAGAGAGGGTGTGAAATCTAGAAGAATTGGGTTTTAAAGTCCCCTTTTCTCACTCTACCCAAAGTAATGTTAACATTTCTGTGTTAACTTTGATCAAACAATCCGAATTTATATTCATTCTCTTTACTTTTAAGAGTTTAAATTTTTAGTCCATTCAAATAATTTTATAGAATATTGTAGAACTTTCCTTTCATTGTTTTTCTTTGCCCCTTCTCATGTGATTCTTTGTAATCTGACATTCTACAAAGAATACACATACAGACAAACAGAGATGTCTGCAGATGTCTCTTTTGACACTATTAAATATTAAATTATGAGCATTTTTCAAAAATATCCTTCAATCTATCCAATGTTAGTCTATCTTGGTCCATTCTGTAATGTGTCAGGTTTTATTTCTTTAGTTTTAACTTTTGCTATCCACTATTGTTCAAGTTTTAAAATCTTTTTTTTTTAATCAAAATTGAACAAAATCAACTCTAATGTCAAAACTCCTTGAGATGAACAGTAGTTAACCGTAGGAATAAATAAAATCAAAATGGCTTCATGCAATATGTTAGTTTGCTTATTAAAACTACATCCTCCCATTCCACTTTAATGCTGAGGCAATTCAGCAGAATCTCTTTCCCATAAATGTTATTTAAAAATCTTTAGAAATCCTATCCTTTGTTTGACAAGAACTAGAGGGATTTTTGTGTGTAAATGTCATCAATTTTAAAGGTGTGATTGAAAATAATACCATCTTTTGGTTACACGCTTAATGTCATACAATCATGGGAAACAAGGTTAACATTTCATTAAGTATAAATTTACAACTAAATCTACAGCTCCCTCAATCCCACCTGATGTTCTAATTTGCACTGATGGGTCTCAAAACTGTAATAACAATAGAGGTAGTCCTTGCTTACCAACTACCTCATTTAGACACCATTCAAAGATACAATGGTTAAAATGTAGTTTTGCAACCAGTTTTTGCATTTATGACCATCATAGCATCTCACAGTCATGTGACTGACACTTGGGTACCTCACAACCTGCTTATGACAAGCACAATTAATAGAGAAAATTGGATGTAAAATTGTAAGTGATATTTTGCTTAACAACTGAATGGGGAGTAAGATCGTAAGTCCATCATGGTCATGTGATTTTATGCTTAGTAACTTCAGCACTTAGTTTCTGGATTACCAGCCCCAATAGTGGTTGCTAAGTGAAGACTACCTGTATGTGTTTTTAAGGTCTGACACTTTTGCATAGTTTTACCCATCATACTATTTAATGTGTTAATTTACTTCTCCTTGAGCTTTAGAGAAGTACTTGTTTTTAATATATTTAAATTCTTTGTGTTGATACATTCAATTATGGAGGATTCCATAACAATACTAGAGAATTTCTGTGTCTCTCAGAGTGCTAGGTATCTGTATATTACCATGAAGTGGTAGATCAGCAAAGATTGTATTTCTCAAACATCCTGAGGTACTTTATCCAGACATTTTTTTTTCTTTTCTTGGCTCTAACAAGAAAACTTTGCTAATGGAAGGGTGTTTAGGAATGGCATTTACTCCACTAGTTGATCTATTTGCATTTGCATGCTTTCAAACTACTAGGCTGGCAGGAGCTGGGGCAAGGATGGGCATTCATCCCATTGTGTGGCACTTGGGTCCTGAATCTGGGCTGCTGACAAATCCAGCTTCTTCACTGCTGAGCCATTGCCCCGATCCTTATAACTCTTTGATACGTTTCTGTAAAAAAGTTTTTAAAGCTTTGAGCTGCAATGTCAAAAAAAAACAGTCTGCTTGAAGTAGATCTGAAGCATGTAAACTTAAAATCTTAAACAACTAAGTTCTTATATTCACTGTCGTCTTCCTCATCATCATCATTACAACTCAACAAATACAAGACCAGTTCAAATACCTGACTTTTAACAATTGAAAGCTTGGATTAAATTTAGAATATGATTACTTAAAATATTTCTATTTTACCAATAAAAGAATAAATGGCCGACATTAAAATTTATCAGCTTGTGTACAAACAAGTACTATTTTTATGGAAGTAAGATTTTGCATTTTGTTAAAGTAATAGAAAAGCAAATTGCAAGGTTGGCCCTCCCTTTTAAGCATTTATGACAGCTCACAAATCGTATGCCCTATTAATAGTCAGATAATATTTCTCGACATTTCTCAATGTGTCCTAGCTACAAACTACATTATGTCAATAAACATAGCTAATCTGTTTAATGTGCTTTAGGCTATTAACTAGCATTGCATACAAATGTGAAGATAACAGGAGAAGCAGCTAACCTTTTGTTCAACTCCTGCTTCTTTTAGACAGGGCTTATCTAAGCAGCCTTGCTTCACTATCCTGAGGATCAGATGATTATGTAAAACTGCAATTCTCATATCAGAGTTTAGGGATACTATTTTAAGTTTTCTTTCCGTTCCCATTTATTGAACTTTCCAGTGAAAGGAATTGACTGGGAATAAGAATAATAAAAATAAATGTAGCTTTACTCTCTGATGCATTTATAACTAAAACAAATTAACCCCAGTTTTCCTTGGGAAAATCAGAAGGAGTCTGATAACATCTTTCTAGACTAACAGCTGTAGCTCACAAAAGCTTTATGCCTTTTTAATAAAATTTGTTAATCTTAAAAGGTATTACCAGTCTCTTTGATTTTTAGCTACTATAGATGAACATGGTTCTCCTACAGTGTCTTGTACATGGACAAATGCTGTATTTAACTTATAAATATGAAAGAACAGAAGTGTTTGCATTATTACTTTAAAGACAGTGTTGCTTATCTGAACTATTATTTGAGAACTAGTGAAACATATCAGCTAAAATTAATGAAAACTCATCTCTGCCATGAATTCAGTGGGAATATGCTTAATAATATCCTGATCCTTATTTTTGTGTATTCAGAAATTGTGATCACACAGATGGATATTACTGTTCTATTTTTTTTTTTAAAAAAAGAGAACATGAAGTTGGTAAAATCAGCTAATTCTGTAAGTTGTTTAGTATACTACAGTCTCTAAGTAATATTGTTTAGTATACTACAGTCTCTAAGTAATATCAGGATTACTAGGAAAAATGGTGGTGGTCTACCAATTTGGCTAACAATATCTCAGACAAAACAATAGATTAGGACCTCTGTAAAATTAATCATCGACCACCAGACAGATGGTTAACCCTACCATTCTAGCCACTAGTTAAAATTAACCTTCTGGTCAAGCACCAGCCCTCTTTAGGAGGAACAACTGAAGAATATATTTCTGAACCTAAAAAATTCATTAATTATTGCACCTAAATTTATTTTGTGGTAAACTGCTACGAGAAACAGACCAAGTTCTGTCTGGCGTACTTTGGGCTGTCTCATGAACTGGAACAAACCATATTAACAGGCTATTTGGATCTATCCCTTGTCTCAAACAGTGTTTTACTTCCCCCAACTCAAGGAAAAATGAATGTATAGGTAGAACTTCCTTTATGTTTTCTCTCTATTTTCTTTTCCTCCTGCTTCATATTTGGAGCTTGGTGGCTTCCCATTTGTTTCAAATAATGCTTAAAATCTCTTTACCTTGCAATTTAAGGAAAGAAACACCTGATTTTAACAACTAAAGCTTTCTAAAAATTCAGAAAAATATCACCAATCTTTTATCATTCCTATAAATAATTGATGTTAAACATAGAAAAATCAATGTTTCAATATTATTTGAAAACAGTATTATTTTTTAAATATTATGACTCTCCATACTTCCATGAAATCTTACACCTTTCTGCAATATAGTATTTAAATCAATTTCTAATCATCACCATAATTAAGCTGACAATGTACATCATTCAAAAAATGGATAATCCTTTTGCATAATATCATTTTATAAGTATTTTTTCTTGATACCTAAGAAATATGAGTGGATGTAGAATTTACCTCTGCAAAATAAAATCTTTAAAAAGGCAAATGAACAAGACAACCCAATCTAATGTAAATTTCTATTTGTTGGAGATATTATATTCTTAACCAATTAAAAGTAGTTTGAAAATTATTTTCAATCTACTTTTGCATACCATTTTCTCTCTTATATTTTGGATAATCTGATATTATTGGTGCCTTGGAGAATAAACTGAATTGTATAAATAAAAAACAACAAAATAAATATAGTACTATATCAAATACAGAGCTACAACAGATTTAGCCAGAAATTCATTTATTAACTTAGAATGCTTATATTTTCTTGTGTCTCTCTTGCATATTCCTTCTCTACAAGTATATTTCTTTTTATGAATATCACTGAGAATATTTCAGTTGATGTTTTGTGTTTACTTTCTTTATGACTAGATATAAAATGTTAACTGTATACTTACATAGTCATTTTTAATGCAACACTAAAATACTAGTGATAATCCAAATAGCTCCCTTTTATGATCACAGCAACAAATGCTGGAACTTTCCCTTAAATGTATATTTACATTAGCTATTTAGATTTTTAACATTTTACCTAATTATAAAAAGTGTTGTCTATATAATTTTAATCTTCTGTACTTTGCCTATCAACTCATAGAATCCCATGTAACAATTGCTGATGCTATCTTGCTGCTGCTTGATATAGGAGAAATATTTCATTGCTGGAATAAACCCAAAAGTTGTTGAATCGTAGAGAGTATACAAATGAAGCATGAAAATTCAAGGGAACTTTTAGTTTCCAAAATGCGTAAAAGATTATTTATGTCCTCAGGGTACAGCTCATTAACACGTGAACAAATTTCCCATTGGACTTAAGAGCAAGTCCTAGCTCATGCTGTGGGTGTTCACATAAAACATGGGCACACGAGATCAGAAAGAATTTGTTTCTGAAGAAGAAAGCTGGGATACCAATAATGCAAAGAAAATTGGGAGACTATCTTAATGGTGCTACAGTGCAAAATGATGCTTCAGATAACTTCTGTAAACTTATTTTTAATCTGAAGACCAATTTGCTGAATTACTGAGTTTACATATACAGTAGTTCATTATATGCATAAGTTCATCCATTTGAATCCTTACCATGCATAAGATTCCAATAGCTTCTACTGCAGCAATGAACACGAATTATCAACCTATATACATTTTAGTACTGACGATGAGCTTACACATGGCAAATTTCTAATAGGGGTAATAAAAAGTGGCACATCTTGAGAATTCAGCAATTGAAAGCCGAATGTGTTTAGAGAAACCAGAGGTTCCATTTGTGAAGAGACAACTTGATATCAGAGGCAGATTAATCAGGAGAACAGAACATAACCAGTGCTCTGGAAATTTAAGCCTTGACCCATTATGTCCAGCAGTCTACTCTCACAGTGGCCAACTAGTTGCACAAGGAAGCCCACTAGTCCTCTAGAGATGGCCACCAAGGTTACTGGTTATTGATACCCATATATTTTCCATGAATTGTCCCAACTCTTTTTTTGAAGCTAGATAAACTGATAGTGAGCTACCCATCTCAGAGTAGAATAAGGCCCATGAGGAGATTTTATACAATGAATGATGTTTGTTTGTTTGTTTGTTTGAATATTATATAGCCACCCATCTTAAAATACTGTAATTCTGGGCACCTTATAATCAATAACATAAAAACAATATATAACCAACAGCAATAAAAACGAAAACGAATACCTGGTTTCACAGCCACATTCTCATCCCACCTTGAACTTCCCTATTCTAATGCCTAGGGGTGGGGAGGGCGAAGCCAGGTTTTAAGTGCTCTTCACTCTGGAAGGATAAAGGGATTAGTAGCCTGTCAGATTTCAGTGGAAAGGGTGTTCTACAGTGCAGAAGTTGCAACAGAAAAGGCACTTCTAATATTAAAGATGGATAGATATCTTTATGATATTAATACATTATTTATTTTGACATCAGAGCTTATCTTTAGGTTTTGCATTATTTGTATTTTCCACTTATTGTCAAACATTGTTCAGCTTTTTTGGTCACAAAATGTTGGTGTTTCTCAGGTGGCCCACAGCACACAATTCCAAACTTTGAGACTGTTGTATATTTCCTCCTAAAATAAATGACAAACTGTAACAAATGGATGGGGCTCCATAGCCTTCATATTGTGAACCTGGATGTTTATCCATAAAGAGATGATAAACAATAGGCCAGAATGATTTAGTAGTTGCAAGATCTGGGAAGAATGGCTTTCAAAAATATTCACTAAAGTTTTAGAAAAAGAAAATGAATAGACAGTTTCTCCAGATAATCTCCAGACATTCACACACATTATTTGATTCCCTTCTAACTCAGTAAATGCAAGGACAAGACATTCCACCCATGAGAATTGCTTTGAACTTCTTTTTCCCTTTGAAAGCCATTTCTAATGCATAAGGTTGAATGAAAATAGTAGAAAAAAATAATGATAATTTCTTTGGTTGTTGTTAAGGATGAAATCCCAAAAATACTGTGTTTTTGGGTTTGAGACACTTTCTTGGTGAAAACAGAGGTTTTAGTAATTATTTATGCCTGGATGTTTTCTGAGCACTACTGCAAACTTGCATCCTTGAAATAAAGTTTTCCAAATGCAAAGCCAGTTTGAAAAAAAGAGGTTGAGAGAAGGAAGACAAGTCTGCATTCCCAGTGACACAGATGGCCATAAAGTGTCATACAAATTTTAGGCTGTGCTTCCTAGCAGAATTGCATTTGACTAACTGGTTTTAGTGAAATGGCTTTGTCTTCTGAATCACTGAATGAAAAAAAGATGCATTTGGCCCTTAGAGGCTGAGGCACTTAGACCTTTCTGATAGTTCTAAATAAATATTCATAACTGTTCCGATTCTTTTTTTTTTTTTACTACCACAAACAAATTGCTTCTAGGGTAAATACATGAACACACACACATGTTTATGGATTCGGTTTAATGGAGCATGATTCAGTTTAATAGAGAAAAATAATGTTTTTCTGTACTGATGCTTCAATATATACTTTTCCACTCTTCATTTTATGCCACGTTTGGTAAAGTTCTGACATGTGACAAGTCACTGTTCATATTTTCTTATGAAGAACAAGCTCCTGTATGATTTCTTTTTCTTTTTCTTTTTTGGAAGGGAGGTGTACTATAGTTGAACTCATTAATATCTTTTTAAAGTGGCTCTCTAAGCTTTCGGATTAAGATGTCAAGCACATTCACAAATGCTTCTTTCTGGCTGACAGTTTCATTGTCAGTAAAATTACTGTTTGCCACTGCTTTCCAGAATGAGTGGCAAGGGTCAATTTAAAGAGCGGGATTCAAACTACAAGAGTGGTAAAACAATTATTTCCTTACAGGCTCATTATAATATCATCATAGAATCCATTTCTCATTTTTCATAAATTATGTAAATTTCATCTTTGACTTGTAAGATACCAATCAGTATCACCTACCTTCTGTATTGTCTTTTCTACCTAGGGGGAAAAGTAGGACAAGCTAAATATACTTATGTATATAAGAACTTTCTCTAGCAGTAACCTTCTATTCATCAGAGAAAACTTTTTATATTATTGGCCCTGAATAATTGAATTATTTAGAATTTTGTGCAACTTAGTTGGAACTTTAATTAATAATATGGATAATATTCTTTGAGAATGAAATGAAGATGATAGTTGTAGTGTCTGGATGGGTAACAACAGGCTTCAGCTCAACTCTGGCAAGACTAAGTGGTTTAGGATTTTAGGGCTCTCTGGTTCCAGGGATTTACCATCTCTTGTTCTGGAAGGAGAGAACTACCCCCAAACTAATCCTTTGCAAAATCTAGGGTCTTTCTGGACTTGCAACTCCTGCTTGAAGAGCAGAGGGCAGCTGTGTTGTGCACCAGATGCATCCATTTCTGGACTGGGGGGCTCTGTTCTCAGACAGTCATGCCCTTGTGACCTTCCATCTGGACTATTGCAATGCATGTTAGATGAAACTGTCCTTGAAAGCATTCAGAAGCTAGAGCTGATGCAAAACATGGCAGTGCAGTGCACTCTCAAGCAGTGTGTGTTATACTTCTGATCTGTGAGCTGCATTGGCAACTAGTATGCTTCTGGGTGAAATTCATGGTGCTGTGAATGACCTATAATGATGTGGCATAGGGTTAGGATAATTGAGCAACTGCCTCTCCCCAATTGCATCTACCCATCCCATCCCATCAGATCCAGCAAGACAGGCAAGCTACAGGGATGTCATTTAGTGGGACCCTGGAAGAGATTCTTTTTTATTGTGGCACCCACCCTTTGGATCATTAGTCCTCAAGAACTTAGATTGGCCCTAACTCTTTTGGCTTATAGGAATGCCCTAAAGATTTGTCTGGGCCATCTTGCTTGGGGGTCCAATAGGAGTGGTGAACCTTTGCAATGGTTATATTAAATTTGATGCATTGATAATATTTAACTGTTGATTGTGATGATGGTCTGTGATAAACTGAGTTTTAATAGCAGTTTTAGTATAGTTATGTTATTTTTATTTACATTTTTATTCTTGCTATTTTTAATTGTTGAGAGTTGCCCATATGTGAGATGGGCAACTATACAAATTGAATAAATAAAATATTTATTTTGAAGAATTACAACTATGGGTCTAATCAGAGGCAGAAAGGCAATAAAATATATCTTACTAAATAAATAAGCAACAAAATGATGTTATTGTCCCTCATGGTAGAAATGGAGTAGAAGAGAGAATAGTAGATTTTTTTAAAAAATCAATCAAAAAGTCACAAAATCATAATTATTCAATAAGGAGCCAGTTCTTTAAGAACTATACATTTAAAAAGCTGTTAGAATTTCCTGCTTCCTTGTTTTATAAAAGTGATGTCACAATGAAAGAAGAAATGTTAATGACCTTCCAGAAGCTATCACCCCACAGTAACTTGTACCTTATTATATTGGTATTGGTACTGTCTTTTTTTTCTTTTCATTTTTTTCTCTTTCATTGTCCTTCTTTTCATAAACCAACTGCTTGTTGTTTATGTACCCTCCTACTTTATATCCTAAAGAATATCCATATATAAACCCAAGTACAAACCAATAGAAATATAAATTCAGTTATCAGTGAGGAATCAATGATCACTTCTGCTCGATTGACAGCCCTATGATGCTAAAATAAGTCCTTAATAGCCTAAACCACTGTGAGCTGGTTAGCAATAATAAGCTTTTATTTATTTTGCATTCATATGCAACAACACATGTATAATTGTACCTATAATTTAAATTTTTAATACTGATTAACTGTTTAATTGCAATATTGGAAAACTTGTCATAATATCATTATACTTGATTCATTTAATTTTCCTCTATCATTTGTGCTTCTTCCTGGCATTTCTATTCCAGCCGTGAACACTTGTGTATATTCATGGTACATCTGGTACAGTGCTATTGACAGCAACTCACTCCACAGGGAATGAATTTGCCATCTGTATGACACACTCAGTATCTAGTGGTTTAAGAACCAGAGAATCACAACTATCTGAGAAACTAAGTTTTCCGTGATGTTAAGCGGCTGGCTTGTGATCCATTTTTTACTAGCTTAATATACATGATAAAGCATATCTACAGCTGTGCATTTCATCCAGCATGTAGGATAATGAGGGTGAATAAAATACTTAGAATTTATTTGTTTGTTTTCTGAGGGCTCTTTTTATGACATCTATTAGCTGAAGTCAAAAGTAAAAGAGAAAAGGTTTCAGTTAGGAGCCAAATGGTACAAAATCCTTTGATAAAAGACCAGGAATGAAAATGTATCTCAAAAAAAGCAAACATGTACAAAAGATGTTTGACACTGTTCTTAAATATTCAGCTTTCCCTTTAAACTAACATAATTAAGAGAATGAACTTACTTTTGCACTATATGGAAAATGTCAAGTTAAAAATGGAACTATATTTTAACCTGAAATTACAAAGAATTGCAGCAAAATTTTAAGATATGCTTTATTTGGTTTTATAGTTAAATTTATGCTGATCAAATGCTGCAGAAATCTGTAAGCATAAGCCCAGAAATTATTTTAGACTTCTTTAGTCAGTAAGCCCCAAACTTGCTGCCATTATTTTTCTTTAGAAAATAGTCGTATTTTATTTATGATCCAAAACTTAATGAATTTCATTGTATATATGATGACTTGCCATATGGACAAACTATCTGTAAAACAATATTAGGTGTAGCATTTAATATATTCGCTAACTGATTCCAGTTGGACATAATTGTTTATATATTACTTTGGATTATAACCCTGATAAAGTAAATTTGTCTTTACTAAAACCAAATAAACATTAATTTAAAATACAGACATTCTACTAGAAACTGGTTTTTTTAAAAATATTTGAGTAATTTGTCACAAAGATTTGTAAATATAAAACAATGCAGATGGTATGTTAATTCACAACTATCATACCTAACATTTTATTTCTCTAAATGCAATGAAATAGGTATTTTTTTAAAAAAAAAAATCCTGTAAAAAGATGCAGAAGAAAGGATCAATTCCTCGCATCCTACATATGTCAGCTTCAGCATAGATTTGATCACTTTTCCCTTGAAATAGAGGAAAATAATAAAAACCCAAACTATCAAGAGGAAGACAAATTAAACTGAACCTCTCAATCCCCCCCTTCTTTTCCATGAAGTTTTGGAATTAAAATCTGGTCTGTGTCTCACCCCAAGCTGGGAGAAAGATGTAGGAGAAATGAATTGGAGACAGGCTGCAGTTAGAAAGGAGGTTTCCATTTATTTAGGAACCAGAAGCGATGTGACACAGCAATTAATTCTGGGACAGCTGACAAAACAGCCTGGTAAGTGGATGGGTTTTTATGTGGTTCTAGGGCAGTGGTTCTCAACCTTTCTAATGCCGTGACCCCCAACCGGTCGTAAGTCGAGGACTACCCAACCAGTCATAAGTCGAGGACTACCCAACCAGTCATAAGTTGAGGACTACCCAACCAGTCATAAGTCGAGGACTTTCCCTGCCCGGGAGTGCCACACATGCGTAGTGCTGCCCCCTGCGCCTGCCGAGGTGTAGCTGGCAAGTGGCAGAGACGGCGCAGGCCGACCACTGGCTGGGCCACCAGCTGGCCCAGCCCAAGGGAGGTAAGGCACCCGCCGGGCCCCACACATGCCAGCAACCCTCCCTGCGCCCGCCAGCCTCCCACCTCCCACCCCTGGCCCTCTTTTACTTACATTTTTAGTAGTTGCTCAGCAGGGAAGGGTGTAAACTTCCAGACAGCTCGCCTTCGCTGCAGACAACTTGCAGCACCGTTTGCAGAATGGGACTTTTGGCGGGCTCAGCAGGGCAGAGACAGCCTGGACAATTCCTATTGGCTTTTGAAAGCCAATAGAATTAGACTCTATTCAAGAGAGTCCATTCTATTGGCTTTCAAAAGCCAATAGAATAAAAGGGAGTAGCACAGCTAAGGAAAAGGAGAAAAAAATGGTGGACTGCGTTGTTTGGCGACCCCCGTGAAATGGTCGTTTGACCTCAAATGAGGTCGCGACCCACAGCTTGAGAACCGCTGTTCTAGGGCTTTGTAATTTAGATGCCCAGGTTTGTTGTGAAATGTACTTTAATGTACTTTAGTTTAGCATTCTAATTATTGTTCCCTGACTCCCATTGTGGCTGGGAGGTCATGCCCTGTCCTTGATGGGGAATGTAAATTTTAGGAGTATTTGTTTTTTTGCTTTTAATCTGATCAGCTTCAACCTTAGTGAAGGCTGCAGCTGATAGCACTTTGCTTATGAATAGAGCTGTCCAGCTTTCTGTGAATGGATGCTGCTGCTTGATTGGAATGCTCTTGTTTCCTCAATACAAAATAAGATACAAAAGTATCTCATTCATAAATCTTAACTATTGCAGAGATTGCCTGGAGATGCGAATTATTTTATGCTAGGAAAGTGTTCCATCTGGGGGATGCCTTCTTTTGGGGTATGTGTGTCTCTCCCTACAGAAGTTTAATGGAAAGTTATTTCAAGCTGAATATAGGATAGTATATAGTATACAATATTTGATCCATTCACAAGCTATGACAAAATAATCCAGATTCTGAATAAACATTGGAAACTAGATTCTAGGAATTTCAACTAAGTTATTATAAGCCAAACTTAAAAGCAGTTTGTATCTCTTCTGTTTTGACATGTCAGACACACACAACCAGAACCATACATGAAGAGTTCAATTAGCTGTTTATTGCTCAAGCCTACGCATAGGAATCTTCTCAGATGATGCATCTGGGTAAGACTAGATAAAATTCAATAGCATTCAAGGGGATCATTCAGACTTCACCCTCTTGTGCCCATTTAGGGATTCCAGACTAATTCCCTGTTTGACTTGTCCCCCTGGCTAGGCAGTCTCTTTCCTAATGACCAATATAAATATAAGATTTTATTCTTTCACAGAATAATAAATTCTATTTTAGCAATCTGTTTAACAGCACCATAACAGCCTATATATATGTTCCAGATCAATATAAGATTACAACATCAGTAATAAAAGTATTAATAACACAGATGCATTTTGAAATGCAACTACTATTTGAACTTGAATTAAAAATATATAAATTTAGTAAGAATTATATACTGGGTTTCTTAATCTTCATACCTTTCATTGTTTTGTATAGTTATTTGTTCATCTTTGTTTAATTCTCTCTCTCTCTCTTTCTCAATAAATAAACAAATATATGTTTTTCCTTTATTAAGAGCATGACCATTTATAGATTTCTTTCACCTGAAGATTTTATTGCCAAGAATACTAAATGTAGCAAAAATGTACTATGAGCAAAGTGGTGACATATTCTTGTTATTAGGGCTAATCAGGGTTATTTTCTGTTTAAAGTTCACCATTGTAGAGTCATGTCATTTGTACTTGAATTGCCATCTGAAAAAACAAGCAGAACACCGTGCTGCTGTTAGAAGAGAAATGAAGGACCAGAGTTGGATGAGCACAAACAGAAGTGTTCTTTCAGTTTGTTAATGTGAAGGACAGTTGAAAAGTCATGGTCTTCCCCGCTAAACATATAAAATGTCATGTGGGGCTAACTCTTTCAGGCTTCAACAATGGCAAGAGATAAAGAAGAAAATGAAATCTTGTAATTCGATGAGGTCAGTGTTAACATGAATATGCTTGTATTAATTCAGCCTTGAGTAGGCTACGCCATTTTTTTCAGAGTACATTATTAACACTTCTGACATGTCACTTGCAAACATTTTTTAAGGATAAATTGCTGGAAATACTGTGAAATAACAGCCTTTCTTCTGATTTCTTCCCTGAGCATAAATACTATAATAGCACAAATAATTGAAGTCAAGATTGATATTAGTCAAAATTATAAATGATTAATAATAACAATAAAACAGACAAACACATGCAACACAACACTCCAGACTTAAAAATTGTTGATAAGAAAGTATGGACAGTGGAGGTGGCAATACCCAAAGACAGCAAAATAGAAGAAAAAGAAATGGAGAAAATAATAAAATACAAAATCTGCTAGTAAAAATAGAACAACTGTGGCAAAAAACCAAATATAGTACCACTAATGATGGGGTGCAATCCCAAAACATCTGGAGCATACTTGAACACCATCAGCATTGACAAAATTATCTTTAGTCAATTGCAAAAGGCAGCTTTACTTTGAACAGCTTACATTCTGTGACAATATCTTTAACACCATTAAACATCAACCATCTGTTACCCAAGTCCTTGGGTAGAATTTGATAAATGGACAAAATTGCAAATCTGGCTGACTGTATGAGCAACATAATAATTTATGTCAGTGTTTCTCAACCATAAAAGTTTTAAGATGTTTGGCCTATAACTTCCAGAATTCTCCTGGAAGTTGAAGTTGAAGAGTTGAAGACCACACATCTTAAAGTTGCTGAGGTTGAGAGTTTGAGAATCACTGAAGTATGTGAATCAAGACAGAAAAGGATTTGATTTTATTCTAACTCTGCAGGTATTTGAAGAGTCCTATGTCCACCTTGTTTTTTTTCTTCTCAAGTCTTTTCTTTGAATTAAATTTCTAGCATTTTGATCATCCTCACTGACTTTTTCTGAATCTATTTGAATTGTTCCATTTCAATTATGGTCAAGTTTGTTATGATGGTTGAAAAGAGAAGACAAAGGATCTATTTGAGAAAGCAACTTTTGAAATTGCTTTGAATGGGCTAGAAAAATACAGAAAAACTATTAGTGGGAAAGATAACTTTCTTTCTCACTAATTGTTTTTCTGTATTCTTCTAGCCTATTCAAAACATTTTCAGAAGTTCCTAGCTCAGATAGATCATTTGTGGGATGTGATATACATATAGGGCTTGTATTTTTTAAAAAATACTGTTAATATATAGATTTCTGGATTTATCTCCTAGCCGCCACTCTATTTTCCTGGTGCTGCTTGAGAGAGACTGTATTGCATTACTGCATGGCAGAGTCTGTTTATTTCATCTGATGAAGCCAATTATGTAAGAAAGTGTGATTCTCTTTCATTGGATGTGTTTAAACAGGGCTAGACTACCATCTGTCAGGCTTACTTTAATTTAGATTTCCATACTGAGTGAAGGGCTGGATTTGATAGCCTTAAATAACCTCTTCCAATTCAGTGCTTCTGTGAATGAGTTTGGAACATATCCGGAAAATTAATCTAAATGCAGAAAGCTGTTTCAGCATACAACCTGAGCTTCTCTGTGGTACACTCACAGCAGCTAAAGGATTGATTACTCCCTTTTAGCCACAAAGGGCTCAGTCCTATGAAAATAAATAATCAGATTGTGGGTGGGCTGATTTTGGTTTCTTTCTTAAAGTCTTTTTTTAATGGAAGAAAACAGCCAAGGTACTCATCCTCTTGATGGTTAATAGAATCAGCCTTGTTTTCTGCATCAGAAGATTGCAAACTTGCCTGTTTTTAATACAATTCTCAAGACATTTAATGTTAGCTGGCATTCCTATCTATAAGGTGGTATTTAAAAAAGGCTTTAGAAGCTTCTGTTGTAACATGTTTGATTTAGAGAAAATGATAAGTAAGCACACAGGCACAACTAAAGTGATAAACGATAAGGAAAGGAGCACAATTATTTTTCATCCTCTTTCACATTCATATTTATTTCGTATGCTTAAGAAGGAAGTGCTTACTTGACACCATTATGACTACTGATGTGTTTTGAAGCTGCATCCTAATGGGCTAACTCTAGCAAGCAGGTGCCAGGTGGCAAACTTTAAAAGCAAGATAATGTTAGATGCTGGCACTTCAAATACAAATTCATAAGAACTTTCTCTCTGGTTAAATAATAACTTGTGATTCCCCTCAAAGTGAAGGTGAATGCAGTTTATTGTACTATAATGCATTTTGTGTTGTTATTACTTTGCTGATGAAGTTGTCTCTTCTGTGACAATTTGGTCAGAGTGGTGTATGTGCATGCACAGACAGTCAGTGAAAGAACATGGCTCTTATTTTGCAATTAAGATCAGCAGTTCTACAAGCCTCATGAAACAGCTCCACAGCTTCTATTTATCACAGCAAAAGTCTTTTGTAAGAGATCTGGATGGGGCTCTTGAGGTTTGGAACCTTCTAGACTTTATCAACTTATCAACTTTTTGAGCACAAGGCCATACACCACAAAGCAGGTGCATTGCATAAGACAATTGTCCTTATGCAATGATTCCTTACAGGTCTGGGATTTCCAAAGCCATCCAGTGGCTCATTAGTTACAGTGAAAAGACTTGTTTGGCAGTTTTCTTTCCAATGAATTTAAGATAAAATCCATTTATTCAAAGCAAGATATTTGGACCAAGGTATAGCCTTAGACAGGCAGATACCTTATCTGTTCTAATGAACAGGTGGATGTAGCTACAGTGTTTATACATCCAGACAGTCCTTTATTTCATAAAGATGTTCTTCAGATTTATTTACAAAAACTCATTTTGTCCTTTATTTTTGTCATTTAACTTTTACTGTACAAATAGTACCACTTACTGCAGTCTTTAAGATTCGTGTAAAAATATGAAAATCAAATTTTTAAAAATTAATTTACATACACGGTTGGATTGTAGTTATTTTTATGAGAATATGCATTTTTGTAAAATTGCTCTTGAATTTCCCTTTGTAAAGCAAAGTTATAGATATAAACAATTAAAAAAATATTCTTATGAACCTCTTTCAGCTTTGTGCCCTTTTCAGGTTTATTGCCCCTTTATTTTTTAAAAAAATATGGTCACTGTAGAATGGCTCATATTATATATGCAAACATTCATTCTTAAATAGGAATTTTAAAAAGGCAATATGAAGAGGTTAAATGTGCATAAATCTGTGCATTTTTCTTGTATTATGACATTGATATGTGGAGTTGAAAGTAGAAACAATAGATATGAGCCCAGATAATTCCTTCTGAGCACACTTTGCTTTCAGTTATTGTAATGGTTTAGATTAATCCTGCCTCTCCTTTTCTAGTAGAATTTCATCCTTTTATTCTATAATATGTCTAATGATTTCACATAAGTAAATGGGAAAAAATATCAAGAACTCATAGTCAAAGCAGTGCAGAATATTATGATTGGTAGCTCTTGGCAAAATGGAATGGGAATTCACTATATGATAATAAGAAATTTAAAAAATGCAGAGCCATTCCTCATGTCTGGGGGTTGTAAATGGGTTCATTTTCCAGCCAGAGAAGTGTAAATAAATTATGAAGCTCTACTTTGGAGATATACCTCATAAAAGCTAAATGACTGCCTAAAAAGTTGGAAAGTATTCCTTTTTAAAAACCAATATACTTAGAATGTACTTAAGCCTTTTAGAAACTTTTTTTTTAGAAATTGTTTTTTTTATGATTTGATGAAGATCTTTGGGTTGCCACATAGCTTCTCTTAATCTGTTGCCAGTCTCCTGTTTTGTACTTAGCATTAAAGATTTCACCCTAGAATTTGTCACCTTCTTCCAAATCTGGATGCCATCAACTTAAAACTTTTGAAGGGAAAATCAAGATAATAAAGTTGAAGATGGCTTGCTGAATTTATGGATTCATGGGCACTCTTTGTGTATGTTTTGTCTTACTAATTGTGTGATGCTTCTGGGATGCCTTTGAACATAACACACTCCTTCAGGCTTGCATTGGCATCCCAGTCATCAGCATTCACATGAACCAAGAGCATTTACAAAATGCTCCTCTATAAGCTTAGAAGGCAAATCAATGTAGAGTTTTAAATCTAGTTTGAAGTCTTCATAATCAAAAAAGCACAAGGAAAAGGGATGCACAAAATGAAGGAATGACAATACCAAAGAAAAAACCCCAGCAGCTAACCAAATAAATGCAGTCTTTGCTTTTCAAGTTGACTAAAAGTTAGTTTGAATGGGACAAATCAAGTGTCCAGTATATTTAGCTTTTACATCATTTGTTTAATAAATTAAGCATAGTAGCGCATGTGCAGATATTTACATTTGAGGTTATGGCCAGTATTCACCTGCTTTATTTCTGGCTAGCTTCTCCTTAGGAATATTTACACACACACACAGGCACAGGCACAAAATCCCACCAGTTGTATCTTACCTTTCAGGCAGTCAGTCAGCTACTTGATGATTAGACACTTATAAAGGGCCCAAAGATACTTCAATAATGAACAAGGCAGCAAATACATTTCATTAATAAATAAATTAAAAAGAATAGTTTTCTTTCATTTGGTTCCATACTGTGAAGAATGCGTGTTTGTGTATGTTTGTGTGTGTTTGTGTGTGTGTCAGTGTGTATCATGTGTTCCTGCATCATGTCTTTCAACATGAGGGATTGAAAGAGGCAACCATAAGGTGACCCAAGGAACAGTTTAAACTGGAAAGACCAGATTTTTTTTAAAAAAGTTAGTTAACCTTGTGAGGACAAAATAGAACACCATCAAAACGTATCATAGGCTTTGTTTTCTTCTTTGGCTGTGGAATATTCACTTAAAAGTATATCCCATTCTGTTGTTGCTTCAATATTTAGTTGTTTTTGACTGTACAAACCATCAATGAAAAGTGCTGTTTTAACAGAAAATATGTTTAGAGTTTTGGTACAAAGTCTTCGTTTCTATACCTTTTGTTAGCTAAGTTATATAACAAAATTTAGAGAAGTGTGAAAACTGAAGGAGTATTATATTTGGATTAAGAGGAACAGAAATGGATTAATAGATTTAAGTTCCTGAAATATTTTATATCAGAATACCACAAACTGATTTTTTTTAAAAAATCCTTTCTACAATATAAATTTCATTTAAAAATTTCTTTACTTTAATTGTGGGAAGAAGGGATACCAGACTGTCATTTGTTACAGTTCAGTAATATACCCCCAAGTGATAGCTATCACAAACACAAACTGCTATGTTACAAATAAACAACAGAGTTCCCTTATGATCTGGTAAATTATTAATAGTAATTAATTTTCTGCCTATTATTTATTCCATTTTTTATGTTCAGCCATGAGATTACTTCATTCCATAATTTCATTACAGCAATAAATAGCTATATTTACAATTCATTGGGTGCAAACCTTTCTTGAGAGATTGCTTCTACTTATGAGTATTTGTACATTTATTTTACCATTTAATTTAAATAATTTTGAATCATCTATTGAACAACTAGATATTTTGTTCTTGTTACCTACTTGCCACAATGTATCTAATACCACTGAAATGGAATATTAGGCTGTCAGTTCTCATGCTAAAGCATTAGAATTACACTTAATTCTTTTGAATGAGGGGGTGAAGATGTTCATATATATTTATATTTTATAATATAAATTTATATTTTATTCCCATTTGCATTTTGCATTTCATCCTATGAAATCCAATATTATTTTATTCTCTCCTTTATTCTCTCACTATTCATTTGTAAGGGTCTTTTCTTATTATATCCCCTTGTCATGCAGATATTTGCAGATGGTCTCTGATATCACTTACCTTCTGGCACTTGCATAAACTGGTTTAGGATTTCTTGAACTGGCATCTAATGCAACAAGACTTGACACAGTATTACTTTATATAAGAAGAGGAAGAATGGGTAAAAATGTTTTGTGTATAAGGGAAAAACTGTGATTCTGTGAAGCGGGAGGGAGGGAAGCACTATTTGTACAAATTAATATATGGAACTGTCTCATATTTATTCAGATTGTTGTTATGTTTAGCCTTGAACCCTCTGCTTTTGACCAATATACTACAGATTCAGGCAGATGTCTTTTGCAGCTCTGCTATTCAACATCATTTCACAGGAGATGCCAGCGAATGAACTTCGGATCACAAAGCAAAAGCACTATGAGCTATCTTGCTGGAACAAAAGATAAATGTATCTCTGAAATAATAGATGTGTTTAAAGTATCAAAGTAAATGCCAGCTGTATTGTTATATATCCAGCTATTGGAAGAATCAGGATGAAATACATGGAAGAAGTATTTTTATATTGGTAGCTTAGATTGCAAAGCTATATCCCCATACAGGATATCTAGAGGAAAAGTACACTGTTCATTATTGTGTGAAGCAGTTCATGAAAACAAAGAATGCAGGAAAACCCTAGGGAGAAAACATATATACACAGACACCCAAACAACATTATATAGGAGAATACAATGCAATTAGCATTTCTACTTTCTCTCATACATGAAGTGCTATATGCTTCAATATACAGTATGTAAAATAATAAATGTCTACATGTACACATGACAGTTTTCTAAATGATGGAGCCAAGTGGATATTGTGGAGAACAAGAAAAATAATTTCAGGGAAAAAAATCCCATTAAATACAGGGAAACTAATTTGGGAGGAAGATACTATACGATACCAAAATACCACTTTTGACATGATTATAGAAGAGCATATTACCTAGGCTACTTGATTGCATAACAATATTGGTCTTCTTGGTTCCAGGAGCTGTAGTTTGAGATAGTGCTCATCCAGAGGCGTTCTTGAAATGTCATTATTAATCGCTTCTAATTAGAATTGCTCTCAAATCTCTTAATCTCTGTCAATCTGATGCTTTGAGTTTCTGTGTTGAGGCAGATCGTCAAAAGTGCAACAATATTATGTTGCCATGGCCAATAAAAATTAATCCTTAAATCAGATAAAGCATTTCTTAAAAAAAAAAGAACAAGAAATCCTATGTTGTTGCAATAGAATTTGTACATGCTTTGATTTTTACTAAGGTGCTTTTAACTTGAACACTTTTTAAAAGCCACAGCTGCTAATACATTAAAATGGCAGCTTTCAATGAATAAAAAACAAAAACAAAAATAGAAATCTAGCTTTGAGGATTAAGAGAAAGTTTGAAAATGCTGTACAACAACTCTATGCTTGAAAGTCATTTTTTAAAAACAGAAACATGCTTCAATTTTTCCTTTGGTGAAAGATCACCTTTCAAAGCAATAAAATATCTTGAAAATAACATCAAATGCAACAACTTCATTCCTTAAATTTAAGTAAACAAAAAAGTAATTAGCCTGTTGAATAATAATATTCAGTAATAATAAATGATATCAAAAAAATCACAGATTATCATTATTATCATACAATGTCCTTAATTTTACAAACTAGCAAAATAATGCTTAGGACCATCCAACATAGATTAGAGTCATGAATGGAAAGGGAGATGCCAGATGTTCAAGCTCAGTTTACAAAAGGCTGAGGAACAAGAGACATTATTACTAATGCAAGCTAGATAATTGAGAATGCTAAAGAGTATTAAACAAATCAATATATGCTTCATTGAATATTAAAATCATGTCAAACTGCGGAATGTAATCCCAGAATGCCTTATGTGAAACTCATACACAGAACAAGAAAATCTCCAGTGATGGAATCATGCTGTTCCATGGGTTAATTGTTCTCACTGTCAGGAAATGTCTCCTTATTTCCAGGTTTAATCTCTCTTTAATGAGCTCTCACCCATTGCTTCATGTGCTGCCCTCAGGTGCCTTGGAGAATAAGTTGACTCCTTCTTCTCTGTTTTCTTCTCATGTCACCCCTAACTCGTTTCTTCATTAGGCTAGACATCCCTCTGCTCAGTTTAGCCTCCAGAACCCTTACTATTTTTCTTGCTCTTTTCTGCACTTTTTCTAACATCTGTTTAGTATCATGGCAACCAGAACTGAATACAGTATTCCAAGTGTGGCCTTCCTAGTGCAACACAGAGTGGTACTATCACTTTGTTATCTTGATATTATCCCTCTATTGAGGCAGCCTAAGTCCACATTAGTTTTTTTTTTCCTGACTTATACTTAAGTGGTGGTCCACTAGGACAGGGCTTTTCAATCTTTACACAAATTGTACCACTTTTAGAATATGACAATATTCGAGTACCACCAGTGCTTAGCAAAGTGTCAAAAACTTGATGACAAAAAAGGGGCAGGGATTTTGGGCTTTACTGGTTAGATTCATTTGTTGTTATAGAAATGTCTAGTTTATAATATTATGGAAAAGTAAAAACTTGAGATTCAATGTCAATGCTTCCTTCCTACTGCAACAGTGGAAGTCAGAAGTCAATGCCTTTTCTTTTCTTTTTCCCTCCTCCGTCTCACTTTTTCCTTTTTCTCTCACTCTTCACTCACAAAAGCCCCTCTCTCACACACATTTTGTTCACAAAAGCTTCTCTCACTCTTTCACTCACTCACACTTTGCTCGCAAAAGCTTCTCTCACTCTTTCATTCACTCACTCACTCATTTTGTATGCAAAAGCTTCTTTCTCACTCTTTCATTTACTCATATTTTGCTTGCAAAAGCTTCTCTCTCCTTCTCTCCCCACAGCTTCACTAACAAAGCCTCTTCTCTTCTCTTCTCTTCTCTTCTCTTCTCTTCTCTTCTCTTCTCTTCTCTTCTCTTCTCTTCTCTCTCTCTCTCTCTCTTTCTGTGTGTTTTTTTCTCTCCCTCTCCCACCAAAATCTGCTCCTTTTATAGCTTCTCCTCTCTCCACCCTCCTCCTCCTTTTATTTTCCAGGTGTGCCAGAAGCTCCAATAAGCAGGTAGCCATGCAGGCAGATCCTGGGGCTTCTGCGGAGCCCTGCAGCTCCAGCTGATCTACTCCATGCTTGTGTGGCACCACTTTAGCTCATTCCCTCCCCCACTACACTTGGTGCTAAAGGTGCTAAAGTACTGCACTAGGACACCCATATCCCTCTTATAGTACTACTATTGAGTCATGTACCACCTGTTATATACTTGTACCTTTTTTCCTGCCTATGTGCAGGACCTTACTTTTCTCACCTTGTTGGATAGGATCCAATACTCAAGCCTGTCAACATCCTTCTGAACCTATCTTGAATATATCAAGGGAATAAATAAATTCCTTATAACATGGGTCAAGCTAATTGTTTTACAGTTATATATGGACTTAGCATCTGCAATGGATTGGGCTGAATCCTGAACTGAATCAGAAGGATTCAGTTTTCTGGCTCTTGGAAAATGAACAATACTGGATTGGAACAGTTAGAAAATGTTAGTGCTTTGGCCATTGAAAAAGCCAAAAAGAAAAGCATGACATTCATTCAGTGATAAATTTGCTCTCCAGTCACAAAGATTATTAGAGACCTCTTAATATGAATAAATCATTGATTTCACTGAGATTGCAACTGTTTTGCTCTCAGGTGATACATTGCATATAAATGTCAGCCACAAGTGAAATGAAGTCTGTCTAGCATTCAGTCCCTCCCCCATTTTTAAAAAACCTTGAATGTATAGGGGATTGGTTTGATTTTATCACTGTGTAAGTGGGAGGGGGGGCGTATGCTTCATTTTTGTTTGTTTAGCTATTAAAAAGCTCCAGAGAAAAAAAGTGCAAAGACTCTTCATAAAGAAAATTTATGATCACAAGATATTAATCATACACACAATGATTAAACATTAGAAAAGCACATTCAACTGGTCTTCACCTATTTATTTTAATTGTATATTTTTGAGTACTGCATCTCATTTGTGGCTTGCAGATGTCATGCAGTTTTATTTTCCTTCCCTAGAATTATATACCTTCCATTAAAAAAAATCAAAAACCAAAAACCAATAAACTCTGCCGTTTTAGCAGGTGTTTTGTTAAGTGGCACCTGCTCACTATTTGGTATTTTCACTGACATTTTTTATAAGCAGTAAGGAGATTAGTGAACATTCTGTAATCCACAAATGTATAACTATATCCCTTGCATAAAATCCCTGAATTTCTTTCCTGATGAGGGGGGAAATCAAGATAGCAACAATATTAAGGATTCTTTCTTTCTTTCTTTCTTTCTTTCTTTCTTTCTTTCTTTCTTTCTTTCTTTCTTTCTTTCTTTCTTTTCGTCTCTCTGTCTTTCTCTCTCTCATTTGTGTATTCAGTACTCTGCAATTACCGTATATGCCGGCATATTAGGTGACCTGGCGTATAAGACGACCCCCATCTTTATAGCTGGGCCGCATTCCTAGAACGTCGTCTTATACGCCGGAAACTACCAGTATTTCCGGCGTATAAGATGACTCAGCGTATAAAATGACCCCTGTCTTTGGCGCCGATTTCAGCACTCGTGGAAGTCGTCTTATACGCCGGCATTTACAGTAATCAATTTAAATGAAGAGTAATCTCTCCAAAGACATCTTTTTGCTTGAAACGTTTATCAGATGTTGTTCAAATACAGTCATTTGTGGATTCCTAGCTTAATCAATTGAAGATATTAATGTTTAATTTTCCAGATAAAACTTAAATTTGGATTTATACATGAAATGCTTTTCTTCATAAGATAAGGCCAATGTTAAACATTTGATCTGTGCACTTCAGATCCATGTCTTGATGCAGCAATACTAATTTAACTTAGAGTAATTTATAAATTCATCTAATGCAGTGGTTCTCAACCTGTGGGTCGGGACCCCATTTGGGGTCGAACGACCATTTCACGGGGGTCACCAAACAACGCAGTCCGCCATTTTTCTCCCTTTTCCTTAGCTGTGCTACTCCCTTTTATTCTATTGGCTTTTGAAAGCCAATAGAATAGACTCTCTTGAATAGAGTCTAATTCTATTGGCTTTCAAAAGCCAATAGGAATTGTCCAGGCTGTCTCTGCCCTGCTAAGCCCGCCAAAAGCCCCAGTCTGCAAACGGTGCTGCACCAGTTGAGTAGTTCTTGACTTACGACCGGTTGAGTAGTCCTCGACTTACGACCAGTTGGAGTCATGGCATTAAAAAGGTTGAGAACCACTGATCTAATGGATGAGAACCAACAATTATAAATGATACATTTTTTTGCCCAGGAAGATAAATAGTACTAGCACTTAGACTTACGTGCCACTTCAGAGTGCTTTATAGCCCTCTCTAAGTGGTTTACAGAGTCAGCATATTGCCCCAACAATCTGGGTCCTTATTTTACCAACCTTGGAAGGATGGAAGGTGGATTCATCCTTTAAGCGATGAGGATCAAACTGCTGGCAGCAAGTAGAGTTAGGCTTCAATACTGTATTCCAACCACTGCATCACCATGGCTCCATGTAATATGGGAGTAATTAAAATTAACTAAGATGAAATAAGATAAATATAAATGGGATTGTATTAGTAATCAGTACTGTAGTTGTGAGCTGTGACATACTTTTTGGAAAATTGTACAGTAGATCTATAATTACATCATAGATGTTTTTATATTCTAATATAAATTGAAGTAATTGGTGTCAACCAACTGTTTGAACATGAACACTAGAAGTCCACTTTCATTACCAAGAAAATTTAGGTTACTAGGACACAAGTCATTTTTTCTCTTTGATAGGACTTTGATTACAGCTCTTTTCTTAAAGAAATGTTATATGCTTCTCTCTTTAGCTGTAGATCAGGGGTGTCAAACTGGTGGCATTTGGGCCGAATGTGTCACATGCAGAACATGCCCATCCCAGCTCCGCAAAGGCAAAAAACATTGTGATACGTCATGATAAGTCATGTGACATGATCAAGTTTGCCACCCATGCTATAGATAATCTGTTACTTTTCGTCTGTTTCTTTTGTTCCACAGGTTTTCAAAACTATTAGACTTATATTCTATTGTTTAAAAAATGTTATTTACCTCCTCATAATGATTACAGTGTAAATTGGTTTGAAGTGTTATTTTGTTAGTATCTTTATTGTGCTTTTCAGGTCAAAAGTAGACTCAGAAATAATTTTAAAATTAAAATAAATAAAACCATTGTCATCATTAATTTGATAATCCTTTTGAAGTAGAAGGACTTATTATTATATATAAGAAAGACACTTGAATGTAGATTATTAAGTACAAATCAGACAAGATCCACTTTGAATCTGTAAGTCAGTTTAAAAATCCATTCACTTTGAATCTGAATTTCTTCAATCAGGTTAATTCAATTTGAATTTGCTATTCTAATTTGTTGTTGTAAAACACCCAGACAGCGTTTAGTGAGATAGGCAGTGGAGAAATTTAATATTAAAATAAATAAAAAATAATTGGAATTGATTTGATAAAAATGTCCATGCACATGTTTGAACATTCATTGATCAATTATTTTGATCCATTCAAAATAACCCAATTTGATTCCACAAATAGAATCTTTACACTGATTCTTCATATAGCTTTACAAACTGTCCTTTAAGCTATATTTGCATAGGAGAATATACATTGTGATTTCGCACCCTAACTTCAGTCTAGTTTCTCACTCCAATGAAAGCCAGATGGATTCCATAGCTAACAGTGCTGGAAATAGATGTGAGGATCTCTAGTAAAAACATTTTAGCCTGTTTTACAAGTCTGACTTGGGTGAGAGACATCATGTATTTGCTCAAGAGTATTAAGTAAGTCATATACCTCTCAGCACATAATATGAATCATAAAGAAAAGGGTTTATCACATGAAAGGATCTTTCTCCTTATTAATGGAATATGTATCAAAGTATTTCCAGAAACCTTTGGAAGATATCAACAATGGTAGACTATAAAGTAGACTCCTATATTTTTATGCTTTTCATTTGTCAAGGGAATGATTTTCAGAGACTGGAGACCGATAAAGTCTCTGATATTTCACATTTTGAAACCGTGATGATGTTTGTATAATTGGCACTTCTTGGTGAATAACCTGGTCAACTCAGTTAATTTAAGAAACAGATGAAAATAGTGTGCAATCCTACCAATGTACTAACTTGACAATTTAAAGGACAGATACTGATGATTTTGGATTACAATAAATAGATAGTTGCATAATTCATTTTAAATGAGGAAAAAATCTGCAGGAACTCCATGAGGTTACAACCCATAAATATTTTTTTTAAATGATAAATGTTTAGCAGAATTAAATAAAAGTAGACCAAAGTAGACACTAAAAATAGTTTTGACAAATGTGTTATGCCTTTGTTGTTGTTGTTAATTGCGAAGTCGTGTCCGACCCATCGCAACCCCATGGACAACGTTCCTCCAGGTCTTCTTGTCCTCTACCATCTTCTGGAGTCCATTTAAGTTCACACCTACTGCTTCAGTGACTCCATCCAGCCATCTCATTCTCTGTCGTCCCCTTCTTCTTCTCTTGCCCTCAATCTTCCCCAGCATTAGGCCCTTCTCCAGTGAGTCCTTCCTTCTCATTAGGTGGCCAAAGTATTTGAGTTTCAACTTCAGGATCTGGCCTTCTAAAGAGCAGTCAGGGTTGATCTCTTCTAGGACTGACCGGTTTGAACGCCTTGCAGTCCAAGGGACTCGCAGGCGTCTTCTCCAGCACCATAGTTCAAAGCCTCAATTCTTTGGCGCTCAGCCTTTCTTATGGTCCAACTTTCACAGCCATACATTGCAACTGGGAAAACCATGGCCTGAACTATACGCACTTTTGTTGGCAGGGTGATGTCTCTGCTTTTTAGTATGCTTTCTAGATTTGCCATAGCTTTCCTCCCCAGGAGCAAGCGTCTTTTAATTTCTTGGCTGCAGTCGCCATCTGAGGTGATCTTGGAGCCCAGAAAAATAAAAATCTGTCATTACCTCCATTTCTTCCCCATCTATTTGCCAGGAATTGAGAGGGCCGGATGCCATGATTTTGGTTTTCTTAATGTTGAGTTTCAAGCCAACTTTTGCACTCTCCTTCTTCACCCGCATCAAGAGGCTCTTTAGTTCCTCTTCACTTTCCTCTTCACTTTCCTCTGTCTTAGTCTGAGACTAATATATCTCTATGAAACAGGGATGTATATATAAAAACAAATTACTGTTGTTATGATAAGGCTCAACATTAGTGAAGATAGCAAAACCACATGTTCATTATGCCAAATAGCTATAAGATGAACATAACATTAGCTATAAGATGAACATAACAAATGACCATTTGTTATGATAGATATCCATTTGTTGTCTATTTTCTATCTCTGGGATTTTCACTTCTGAAGTGTTTGTCATTAGCAGGAAAGTACAAAGGTCACCTCAGTGTTTCATGTTAATATATGGCAAATCCATTGAACCTCAAGAATTCAAAAGGCTTAACCCACAGTTCATCTATAGATGTTAATTTTAAATCAGTGTATTTCTGGATAATTCTGAAGCTAATTAGTTTTCAATTTTGTCATAAGCTGCTCCTGTTATATGTAAATTGATGGAAGATATTTATAATTTATCTTCATTAAGTGTTTATTCATAGAATACTTGCTATATTCCAAACTCCTTGTACAAGATAAACCAGGAACCTCACTTAGGAGAAAGTAATATTTCAGATTTAGTTGTCTCAGAATGTCCAATATTTATAGGGCAATAGGGAAACACTTTGAATTGAGAGACAACAAAGAAGACTTTTACTGGCAATTATATATCCTAATCTAAAATTAACCATTGTATTCTCAACCTCTGTAAGTTTAAAATGCCTTTCAACAAAATGCAATTAAAATGCAATAGTCTAATTCGACTATTCCAGGTCAACGGTGGTGGAAAAATCTTTCTTTAGAAATAAGAAATTTAATACAATTTGATGAAATCTGAATTGATCTTTAGTAATTATCTGAAACCCAAGAACAAAACTGGTTCTTCTACAATATTCACAAAGATGCACAATCCCATTCTTAACTGGACACACAACGATACCAAGATCATCTTAAAAATGCATTTAGGATCAACTGATTTGCTATTGGCAATCCATCTAATTTGTTTTGAGTTTCTTTTTTCTTTAGGAAAGGAAGAGGAAAATACCTTAACACAAAGATGGAATCGACAGCAGAAATAATAGCAGTGATTTTCTAAAATGAAGAATGTTGTAACTTGTTCCACTTTAATGGAGAGAAATGTAAAATATGATTATAACACAAGCATGATAGATTGAATTAGTGATGGATTAATGAAGAGAAAAAGAAATGCATTCGGGGAGTCATGAACCCATGACAGCTTACCATCTTTCTTTGGAGAAATTCATAAATGATGTCTTCCTTTTAGACACCGAGTGTGATTAGCTTCAGCATTGCTTCTCACAGGTCTTCTGTAGACTTAAGTTTTAATATTCATTAAAGAATAAAGCCTGAATCCCTTCTGAATAATTTGTTTTGACTCACCAAAAATATTCATTTTGTAGAATTGTAAAGCTAATTATTGAATATTATATTGATACTTCTGGTCTCCAATTTAAATATAAACTTGCATTACTTTTATAGGCAAGACATTCATAATTGGTACAGATGTTCTCTTTCAGTGAATGTTTACCTTTTCATATTATAATCTTGAGATTCCAATAAGTTACATATGACTATAAATTGTCACTAGTTCCAATGATAATATGATTGTCCACTAAATTATTTTAAATTGGCATTGTTCATGACAGATACATGACTTCAAAATATTAGTAATAATTGGAATAAAGAAAACAGTGGAAAAAAGAAACAATTTAACATGCAACATGCTAAAAATAATGGT
Source organism: Crotalus tigris (assembly GCF_016545835.1). Taxonomy (NCBI): domain Eukaryota; kingdom Metazoa; phylum Chordata; class Lepidosauria; order Squamata; family Viperidae; genus Crotalus; species Crotalus tigris. The sequence goes on from NW_024096576.1 coordinate 1,538,605, forward strand.
TATCTATATAAATAAAAATGTAAATGTTCATTTGTTCAAAATCTTAAATCTCTGAACGTTCTTCACCGATTACTTTGAAATTTTGGCACAACTTTGCATTCGAATACACATGTGTTTTTATATACATATATTATATAGATGTCACACCTATGACAGGTAAAAACATGCTTTTTACCTGTGACAGGTAAAAACATGCTTTTTTGAAAAACAGCGCCATCTATTGGATGTAATCTCTATATCTGCACACACAATGGAACAACAAAAAATATTGTATACCCACAAGCATTGTGAAATTAAACATATTTCAAACGTGCGCTTTGTCTTTTCTTTCTTTTCTATTTAACCAGACTGAACCACAGCAACGCGTGGCTGGGTACAGCTAGTTAATATAATAAAATACAAGCAATGGTAGAATCTTCATGGAGAGAATTAGTGATAAGGTTAGCAAAGTGAACCCACACCTGTGCTTTTATTATAACTGTGAAATGCCAGCCATTAACACTAATCAAAGTCTGACAAACCCTTTTGGGAAAGAATGGGTTGGAAGACCTTGCTTGTGTAAATTGTGATCAGCTAGCCAAGCATTTTGTGGATTGGGCAGAATGGGTGTGGTCCAGGTTCCTTCAGATAAACAATGCCATTTAGCAAGATCCAGAAACCACCTTTTCTGTTGCAGAAATTGCCCTCCAGAACAGCATCACCTCAGAGCAGCATCACCCATATGACTCCTGCCTGATGATATTCCAAAAATCTTTGAAATCTTTACTCCCATGCCTGGGACTATGGTAGTTGTTGACTTCCTCTCCTCTCCTCTCCTCTCCTCTCCTCTCCTCCTTCTCCAGGATCTTACTTGGTGATTTCTACATACTCTTTCCACCTGAGAAAAAAGGAAACTGTCCAAAAAGGCAAAGAACAAAAGATCACCTTTAACTGACAAGATAATTCTGGAAAATTGTAAGAGAAAGAAGAGCTGATTAAAAGAAGGATTCGATTCCCTGACACAAGATTGGGTAATCAAGTGCCTGGAAATAACTGCAGTCAGTAGAAACGTCAGAAGCTTCATGCAAAGATATCCTTCATTCCATAGTCCATCTCATAGTACTAAACAAATCAAATAATTAATATCTTCTTCTTATCCAATTGTCAGTAACAAGTGCAAACTGAGTTCTAAAATATTAAAATTAATTAACCAACATACAAACTTATTTGTTCATATCTCAAGTCTTACTTACAAGAAAAACCCCATTTAAAAGGCATAAAAAGTGCCAATCTTCTAGCTTTAAAAAATTCAAAGCTAAAATTTAACATAATAAAACTTTCTAATACACAACCCATTTTAAATGCCAACTCTTACAGAGATAACTGCCCAAACAGCAACATATTCCTTTCACATCTCAGATCTAAACTGTTCACAATACAAATTCCAACATCCTAATATAAAACAGATTTAAACTTAACCAAACAAATATAACTAGTTTCTTCTTTGGAAAAAAAAATCACACAATTAGATACTAAGCATTTAGATACTAAACAATTAGAATAGAGAAAATAGCTATGAAACAAATAAAAATTTAAACCCCAAGTAAACAAAACCAATATGTCATATTTGTCCAATCAAAATATCAGTAAACCCAGAAAGAATCACAGAGAACAAAAACATGTTCCATTTTAACCATGGTCATAAAAGTTTTTTTTAATCTTCCTATTTAAAAATAACAAACAGTCTTTCTCTGTAATCCATTCCAGTATTGTTGATTCTTGTTATGATTATTTTCTATACTTTAACCAGTCTCTTTTGGAAGTCCATAAAAAAAGAATTATTCCTTTTATTCTCTGTAGTTTTTTTATTTCCTTCTTTATTTTTAATAATAATAATAATAACAACAACAACTGGAGCACCACTTGAACACCTTGGCATTGACAAATTCGCTATTAGTCAATTGCAAAAGGCGGCCTTACTAGGAACTGCTTCCATCCTGCGACGATATCTGTAATACCATCAAACATCCACATCTGCCTATCCCAGGTCCTAGGTAAGGACTCAATAGGTAGACAAAATGCCAAATTCAGTCTGAACATCTGGCTGACTGTGCAATGATCCATAATAATAATAAAGTTGGAAGGGACCTTGGAGGTCATCTAGTCCAACCCCCTGCTCAGGCAGGAAACCCTATACCATTTCAGACAAATGGCTGTCCAGTCTCTTCTTAAAAACTTCCAGTGTTGGAGCATTCACAGCTTCTGGAGGCAGGTTGTTCCAATGGTTAATTGTTCTCACTGTCAGGAAGTTTCTCCTTAGTTCTAGGTTGCTTCTCTCCTTGATTAGTTTCCATCCGTTGCTTCTTGTCCTGCCTTCAGGTGCTTTGGAAAATAGCTTGACTCCCTCTTCTTTGTGGCAGCCCCTGAGATATTGGAACACTGCTATCATGTCCCCCCTCATCCTTCTCTTCATTAAACTAGACATACCTAATTCCAGCAACCGTTCCTTATATGTTTTAACCTCCATTCCCCTAATCATCTTTGTTGCTCTTTTCTGTACTCTTTCTAGAGTCTCAACATCTTTTTTACATTGCGGTGACCAAAACTGGATGCAGTATTCCAAGTGTGGCCTTACCAAGGCATTATAAAGTGGTATTAATACTTCACATGATTTTGATTCTATCCCTCTGTTAATGCAGCCCAGCACTATGTTGGCCTTTTTGGCAGCTGCAGCACACTACTGGCTCATATTTAAGTGATTGTCCATTAGGACTCCAAGGTCACAGTTACTACTATTGAGCAAGGTACCCCCCTATACTATACCTGTACATTTGGTTTTTCTTGCCTAAATGTAGAACCTTATTTTTTTCACCATTGAATTTCATTTTGTTAGATAGCGCCCAGTGTTCAAGTCTGTCCAGATCCTCCTGTATCGTAAGCCTGTCTTCTGGAGTTTTGGCTATTCCTGCCAGCTTGGTGTCGTCTGAAAATTTGATCATTTCCCCATCTATCCCCTCGTCCAAATCATTGATGAAGATTTTGAAGAGCACTGGGCCCAGAACATTTCATACAATTTTCTTTGCATCAAATGGCAAATTCTTTTCCAAGCTTCATATTATCTTTGGATGAAATTTGTTGTGCATCTTGTTCTACGACATTCTGTTCTAAGGACAAACTGTTCCCCAAAAAGATTCAACGTATCTGCCATAATCAGTTCAAAGTCTTGATACAGTCCTGGGAGGTGATCCTCAAAGATATCATTAAATGCTATGCTAATTTATTTCCCACAAACATGTATTTATTCTTTAAAAAGAATTTCCAAGTCTTAATATTTAAAATTCAACACTCCAATGTTTTTGAACCCTTAATCTTTTTAAATCCTTCAGTGGCCAAAACCTTACCTTATTTTTGTTTGTTAAAAGTTATAATAAAAATAAATATTCACTTTCTTATATTATGCTTTGAAGGCTCATACTCATCAGGTATTTCCAACCGTGTCCCTTTGAAGGTGTCTAAAATCTTTGCAGCAGTTAATAAGCGATTTCGAAAGGTAGTTAGCAGAGAAATGCCCAAACTTAGTGTCCTTTGAAGGGCTTCATTTGTGGTTAGAGCAATTATGTTGAATTTCCCGATCCACAGGTTCCCCTGCCCCCCCATCATCAGATATCACTATCCTGTGGTCTATTTGTGAAGAAAAGGAATGACCCTTTGTAGAAATAGTTTAGGGAATTTTGCATCTCTCTTTTTTTATTCATAGAAGTTCAAAGGGGCCAATCTACTCTTTAGAAAGATCATATTCCCCAGAAGACTAAAAATACCTAATATCAGCAACTACAATAGACATACTGTGAGGGTTGAGAGTTTGTGTTCCATCTGAAAAAGAGATTTTTTTGTGTGTGAATAAACCATTTGGGATTTTAATATATTAGATCAGGGGCCCCCAACCCCCAGTCTGTGGACCGGTCCCGGGCCATGGCATGCCAGCAACTGGTCCGCACAAACAAGCAAAGCCCCATCCATGGGATTCAGGAAGCACACAATACCACACACTCTTTGGTCCAAGGAAAAACCTTTCTCCAAGGAACTGGTCCCTGGTGCCCGAAAGGTTGGGGACCTCTGCATTAGATACACAGATAAAATGGCTGCCACCATTAATATGGCCAATCCAAAATACATATTTATCACATGTCAGAAATTGTTTCCCTTCATGCTATGTAATATCCCAAAGTGATCTCTATCAGCTTGGCTTCCCTTTGTATTTTCTAGGCAGATGGGCATGCTTCCAAATAAATCACTGATCTATAGCCTATCATTTTAATTTTCCAAGAGTATAATTTTATTCTCAGTTTACAGGATATAGACCTCAAATGCTTTCTTGGAAAGAAAGATATGTTCTGAAGCTACTCTGCATCATGCTAGTTTCCTCCTTGCCCTCCCTCCCAATGAAGAGTAGATAAAAAGATCAGGTGGGACTTAGAATCTGTGGATGCCATCTGAGATCTTACTTGGAACATTACAGTTCTGGACATCTTCTCCATGAACCAGCAGGTAGAGAAAATGAGGAAAGAAAACTTTTCAGGAAACAGAAAAATAAATTTGTGAAAATGTGACAGTCAAAAAACTGAGCCAGATTTTAACTAAGGGGAAGCACCATTCTTAGCATGCATTTTGCCAGGACATATTTAAATAAAAATTTATGTATGAACTGACCCGTAAGGAAATATAATGGAATGAAGTGGGACAGATTTCTTTGTAGTTTGTGCAGTTAAGCATTTTCTTTCTGTGTAATCAGCAAACTGGTGAAGGACTCATGCTTCAAATGTTTAATTTTTTTCAGGGTTAAGAGCTGCAATTGAAATGAGAAATGCAATTAAGAGAAAATTAAGGAAGGAAGTGAGGAAATATTTAAACTTGAAAGAACTTTTATCTTTTTTGACAAATTAATGCTGCAAATCCATTCTTCCTTTGTTAATTTCTTCCTTTGTTCATTTTTTTCTTCTTTCTCTTTCTCTCTTTTGCTCACATCATGCAATTCCTAAGCATGGCCAGTGCACTTTTATGTACTACGGCATTTATTTAAAAATTCAGCTGGACACATTTTGGGCCTCTGAGCTTGAAAGATTGAAAAAGAGTGCTAAATGGTTTCTCAAAAGATTATAACAAGAATTAGAAAATGATGATAAATGTTATTTTATTTACATAATTTGTATAATCTCATTAACAGTCTCCTCTGGGTGGTTCACAATTCAGAAACCATAAACACAATTAAAAAAATTCTAAAAGTCAGCCAATTAAACCAGCCACGGTACATAACAGAATAAATAACGCCAGGAACAGCAAAATATGAAGATTGCAAGGCCAAAAGAACTAAAGATGTCAAGTAATATTAAAATATCTAGGAAAGCAATATCTAAATATGATCTAGAAAGCAGTATAATTTATCATAAGAGAATGAAGGAAATACTCCACAGAGAACATTCCACAATGGAGACACTTATTCCTGACAGCAATTCATTTGTTTTAGGTTTTATAACCTAATACTAATTGTAAATCATCAACTTGTTTGCCACCACAGGGGTCAAATGGAAATGTGTAGGGAATTTAAGATAAACAGCTCTACCAAATAGCTGTACCAAAATACATAAATAAATAAACATTTCTTCCCCCACCATTTCTGTGTAATTATTTTTGAAATTGTATTCCCACAAGACTGAATATCTCTAAATGAGGGAAACCTTAAAGTAAGAGTGAATAACAATTAAAGACTACATTGGAGATGCTCATGGATAAGAAACCTTGATTATACTGGCAGGGTGTAATATCTTAATATACAATAAATTATTCTTGGATGGGGATGGGTGGCTGAATAAAATGGCCAGTACTATTAGCTTTTACAGCTTCTTCAGAAAATAGATGAATGCTATGAAAAATGACAATAATTACTTGTTCTGGCAGTCTGTGTCTATGAATGTATATATGCTTAATGTACATGCAAGCCCTGTTCCTAAGTCTGACTTTAATTCCAATTGTATGTAAGTCAGAACTTGTGCTCACAAATGGCTGCCTACTTCTAAAAACAGCAGATGGCATTCCCCTTCCTTGAGCTGTTGAACTGCTAAAGTTATGCAATATTTTCATGAACTGCTAAAAACCACCCCAAACAGTCTGTGTTTCAAGAACACATGGTTTAAATAGTTTATAAAAAATATTATATAATTTAAGTGATCCATTGGCTTGAGGAAGCAGAATGCTATCCATCATTTTTATTAATAGGCAGCTATAACGTAAGTAGGGGGTTATCTGTAGGATGAATATTCTTAACCCAGGGACAACTTCTAATAGAGAAACAAACAAAGCAAACAAACAAAATCCTAGAGGTTGGAAGTATTCCTTTAAATATTAAATATCATAATAGATCTACATTTCCTGGTGTCTCCCAAGCAGGAAGCATACAAATGCTTGTATGACATACAGTTCAAGAAAAAACAAATAGGTTGTAAAAAAGAATACACTGGTATAAAGATACTAATTCTTTCAGAATCTTATTTGAAAGAATGATTTGTATGACATATGTTATTAACATATTATGTTAATATGCCAATATACACAATGAAAAATTACATATTACGGATATATGCCAGAAAATAGTGTAGAACATATTCATCAAATAATTAAGAACATTTAGAAAAATCAACATTTACAGTATTTATCTTGCTTGTAAAAATTGCTTAAAAATAACAGGAAGTTATATTTTGTCTTCTTTCTTAATTTCTTCATGATGGAATTACTTTTGAAATTATACATTGTGATGTATTCAGCATTAATACATGTGCAGAAGTTATGTGAGACCTAGTGTAGTAGTGCCATATGCCATATATACTATACAGTAATTTCTCTAAAACTTACATAGCCCTCTACTGTTATCTGATTGTCCTCTGGATTTATGTAGCCCATACCTAATAGATCAAAGTAAGTCAAATAAACTCCTCTCCAAAGCATCATATGTGGCAACCCAAAGCATGAGGAACCCAACTCTTTAATCCTCCAGGTGCTGCATCGTTGCTATAGAAACAAAGACAATCAAAATGCTGCTTCATCTGAAATTGATTTGTAATAGAAGTTTGTACAACATCTGATGACCAGCATAAGGGCTTTGTTTCTTCTTCTGAGACAAATAAACAGATTTCAAGCCCTAGAATAAGTAATTCCTTCATTCCTATGGTATCCCCATCAGTAATTGGTATGCTACTACTCCCAAAAGTAAAGACAGTTTAATTTTGTTTTCTGTACTACATCACAACAAAAGGAGTGCTTCATTTTTTCCTCTAGAAATGAACAACATCAGGGACAAAGAAGATACATTCTGGGATGCCATCCAGGGCTTGACCTAAACTTGACAATTGTTTCTTTCAATTCAGTCTTGTTATTTCACCAGCAACATCCAGTGGAAAGCACTGAGATCTCCTACTAATCTATAGCCTCACTAATTCATGTCCACATGCATAACCTAAAATATATGTCAGGATTTATAAAATTACCATGCTAATTATGTATTTAAAAATTATACCAGTTGACACGTATGAAACTCAATGAGGAATTCATTCAGAAGTACACTAGTAATTGCATTTTACAAAATGTGAAATGTAAGATTCTTTACATTCTTTAATAAGAAATAAATTCTTCTTGAATAAGATTTAATAAATGGCTAACATACTATGGATGTAAATCACAGAAAAATAAAAAAAACAAGACAGATGTACAGTATATATGACTGAAATTTAAAATAACAACTTCATAATTATCAATGATGAATGTATTCTCCCACATATTTTGGGCAAAAAAAAAAAAATCAAAACCTAGGAAAATGGCTTAGTATGGAATGTTAGCTATTTCACCTTTGAATAATGTCATGAAGTTTTAAAGTGCTTTAGAATGTAGTCTAAACTACAGGTTTAGGCTAATTAAAACAGGTCTGACTTTTTAGAAGTCATTCATTGTTTTTTTCATTTTGGCAACTTCAAGATCTTTCTAGACTTCAACTTCTAGAATTTCCTGCCTGGGGAATTTTGGAAGTTGAAATGCACACACTTTTTTTTAACACCCACTGATTCTAACATTTACTGTATATCAGGTGTCTTCAAACTTGGCCCTTTTATGACTTGTGGACTTCAACTCCCAGAATTCCTCAGCCTGAGAAATTCTGGGAGTTGAAGTCCACAAATCATAAAAGGGCCACGTTTGAAGACCCCTGATTTTTATCATTGTAAATATAGCATTGTAAATCATTATAAAGGAAAAGATAGATAAAATTGCAAAAACTACAAAGGGATTGATTTTTAAGTGCACATATGAAGGTATTTGGCAGCATCCTGATTGAAGAAATAGATGAGGTGACAAATGAGCAAAACATGGTAAACACAGTATTGTTTTCTACTTAGCAGGAGGCATGGAGACCAGAACTCTGCTCTGCAGCAGATCACTGAGAATGGAATAAATGTAAAAAAGAAAGCTTATTCTATATTGCTTAGAAAAATTATACGATAAAATGAATTTGTCTTAGTTTAGCATTTTAACTACCCAATCATAGTAGAAATTACACTTCTAAATATCTGGCTAACGTTAGGGTGTTAATATGTGTTAATATGAGCCCATGTATTAATATGTTTTTTTCTAAAAGAAGATGGTTGAACTTGATAATCTAAATGATCCCTTCAAATTTTATTATTTTATAATTTTATAATGCTAATCAGCATATATGCATTTGGATAGTCTGATGGATGTTCATACATGTTTATATAAATATACTGTAGATAACTAGCTAGTTGTAGTTCCTATAAATGTAACTAGTGATCGAAGAGTAAAAGGGAATGAAATGTTGAGATGTTTTAAAGTTAATGCTTAATAATAATTTTAATATATTGTTAATGAAGTGACTCTTGGTTTACATGTTGCTTTTGTATTATTTGAAACAATTTGAAATAAATCAATGAATATGTTCAAAATAATAGTTCAATCAGTACCAAAAATAAGAGGGCAATTGTCAAGCCTATTGTGATCTTATTGCTAAGTCCAACAGAAAAACTAACTGTGGTTTGTGAACCATCTTCAAAATTAGCCCAATATATTGCAGTACATTACATGAGATGACAACACCTGCAAGCAGATAATCATTGCTATGTGTGACTTATCAGCAAAACAATCAGACTGAACTCTATTTAAATATTTTTTTTCTTCATATTGCTTCCTGATGGAGATCCATGAGTTGGAAGATGATAATAATAATAATAATAATAATAATAATAATAATAATAATAATAATTATTATTATTATTATAATAGGACCAAACTGGCCTACAAGAAAGACCAAATGAAGAACAGAATAGAGGCATAGGAAGACAAAGCACTACATGGCCAATACGTGAAAAAAATAGCTGGGGAAGCAGATAATAATAAGACCTGGCAATGGCTAAGAGCAGGAAAATTGAAGAAAGAGACCGAGGGACTAATTCTGGCTGCACAAGACCAAGCCTTAAGGACAAATGCATACAAAGTCAAAATTGAGAAGACAGCAACAGACAGTAAGTGCCGCCTATGCAAAGAAGCTGAAGAAACAGTGGACCACTTGGTAAGCTGTTGTAAGAAGATTGCACAGACTGATTACAAGCAGCGGCATGACAAAGTAGCAACAATGGTGCATTGGAAGATCTGCAAAAAATATCATTTGCCTGTAAGCAAAAACTGGTGGGATCACAAAATAGAGAAAGTCATAGAAAATGATAAAATTAAACTGCTCTGGGACTTCAGAATTCAAACAGACAAGCACCTGCAACATAACACCCCAGACTTAACAATTGTCGATAAGAAAGACAAAAAAGTCTGGATAGTGGACGTGGCAGTGCCTGGAGACGCAGAATAGACGAGAAAGAACTGGAGAAGATAACAAAATACAAAGACCTACAAATAGAAATAGAAAGACTATGGCAAAAGCAAGCAAGGGTAGTACCAATAGTGATAGGCTCCTTGGGTGCAATCCCAAAACAACTGGAGCACCACTTGAACACCTTTGGCATTGACAAATTTGCTATTAGTCAATTGCAAAAGGCGGCCTTACTAGGAACTGCTTCCATCCTGCGACGATATCTATAATACCATGAAACATCCATATCTGTCTATCCCAGGTCCTGGGTAAGGACTCGATAGGTAGACAAAATGCCAAATCCAGTCTGAACATCTGGCTGACTGTGCGATGATCCAAAATAGTAGTAGTAGTAGTAATAGTAGTAGTAGTAGTAGTAGCAGCAGTAGTAGTAGTAATAGAGTTTAGAGTTGTGGGTCTTTTAGTCCAACCACCTGCTCAGGCAGGAAACCCTATACCATTTCAGACAAATGGTTGTCCAGTCTCTTCCTAAAAACATCCAGTGCTGGAGCAGTCACAACTTCTGGAGGCTGGTTGTTCCATTGATTAATTTCTCCTTAGTTCTAAGTTGCTTCTCTCCTTGATTAGTTTCCACCCATTGCTTCTTGTCCTGCCTTCAGGCACTTTGGAGAATAGCTTGACTCCCTCTGCTTTGTGGCAGCCCCTGAGATATTGGAACACTGCTATCATGTCCCCCCTTGTCCGTCTCTTCATTAAACTAGACATACCCAATTCCAGCAATCATTCCTTATATGTTTTAGCCTCCAGTCCCCTAATCATCTTTGTTGCTCTTCTCTGTACTGTTTCTAGAGTCTCAACATTTTTTTTTACATTGGGTGACCAAAACGTTTACATCATGGTGACCAAAACAAGTTGAATATCATCTTTCAAGTGATGCATTTATAAGGCCAACATAGGTCATTGAATATAATGGTAAAATAATCATTCATTATACAGGAAGATTTGAGAATCACTCAGCTTTGGTTTAAGGCAAAATGGAACAAAAATTTACTGAGCATTTCAAGATAAGAAAAAAATATGACTTCCGGTGGTGACGTTGAGGTGGTGCAGGTGAAAGAGGACAGTCTCCATCCTCCAACTCTGATCTTTTCAAGTTTGGAGACCCTTCGAGGGCACAGAGAGTCTGGAGGGCTATGTGCGAAAAGGGTGAAGCCTTGGGGAGTAGTGAGGTGAGAGGCAAGCACCCACTACGATGGAGGAAAACCCTTAAATCCAACTTGAAAACTTTTGCTTTCAATAGATGGTGGATCCGAGGCTTCGACTAACCACAGAGGATGCAGAAGCAAGATATACTTAATGGACTATATCATAGAGTGAGATAAAAATTTATAAAAATATTCCAAAGTACTAGAAAAGTCTAAAATATTTATCTGTCTGTTGGTTTTGGTGTTGTAAGGAAGCTCAACAGAAGAGGTGACCCGGCGGAAAGAGCTGTGATTCAGCATTAAAATAGCCAGAGGATTAACAGGAGTGAGATAAAAAGACAGAAAAGTTTTTTTTTATTAAAAGTTTTACAATTTTACAATAATATCCCTCTCCCACTACCTCCCAACCCTCCCAAAAACCCTCCCCCCCTCTTCCCAGAGCTGAATACAGGGTTAACTAGAACTAAAAATACAAAACATTTAAACATTTAAACTTAAGTAAACCTGAAACAAAAATTATGTTAAAAAAAATCCAATATATATATATATAATAAAAAAGTCCAATATATATATATAATAAAAATACTTATTATCTTAAACTTTAAACTTTAAACATAAATTATTCAAAAGCTAAATAATATCTTTTAATATCATGCTTATACTGTATAAAATTTATCCATCTTTTCCACACCAAGAGGTGTTTCTCTTGCGATTGATCTTTCAAATAAGCAGAATTTTTTGCCATTTCAGATAAATAAGAAACTTTAAAAAACCATTCCTCCAAGGTAGGCAAAAATTCCTTCTTCCAATATTGTCCTATCAACAATTTGCCACTGTAATTAAATTTAACATTAAAATAATTTCTTTATCATCACAATCAACAATAATACCTAACAAAAACAATTGTGGAGTAAACTTTATCCTTCTCTTAAAAATTTTTTGAATATTCCACCATATCTTTATCCAAAAAGCTTTTATACTTTTACATGACCACCAAATATGATAATACATTGCATCCAAACAATCATATCTCCAACATTTAGGTTGCAAATTTGAATACATACGAGACATCTTTTGTGGATCAAGGTGCCATCTATAAAACATTTTATAAAAATTTTCCCATAAATTTTGAGCTTGCGTGAATTTAACATTCCTCACCCAAATTATCTCCCATGTTTCTAATAAAACCGGCTTATCAAAATTTTGAGCCCATTTAACTATACAATCTTTAACTAATTCTGTTTCTGAATCCAACTCCACTAATACATCATAAATTCTTTTTATATGAAATCGACTTTGATCTTTAATTTGTTTCCACAAATTTTCATCCTCTCTAATCAAACCCACTTTATAATCTATCTTCCACCCTTCCAATAATTGTCTATACTGAAACCACGAATAAATAATATTTTCCTGTGCTAATTCATCTATATGTTTTAATTGCCAATTCTTCCCATCCCAATTAAGTAATTGTTTATAAGAAATACTGTCCATCTTCACTCCTTTCCTTATTCCTTATTATAGCCCATAATGGAATTCTTGAATCTATTCTACATATTTCTTCCAAACTCGAAGTAAAGAAATTCTTAAAATATGAGACCTAAAAGCCCTATCCACCTTCTTATTATAAATTAAATAGGCATGCCATCCATATAATAAATCCCACCCCTCCAAAAGGAGTATATCTACATTTGTTAAATTAATCCAATCACTAACCAATGTTAGAACCACAGAATCATAATACAATTTGAAATTTGGTACCTAGAGTCCACCTCTCTCTCGTACGTCTTGTATAATTTTAAATTTAACTCTTGGTTTTTTCCCTGCCCAAATAAATTTGTTAATACCTTTCTGCCATTCATCTAAACTTACCTCATTCTTCAAAATAGGTATCATTTGAAATAAAAAAAGAAACTTTGGCAAAACATTCATTTTAACCGCTGCTATTCTCCTCAACAAGGATAATTGCAACTTTTTCCAATCATTTAAATCCTTTTGTACTTTAAGCCACAACTTTTCATAATTATTTTTATACAGTTTTGTATTAGAAGCAGATAAAAATACCCCCAAATATTTTACCTTATTAACAATTTCAAAACCTGTCAATCTAACTAAAGTCTCTTTATCCAAATTAGTCATATTTTTTGGCAATATTTTAGTCTTATTATTATTAACTTTAAAACCAGAAACTTGTCCAAATTGATTTAGCAATTGTAACAGCTCCATTACTGAGTAAGTTGGTTGAGACAAAGTAACAACCAGATCATCTGCAAAGGCCCTTAATTTATAATTATTCTTATTAATCTCTATTCCTTTTATTTTAGATGATTCACGAATTTTAATCAACAAAATTTCCAAAGTTAAAACAAACAACAAGGGTGACAATGGACAACCCTATCTAGTCCCCTTTTCAATTTGAAATACCTCAGATAAACCTCCATTAACTATAAGTTGTGCTGTTTGTCTTTGATAAATTGCTCGAAGAGCCTGTAAAATTTTATCTCCAAAATTCATTTCCTCAACCAATCTTAAAATAAATTGCCAATTTACCTGATCGAAGGCTTTCTCAGCATCTAGAAAAATCAATCCTACAGATATCTGATTATTCTTATACAAATATTCTATTAAATTGATAATTTGTCTAACATTATTCTTCATATATCTTCCAGTTATGAAACCTGTTTGGTCCATATGTATTACTTGATTCAATACAATCATAAGTCTATTAGCTAAAATTTTTGAAAAAAATTTATAATCTGCATTCAAAAGAGATATAGGTCTGTAATTTTTTGGTAAAGTAAGATCTTGATCCTCTTTTGGAATCAAAGATATAAAAGCCCTACCCCAATACGGGGGGGTCTCTGTTTCCTGTAATATCTTGTTAAAAAGTTCCTTTAAAGGTTCTATCAACTCATCTATCAAAGTTTTATAATAAATTGATGTCAAACCATCAGTGCCCGGTGCTTTACCTAGTTTTAATTGTTTAATTGCCATAATAATTTCATCTGTAGTAATAAATCCATTAATCTCTTGTTTCTGTTCTTCTGTTAACTGAGGAAAATGAGCATCATAGAGTGAGATAAAAATTTATAAAAATATTCCAAAGTACTAGAAAAGTCTAAAATATTTACCTGTCTGTTGGTTTTGGTGTTATAAGGAAGCTCAACAGAAGAGGCGACCCGGCGGGAAGAGCTGTGATTCAGCATTAAAATAGCCAGAGGATTAACAGGAGTGAGATAAAAAGAAAGAAAAGTTTTGAGGTAAATGTTTTAGCACAGAACGAAGAGGGTGAAAGATTGTGGAAGGAGAGGTTGGGAGATGAAAGACGGAGATGGAGTAGAAGGCAGAATGACTAGGAGGAGAGAAATGAAAGAAGACGATCGGCAAGCTGACAGCTGAAATGGTGGTGAAAATGGTGATCTGACAAGGACGGAAGAGCAGCGAACTGTAGAAGATTGTAGAAAGTGAGGTCGGAGGAGAAAGGAGGAAAGAAACGGCGAGAGGACATGCTGCAGTGGCGAAAGTGATAAGATCGGTTAGAAGGAGAGAAGATCGATAGAGAGACTGTGTGCCAAGTGCAGAGAAGCAGTAATCGGGGAAGATTGGAGAATAGTGAAGTCGGCGCAGAAAGGAGGAGAAAGTTTGAAAAGTGAAGGAATCGGCGAGAGGACGTGATACGGAGGTGAAAGTGACAGGAATGAATTGAAACTTGGAATTCTAGAGAGATTGGAGAAACAGCACGTTATAGAAGATTGGAGACAGTGAGGTTGGAAAAGAACGGAGGAGGTGAACCAGGAAGTGTGAAAAGTTTGGAAAGTGAAGGAGAAGGCGAGATGACGTGATTGGGCGGTGAGAGACAGGAATGGATACATGGACTAATGGTTGATGACATAAGTTGGGAGAAAAAAATTAGAGTCCTAGAGAGATTGGGTGTTAAATAAAAAAGGGAAAAAGAAAGTGAAGAGGATTAGAGAAGGAGAAGAGAGGACTAAAGTTAGAAAGGTTGCTGACTAAACAAAGAGACATAAAGAATAAAAAAGTATTTGATAAATAAGATATTAAGATGACAACATTGAGAACAGGGAAAAAAAACAATGTCAAGTTTAGCACTGACACCTTCATCTCCTCCTGGACAGAGAACAATAGAGGGAATGTTGGGGACAGAGAAGCAAAATGTACTATCAAATATGCAAAGCATGCAGACAACATTATTAACTATTCAAGAAACAATGTTAAAGATATAGGAGACAATGTCAAAAAACCATATTGAAATGAGAGGGGATATGAATAAATTAGATAATAAGATTGAAACAATACAACAAACAATTGAGAAAAATGAAGAAAGAATATTGACACTAGAAGAAGGATTGGATAAAATAGGGAAAAAAGTCGACACAGTAGATAAAAAATTGACGGGAACTAACAAAAAATTGGAAGAATCGAATATACATCTGGAAATGGACAGGGCGGTGTTTTACTTAAGATTTCAAAACATGGTGGAGGATAAGGAAGAGGATTTGGGCACCATTATGATAGAGCTGATAGCAGAGGCTCTACAAAGAGATAAACAAGAAATATTGCCAGAAATAGATGAGGTGTACCGAATCCACACAAATTATGCTTAAAGGAATAAACTACCACATGAGATACATATAAGATTTGCCAGAAAAAAATAGAGACCTAATATACAGGATTACAAGGAAAGATCCAATAATTTACAAAGGCATAAATTCAAACATTAAAACAAATTCCAAAGAAAGTGAGGGAACACAGAAGAGACTACAGATTTCCCAGTGCACATCTTATTAAAAAAAACATTCCAGTTAGATGGTTAATCCCAAGGGGATGCTGATAACATGGCAGGAGAGAAGGATTAAAATTGACAGCCTGGACAAGGCAAGAGAATTTTGTGAACAACTAGAAGGGCAAGAAGAATAGAATAGTAGTAGGGAAGAATTAGAATTAGAATCTAAAAGTCAGGAAGATCAGCAACTAGAATTAAAATAGAGAGAGAAGGAGATAGAAAGTAAGGAGGTAAAAAGACAAAGGAAAGAAAGAGGAACAGGTTTGAGAGCAAGACAAACTCAGAAGTAAAATAATGGATGAGAAAATTAGATTAGTATCAATTAATGTCAATGGCCTAAATGCACCAGCTAAAAGAAAACAAATATTAACTAAATTAGTCAAACAAGATGTAGACATAGTATGTCTACAAGAAGTACACATAAAAAGGCAACAAAGAAAATATTTGGAATTTCTGAAATTAGGAGAATTATATACATCACTAATGGAACAAAAACAGAGAGGAATAGCAGTTTATATTAGAAAAGGAATTAAAGCCAATTTAAAATATCAAGATACAGAGGGAAGGGTATTAATAATAGAAATACAAAAATCAGAAATCATGGTTATTGACAATTTATGCTCCAAATGAAAATCAAAAAGAATTTTATAAAGATCTACACCAAAAACTTATAGAAATTGGACAAGGAAACATCTGTATAATAGGAGATTATAATGTGATAGTGGATGTAAAAATGGATTATATTAGCAATATGAAAAATAAGAAGAAGCAGAAAACACTACCAAAAACATTTTTTGAGCTGGCACATGAATTTAATTTATTTGACCAATGGAGGAAACAGAATCCCATAAAAAAGGAATATACCTTTTTTTCAAATCCACACAAATCATGGTCTAGGTTGAATATGGCATGGATGAACGGGGAAATAGGACAAGAAGTGGAGACAATAGAAATAATGCCAAATATATGGGCAGATCATAATCCTTTGAAAATAGTGTGGACAGGTCAGAAAAAAGCAAAGAGAAGATGGACACTTAATAGCCAAATTTTAAAGGAAAGAGAATTCACTGTAAGGATTAAAAAAGAAATGGATTTTTTTTTTAAAGAGAATACAAAACAACAAACATAATTACAAATTATATGGGATACTGCCAAAGCATATCTGAGAGGTATAGCAATAGCATATACAGCTAGGAAAAATAAGGTGAAAAGGCAGACACAAAATATCCTTCTGGAAGAGATTAAAAAATTAGAATCCAAATTACAACATGAGCCACAAGATGAAATGATTAAAGAGGAAATGACTTTGGCTAAACACAAATTAAATATAGTAGAACAAGAGGAATTGACAAGAGAACTGAAAGTAACTAAACAATTTTTTTTCGAACATGCAAATAAATCTGGGAGATGGTTTGCTTACAAATTAAAAAAGGAGAAGGAAAAAAGATTTATTCAGGAACTACAGGACAAAAATGGAGAGTTGCAATATAAAATAGATGAAAAGAAAAAAAATAATTCAGAAATACTTTGTGTTTCTATATAAAAAAGAGGAAACAGAGGATGAGAATATAAAACAATATCTAAAGGTCAATAGTCTCCCGAAATTAAAAGAAGGACAAAGAGAATTATTGAATAAAAAAATAACAGCAATGGAACTAAGAATGGCAGTACAAAAACAAAACAAAAAAAAATAAAGCCCTGGGGCCAGATGGTCTACCAGGGGAAGTATATAAGACTCTTATAAGACCTGGAAATTACATTATTAGATGTATATAATGATGTATTGGAGAAAGCCAAATTACCAGACTCCTGGACAGAAGCCAACATAACTCTTATTCCAAAAGAAAATACAGATCCTAAACAAATAAAAAATTATAGACCAATCTTGTTGTTGAATTTGGATTATAAAATTTTTACTACAATAATTGTGGAATGACTAAAAATAATACTAAATCAAATAATACATTCGGATCAAAATGTTTTTTTTATCTACCAGACAAATTAGGAACAACATGAGAACGGTGTTAAATGTCCTGGAATATTATGAAGCACACCCCGAAAAACAGGTTGCATTAGTATTTTTAGATGCTCAGAAGGCATTTGATAACCTTAATTGGCAGTTTATGTTCCAACAGATAGAAGATATGAAATTTGGAGAGAAGTTTGAACAAATGATAAAGTCAATATACAAAATATAAAAGGCTAGAGTAATAATAAATGGGGAGAATACAGAGAAGGTAGAAATTAATAAAGGAGTAAGACAGGGATGTTCAATGTCACCTCTACTTTTTATTCTAACATTAGAAGTGCTATTAACTCAAATTAGAAACAACAGAGAGATAAAAGGACTAAAGGTTAAAACAGAAGAATACAAGACACAGGCATTTGTAGACGATTTGATGTTTTTTATAGAGGAACCATTAGAAAAAGGAAATATTCTAATGAATGAAATAGAAAAATATGGAATGGTGGCGGGACTAAAAATAAACAAAGAAAATACTAAAATATTAATAAAAAATTAACTGAAAAACAAAAAAGGGGATTAGAAGAAAATTTGGGATTGCAAATTGTAAAAAAGATTAAATATTTAGGAATTTGGCTCACCATTAGATGTTCTTCAATAAAAGAAGATAATTATAAAAAATTGATACTACAAATACAGAAAGATTTAGAGATTTGGGGGAAATTACAATTAACATAGTTAGGAAGGATTTCAGTGATTAAAATGAATATTCTACCAAAATTGTTATATCTATTTCAAACAGTTCCAATAAAATTGGGGAAAATTTTTTTTGACTAATTAAACTAAATGATTAATAAATTTATATGGTTAGGTAAAAAAGCACAAATAAATGTTAAAGCGTAACAGGACAGTAGAAGTAGAGGTGGCCTTCAGCTCCCAAAATGGGAAATCTATTACCAAGCAGCGGGGTTGCTTTGGATCAGCGATTGGATAAACTTAGAAAACAAAATGGTTTTAACAATTTAAGGTCATGATTTACAGGCTGAATGGCATGCATTTTTATGGGAAAAGATAAGGAATCCCACATATACTTTTATTAGCATCAGATAAGAGATGCATTAATTTGGACATGGGAAAAAGTTAAAAAAATATTATACCAAAATTCCAGTTTGGATCTCACCAATGGAGGCAATGATTCACCCAAACACACTGGATAAAACAAAGATGATATGGTACAAAGAATTATTAGATAACCAAGGGAAGCTAAGATCAAGAGATGAATTAAAGGAACAGAGAATAACTTTGATTAGTGGCCATATACACAGATACAATCAAAATATAGCAAAGACATGGAAGAGTATGGAATACGTCAGATACCACAGCAATTGGACAAAATACTGACAAACAAGGGAGGAAAAATTTTAATAAAAACCTATAAACTCTTATTAGAAGTTGAATTGGAAGAAGAAATAGTAAAGGGTCCAATGATAGCATGGGCACGAAATATAGGCAGAAATATAGAATTAGATCAGCGTTTCTCAACGTTTGTGTGACGGCGACCCCGTCACACAAACGTGCCATGCATGCGCGCCGCCCCCCATGCGCACCGCCCCCATGCGCGGCACGCATGCGCGGCACCGCCCCCTGAGGGGGGAGAAATGGCGGATCGCATTGTTTGGCGACCCCCGTAAAATGGTTGATCGACCCCAAATGGGGTCGCGACCCATAGGTTGAGAACCGCTGAATTAGATGAATGAGAAAGAATATGGAACAGAAATTACAAACTAACACTGTCAACTGCAAACAAAGAAAATCAATATAAAATATTCTACAGATGGCATTTAGCACCGGCGAGATTGGCCAAGATATATAAAAATCTGAATCCAGATTGTTGGAAATGCAAAAATAAAGAAGAAACATTTTACCATATGTGGTGGCAATGCCCCAAAGCAAAGATCTATTGGGAGCAGATAAGGAGATGGATACAAGAAATAACAAAACAAATTGAAATTAAACCCGAAATATTTCTATTAGGCATAATCAATCCAAAAATGGAAAAACAATTTCAATACATCATTATACATATAATAACTGCAGCACGCATTGCATATGTGCAATGCTGGAAAAGGGAAAACATACCAACAAATGCAATGATTATATGCAAGATATTAGATTGTGCTGAGATGAACAAACTTACCTTAGAAATAAAGAACAAAGAAGTTACAGAATTTTATGAGATATGGGACATGTATTACAATTGGTTAGAATTGAGGAATAAAAAAGTATGAGAAGTAATGTAAATAAATGTAAATAAATGTAAGAGATATAGGACATAGTATTGTTAAGAAAAAAGAAAAAATGTACTTTGTATTTTGTTGTTGGTAAAGAGAAAAATAAAAATTAAAAAAAATACTATTTGTGTAAAGGAATCAATTGAACTTCAAGTATTGGAACAGTTGAAAGAGATGTCATCAATAATGTGTAGATAGGAACAAGAAAGAAGAAAAAAATATCTATGCTGGCAACAACAAATGCAAACAAAATACAATGATAGTCTCATAATTCCTTTTAGTCATTCCTGGGTTGCTCTGCCAGGATATACATACTTGGTAGACTCATCCAAATAACTTCCAGCTGTAACAACATGCTACTTTGATCACCTGACCTTCTGAACTGGACAGCTATATGTCTACTCTCCTGCTGAAGCATGAAAAAGGATATGTGGCTTAGGAAAAAAAAAATAATGAGAGAGAGATAGTACTATAGGCAGAAAACAAACCAACTGCAGCTAATATATATCACAAGGATTAGTTCCTCTGCTGACTCTCATTAAAAGGCTAATGACTAGTGGACATGCATTAAAAGAACTATAATTGAACTCTTTCATAAATGGGTTCTCTGCAGAAACAGCAGGAAAAGTGATTGTGAGGCTAGCTGCCCTCCTAATAATTCATACAAACTAGGGCCTAGATTAGGTTTTCCTCAGACCAAACTGCAACATTAATTCTTCCCTTTATTTTGGTAACAGGCAACAGTGCAAATATGTAAAATATAACACACCACAGGTTAAAAGTTTAAGTTCTGTGAAGGGGCAGAAAATAACTAAAATCTGGAATTTTGTATGAGAACGTATAGTGTAAGATGTACTCTAACAATTTTTGGTAAGCCCCTCTATGCCTCCAGGAGGCTTTATAATGTATAAAGCATTGCAGATTGCATTGAGAGTGAGAGAAGAACAGAACTGTGCAGCAACAGTCTTCTCTCATACTAACTTGGAGAACATCCATTATATATCGCATGACAAAAGAAACAAAAGGCAAATTGAGAAAGGGTGGGAGTCCGCAAAGGAATGTTGCATTTATCTTTCTAATCTCTTGTTATACAATTGAATGGCTTTCAGAATGCTTCTTCATTGTTTTGTTTTTCCCTGCAATTTATGGCCTAATTAGTAATTATCTTTCATTGCTCTTACATAGCCTTCCACTCTTGCCAGAATTTTTCCCCAAGACTCATATTAGAATATTCATATTAGAAAGATTCTTTATAATTCAGTCTATCCACCAAGCACAGAGTCCCAATTGGCCCATGAGGGTGCACGCCTATGGAAAAGTGAAGCTCCATGCTTGGTGAATAGAAGGCATTATACAGAATGCAACTCATCAGATTAGGGAGTTTGAGGAAGGAAAGATTTGAGATATGTGCCATCTGAGAGGCCTTTTTTTTTTTCAGGAAAGATTAATTTCACCTCCAACCTCCAGAATTGTAGGAGTGTGCAAGTCTCTCTCTTTATGAATGGAAGCATGTGATGAAAGTTAGCCCAGAAGGAAATATTAAAAAGGGCAGAAAAATATATTTTTCCTCAAAAGGACTTTTTAAAACCAAACTTGGCCCCAAATCTATCTCTCTGCCCCAAGCAAGACTTTAGCCCTGTACAAATGCAGATGTAAAACCATCAGAAAGTTGAAGCCAGAGCAATCAAGAAGACAAAAGAGAAGATCTGCATACCCCACCCAAACTCTAGGAGTCAGCCCCATCACCTGGGAAGCAGGATATGATAACAGAATTAAACCACAGATATCAAGGCCTAGACAAACACTCAGAAACAGTCTCAAGGTTCATGCCACAGGAACAGGAAACTATTCCAAACAAAAGGCTAGGGGGGGTATAAAACCTACTGCCCATGTGCTCAATCTCTCTCTGTGCTCTCTGTTCTTCTCTCTCCTCTGTACTTTCCTGAAGAACTATCTTTCTGCAATAAACTGTAACCTTCTTCCCAAAGCAGTCACCATGTTTGCTTATTTATTCCCGGCTTGGATGAACCAGGATGAAGACTTTACTTCTAACAATTTGGCACCCCAGATGGGACTCCAAGCTAACCTCTCCAATGGACTGAGACTGGTAAGCCCCATCTTGCCGGCAGCAGACCCCCTTGTGTCTGTGGATGGGTTTCCCAGGCCTTGCCCATGTGGAGCTAGGGTAGTAAAGGGAGTTTTGAGAGTTTGAGCTCAAGGGCTGCTTTGGAAAGAAGGTGAAGGTGAGTACCTCTAAATTTTAAGTTTAAAGCCCAGGGGAACAAAGAAAATGTGTGTATTTCTGTTTGTGTGAGTGAGAAGACCTTTTTTTTCCCCAATCACAGTTGGATTTTGCTGCTTCTGGCCTTTCCTAGCCGCAGAAAGGATCTGTTTAATTGGCAGAACCTGGAAAGCATGGGGGTTGGCCAGAGCACAGAACCTTTTGTTAGGGAAAATGGAGAGGCTGTGTGAAAATGAAATGGAATGAGTGAATGAAAGAATTGGATTTGGGCAACTAGCTGGTAAGGCCCTGTAAGCAAAGCAAAGTTTGGAAAGAAGTCTCACAAGGAGACTTCGACTGTTAGGAAAGAAGTCTCATAAGAAGACTTCGACTGTTAGGAAAGAAGTCTCATAAGAAGACTTCAACTGTATTAGGAAAGAAGTCTCACAAGGAGACTTCGACTGTGTTTGGAAAGAAGTCTCACAAGGAGACTTCAACTGTATTAGGAAAGAAGTCTCACAAGGAAACTTCGAGTGTGTTAGGAAAGAAGTCTCACAAGGAGATTTCGACTGTGTAGTGTATGAAAGAAAAATAGACTTTGCTTAAGGCTTTGCTGGGAAACCAATTTGGCTAAATAAAGGTACTTAAAAGGGAAAATAAGAAATAGTGATTCTCTCTCTCTCTCTCCTCTATGCAACCACGTGGTATGTTTAAAATGTGTGCCTTCCCTAACTTGAGTTGTCTGAAATTTATGGTGGGAATGACTAGGATGTGTAAAACTAAGACTTCTGTTCTCTTGTATTTGTGTATATATGTTTGTCAAAGTCTGTGTGTGAGAGGTAAATGTGACTGTTAACTGTTTCAAATCCAAAGGAAAAAGAATTTTAAATTCTGCTAGAAATTCTGCTTAAAATAAGCCACAAAAAGGAAATACCTCACTCTGTTTGTCTGGCCAACAAACAGAGTGAAGAAAAAGAATTGTGTTTGTTTGTTTGTTTTCCTCTTTCTCTCTGTGTACGCTCAAGAACAGCCTTAAGTTACCAGGAGGGATTGTTTTAAGTTTATCTGTTGGAAAAGTTTCACTTGCATTTACTGTATGTGTTTTATCTATCCTTTTCCTGAAAAATGTGTGTCTATCTACAAGAGCCTTTTGAAGCTCAAGTCTGCTTGTGTGGGGAAATAATTTTCCTAAGTTACTTTTCATATCCTAAAACTTACTGGTGAAACTACTATGAAACTTTTCTGAAACAAATAAGCATTTTCTAATCTCTAAAATGATGTGGTCTATTTTAGAATAAATGTTCTCCTACCCTTGGCAAGTTGCACATCTCAAAATATTAGGCTTTTAAAATTATTTGGAGTTTTCAGCATTTTCAAACTGCCTGCAAGCTACCCCCCCTTCAAATTCTTTTCCTGCCCTTTGTTCTCCATACCTTTTGTCTGCCTCTCCTGGTAGAGTCCACCCAGAAAGCGGGGGGGGGAGAGACCTTGTTCTTGTATCTTTCAGCCCTGAAACCCTCTCCCAAGCCTTTGGAAGCAGAACACACAGACCCAGATGCTGCCTCCATCCATTTGAGCCATGGAATTGAGTTTTGAATCCAGCCATCCACTAAAAAGCCACCATGCAATCTGAGTGGAACATCTTCCCAAGTCCTACCATTTACCCAGATGCCTGTGAGAGCTGCAGAAGGAAGGTGGTGCCATGTGAAGCCTCAGAAGAGAAAATTAAGACTGTGGGGGGAGGGTGGAAACTCATTGTAAACTTTTCTTTCTTGCCCCATTTGTATTGTAACAAGCCAGTTGAATGTATTAATGGAGAGATGGCATTTAGGAATAGGTCGTAGAACAAGTACTGAACACCTTGGACTTCTATCTGGTGGGAGGGAAAACTTTTCCAGAATTGCCTGTTTGCCTGTTTGCCTGTTTTTATTGCCTGTTTTGTAGAAATAGCTGCATATGCACACATACACCATTCACACCATTCAGAGTCTATCCCCTCCACCTACCTTCAGTAAAGTTCCCCAGGCTGATTTTTGTTCTATTGCACCAAAGCTTTGTAGGACCAACTTCCAACAGATTCCAAAGGGGAGAGAACCAAGCCCCCTCAGGATTTGCAATTCATATGCCCTGACTAAGGAAGCAACAGGAAAAATCCCAAACTTATGCCCTGAATATTTTGCACTGTTGGGCTCAGATTGGGATTCCTAGAACTCATTATGTGCAATTTAAAGAAAAATTTAATAGCCTGGCATATTGGACATTACAAACCTGGATGCACTGAATTAAGAGCTAAGGCAGGAAACAACCCTTGAAATTGGGCAGCCAGTGGTCATGTACTAAGGAAAACCATGGCTGTGAAGAATTTTGGGAGGTATGCAAACCTGACTGGAAGCTAAAGGTGATATCCAACATTTGAAAATCATTGGCACAGAATATTGGACACTATAAATTTCTTTTCCACCTAATAAAATTTTGCCCTGACTTTTAGAACTTTATGGGTGCAAGCTCCCCTTTTGGGAGCCACTAAAGGGATCTTTTTTCTGCTGCCTCCATTGTCTTATTATTATTATTTTGCTTAACAGTTTAAAAGCTTGCCTACCAAGTCTCCCTGACCAGATCAATTTTAATGTTGTGCCAATAAGTGTGTCATAAATTTACACACTTAAGGCACAAAGCGGGGGATTGATGAAAGTTAGCCCAGAAGGAAATATTAAAAAGGGCAGAAAAATATATTTTTCCTCAAAAGGACTTTTTAAAACCAAACTTGGCCCCAAATCTATCTCTCTGCCCCAAGCAAGACTTTAGCCCTGTACAAATGCAGATGTAAAACCATCAGAAAGTTGAAGCCAGAGCAATCAAGAAGACAAAAGAGAAGATCTGCATACCCCACCCAAACTCTAGGAGTCAGCCCCATCACCTGGGAAGCAGGATATGATAACAGAATTAAACCACAGATATTAAGGCCTAGACAAACACTCAGAAACAGTCTCAAGGTTCATGCCACAGGAACAGGAAACTTCCAAACAAAAGGCTAGGGGGGGGTATAAAACCTACTGCCCATGTGCTCAATCTCTCTCTGTGCTCTCTGTTCTTCTCTCTCCTCTGTACTTTCCTGAAGAACTATCTTTCTGCAATAAACTGTAACCTTCTTCCCAAAGCAGTCACCATGTTTGCCTATTTATTCCCGGCTTGGATGAACCAGGATGAAGACTTTACTCCTAACACATGCTAGGAAAAAATAATAAAAAACAGAAAGAGTTTAAATGGTACAGTATGTGTTTATTAATAAAGACAGTTAATACATAGAAAAGGGAAATGTGTTTGTCTGATCCTGAGGCAAAAGAGGAAAGGACAGTCTCATTTGCTCCGCTTCCTCCACTTCACCATAAATGATTCTAATGATGTAATCATGTATAACATAATGACACTGTCATTGTTTTCATTGTTTTTCAATACTATTATCACTCCTTGTTAATTGTAACTGTCCTCCCCCACTGCTAGTCTGAGACATGCTTGGAATATAAATCCACAAGTATTTATCCCACAAGTTGCTGGGAAAGAACCTTGATTGAGGGCCTAGAGAACAGTAGAGAGCTTGATCTGACTCAATCAAAAGAGAATTTCCTTTGTCTAAACAATCCCCTAAATTGCCAGAAAAGATTTGAACTTCTGTGCCCATAAATATCCCCTGAACTAGCTTCTGTTATACACTAGAATGAGATTAAACTAAGGATCGTTTGCTTATCAGCATTGAAGAACACATTGTTTGTTTGTATGTCTACAGTGTTCATTTGAGCTTTTTGGCTTAATCAGTATGCTCTTTCCAAAGTCCAAACTGATCTCTGCACAAGTCTGAAGAGTGTTGATTTTAGCTCTGCAAATCTTTTATATATTTGTTTTCCATCTGTTGTAACATCTGCATTCATAGTACATTACTGATGTATCATTTTTCTGGCTTTATTTTCATTTTTATGGTATTGGGGTTTTGTATTTAATAAGGAGTTATGCACTAGGAAGGATATGATATGGTTTCTATTTTATGAATTTAAATTAAGGAGAGATTCAGAGATTCATGTGAATATAGGAGAACTCCACCTGATAAAATATACAGAAATTTCCATTCCTTCTAAGACCACATACAGTCATTGGTGAAACCATGGCATATTTTGAAAAGAAAATAACCATTCACCTTATTCCACCTAATTGAACTGTGATTTAATTCATGCCATTTTGCTCTATAATTGTTTCACTATAAGCTCCAGGGAAAAATCCTATGACTTTTATGCTCATAGTAAGGTTGCAGTAAGTCAGTATGGCTTCAAAGGTGTGCTAGCAGTAAGTCAGTTACATGATCAAAACTGGATCAAAATCTCAAGCTTCCTTCTTCCGTTATATATTCAAGATGGACAGTGTTTAATATTTATTTGTTATGTATATGTAGGGGTGTGGGTCTATACAAATGTTGCATATAGTATGTTTAGGTGTGTGTCATGCATGTGTTCACTTTGAGAGCAGGAAACTAAATTTCATTTTTGATGTTGCCGTTGTGCCCATAGTAAAAAATGACAATAAAGATTATCTTGTCTTGTCTTGCCTTGCCTTGCCTTGCCTTGCCTTGCCTTATCATCTTATCTTATTTTTTGGCATTCTATTGAAAAACTTCCTTACATGGCATAATATTTTATTTACTTTTTTATTGATTTTTAACTATAAACAGCCCATCTCCTTCAGATACAGTGATCAAAATATAGTTGATAGCTCATGCTAATTATGAACTATTTTACAACAAAATTATTTTGTTTGTTAAATCAGATTACTCCTACATTTCTAGCTACAAAATGTTTTCAGAAACAGATGTAAAACAAGTGAAATAAAAGCCTTCTATAAACACAAAGACACAAAATAAGACACAAAATTTGAGACTTAAAGACAGAAAAAAGTATAACCACAAATATTCAATATATAGAATAACAAAAATCTATCCAACCCAATCCAAACTAGAATAGTATTCAGTCAAAATGCCAGCAGAATATAGCCAAGTAAGTCTTCCAAGTTCCAAAGGGATTTTCCTTGTTTCTTGTTGTGATCAAGAGAACTTAAGCTCACATTAACCTTTGTTCTCTGCCAGATAATGATGAGACAAAAAACAGTTCTTTCATTGAATTGAAACTGTATTTGGACATATAGAAGGCATTGCCCATGAGGCACTCAAGGTTCAAAATATTCACCATGAAATATTTTTTAAGTCTACTCGAAATAATTCTGAAGCTGCAAGTGTATAAAAAAATCACATGAATTCTCCTTTCAAACCATATACAGCAAACTGGAAATGTCTGCAGCTCACTTTAGAATTGCATGTGAAATAGACTTTAAATATGCAGCATCAGTTTCTGAGCAAAAGGAAAAATTAATATCCACATATAGCATGTGATATAACTATTGTGTCACAAACAGGCTTGGCTCACAAATTATGCTAAAGCATAATGTATTTTTTTCTTCTCACATAACATAATGTACAAATTCAAGCATTATGATTTGTAGACTATGATTTATGGCTAAAGTAGTATATTCAATATACAAATATTAATTTATCAAATATTTTTTACATTGCAGCTGAAAAAATAAATACCCCTAATAACCATCCTTTAAAAATTCTGTGACAACAAAATTTAAACGTTTGAATGTCCTATTAATACTGGATATCAATATTAACAGTAAATCTTTCACCAGTGTTGTATTTTTATGATTATTTTTAAGTATTTTTAAAGTAGGAAAAAAGAGCAATACATTGCTTAAGAGAATTATCTGGAACCAATGTAGAACAGTCTAAATTCAACATGGTATTGATTTCATCACTTCAGTCAATTCTTTCAGGCTCCTGTTTGTGTGTGTGTGTGTGTGTGTGTGTGTGTGTGTGTGTTTGTGTGTTGTTTTGGTTTGGTTTTTTTGATTTACATTTTAGGTTTGAATAATGTTAACAAGCTGAGCTCCTAAAATGTTTTTAGTTAAGCACTTTCTCAGAAACAAGCATAGCAGACAGTCCCTCCATTTAATTTCCTTATATGTTAAACTCAGTAGAACTTCTGACATTTTTCCAATATTTTAAGAGACTTGTAGAGATGAGAAGTTCTTTTCATTTCTAACCACTGATTATTCTATTTAGTGGAAATTTCATTATCCCAGGAAGGAAGATGGGCATCAGATGTATTTAACCAAAAGGGGGGTAAATATACATCTTTAATACTGATGTTTTTGAGCTATAATGATTCTACAGTGTATACATTTTTTTAAAAAAAGTTAGCATTTTTTAAAAGAATACATTTTAAACAGACAAAAGAAAATTTTTATACCCAGACCAATATACTGCAAGGATTATTTTCAAATAATTACCAGGTTTATTTTTCAATTTTATAATATGATTGAAGAATTAAGAGGACCTTGGAGATTTAAGTTCTAAATACACTGATTCGAAATAACATTTGGGCCAATTTCCCTACAAATCAGCATACCTGCCTTTTTATAATTATTAGTCTGTATAGAATTGCCTGGGTAAAACTTTGTGGTGAACCAGTGGTACAAGGATAAATATGAAACTTTATCTTCCATTTACTAAATTTAAGTGAAGTGATGCATATTATTTTTTATATGTAAATGTTTGAAAGATTATTATACTAGAACTTTTAAAATTGTGGTGGCTACCTCAAAATCTCAATTATCCTTACAATAATTCCTTTTAAACAATTAGAAGAAGATCCAGTTTAATCTTTTCCTTAGCTAGGGATATCAAACTTTATAGTGGGGAGATTTTGCACTTATTTCCTCTTACCTTAGTCACACAGTGAACTTTGCAACTCAAGGTAAAATACAGAGGCAAATTGAAAAGATCACCCACGATCTCTTTAGTATACAGGTAGTCCTCAACATACAATCACAAATGAGCCCAAAGTTTCTGTTGGTAAGTGAGACATTTGCTAAGTGAATTTTGCCCCTTTTATGAATTTTCTTGCCATAGTTATTCACTGCAGTGAATCTCTGCAGTTGTTAAGTTAGTAACATGCTTCTTAGGTGAATCTGTCTTCCCACTGACTTTGCTTGCCAGGTTACAAAAAGTGATCACATGACTCCGGGACACTGCAACCATCATAAATATGAGTTAGTTGCCAAGCATCCAAATTTTGATCATATGAACATGGGATCTGCAACAGTTGTTAAGTGTTTTTAAAGTGCCATTGTAATTTTGAATGGTCACTAAATGAAGGGTTATAAGTCAAGGATTATCTGTATTAATAAAAGTAAACTTCAACCTACATATAATAGCTTATTGAATGAAACCACTGTAAATGATTTTGTTTGCAGACTTTTTTTAACACGGTGAAAAAAATGGAACTCTTACTGAAAAGCAAGCAAAGACAGATTACCATGATAGCAAAGTTATGAAATTAAAATAAAACATTTTGGAAACATTCATATGCAATAAAGTGAGCACTTATAAATGGTACTTCACTTTTTTCAGCAAAATTAACAGATGGGCAAAAGATCAAATGAAATATTGCTTCTGGAATTCTCCTTGTTCGTCAACATTGGTACTTCTTCCTGTTTTATCAAATGGAAAAAAATTAGTATCCAGCTATTAGATGTCTGAGAGAGAAGTAGGTTGTTTTGTTTAGACAACTTGTTGCAAGATATTGCTTAACATCATATATCCTGAAAAGAATGGAGGCATATGACAAAGTAGACCACAATCTAGTTTTTGGTAAACTAGAAAAATATGGGATAGACAACATCACCACCAGATGGATTTGTAACTTCCTGATAATGTACTCAAGAGTAGTCCTTAACGGTACTACATCTATATAGAGGGAAGATGGTATTATAAGGTTCTGTCTTAGACCCAGTATTCTTCAATATTTTCATAAATGACTTACAGTAGATTAGGGAATAGAAGGGGAACTCATCAAATTTCCAGATGACACTAAGCTGGCAGGAATAGCCAACAGGCCAGAAGACAAGCTCAGGATCCATAAAGATCTTGACAGACATGAACAATGGGCCCTATCCAACAATGAAATTTAATGTAGAGAAAAGGAAGATTTTACACCTAGGCAAGAAAAACCAAAGGTACAAGTACAGATTAAGCGAAACTTGGCTCAAAACAGTAACTGTGAGAGGGATCTTGGAGTCCTAGTGGATGATCACTTAAGCATGAACTACCAGTGTGTGACAGCAGCCAAAAAAAGCTAACACAATCCTTGGTTATATAAACAGAGGCATAGAATCAAAATCATGTGAAGTATTAGTATCTCTTTATAAATCCTTAGTAAGACCACACCTGGAACACTGCATCCAATTTTGGTCACCACATTACAAAAAAGATGTTGAAAAAGTGCAAAGAAGAGCAACTGATATGATTAAGGGTCTGGAGACAAAAACATATGAAGAACGGTTGCAGGAATTGGGTATGGCCAGTCTAGAGAAAAGATGGACTAGGGGGTGACATGACAGCAGTGTTCCAGTATTTGAGAGGTTGCCACAATGAAGAGAGGGTTATATTTTCCAAAGCACAGAAGGTAAGTCAAGAAAAAATGGATGGAAACTAATCAAGAAGAGAAGCAACCTGGAATTAAGGAGAAACTTCCTAACAGTGAGGACAATTAACCGATGGAACAGGTTGTCTTCAGAAGTTGTGGGTGGTTCATCACTGGAGGTTTTTAAGAAGAGACTGGACAGCCACTTGTCTCAAACTTTATAGGGTCTCCTGATTGAGCAGGGGGTTGGACTAGAAGACCTCCAAGCTCCCTTCCAACTCTATTTGAATTGATTTTCATTCTAGTATAAACTAAGGGCAAGAAGAAGGCAGAAAGGCCTGATTAAAATTTTCAATTATCCATTAATCAGGAATGATTATAAAGATCACAGGGTAGCTGGAAACAAATCAAAAGTCCCAAAAGTATTCTATCTATAGCTTTCCAATTGAAACACTGAGATTAAATAATGTTTTGTATTATCTTCTATCTTCTAGTGGCTGGATATTACATGGGATCTGTAAAATCCTGAAAATAGATCACATTTATATTTGGTTAGAGATGGTTGCTCCCCTGTCTTCTATTTTATTACCCATGGTGAATTTCCTGCTTCATGGAAAACTGAATATAAAGTCTGAAAAAAATATTTTTCACTCCTGTCCAGTCTTCCAATTGATGTGTATGTTTGTGCATATGTACAGTAGTCTTTGATTTACAAGAACCTTGAAGCTCTTTTGATGGGTTTCATCTATCGGAACCATGACACATTCATTTAGTGACTGTTCAAAGTTACGTGCCACTGGAAAAAAGTGACCTTTTTTCCCACTTAGACTGTTGCAGCATCCCCATGGTCATCTGCTCAAAAATTGGTTATTTGGCAATGTCATGTCCCTGGATCATGTGATCACCATTTGTAACCTTCACAGCCAGCTTCCGACAAGCAAAGTCAATAGTGGAAGGCAGATTCACTTAACAATGGCAGGATTCATTTAACATTTGCAGTAATTCACTTAACAACTGTGGCAAAAAAGGTTATAAAATAGAGTGCGATTCACTTAACAACTGTCTTGCTTAGCAATGGAAATTTGGGCTCAATTGTGGTTGTACAACAAGGACTACCTGTATGGTAATATAATCCAAATTTAAGATAAAATAAAAGCAAAGTATTCTGTAAAATCTGACAAAACAATATTCAGTCCTGTTAGAGGCCATTTAAAGCCTTTATACTTGGGGGGGGGGGACCAGTAACATAACCAGTAACATAACATAACATGGATGTGTGAATGGATTTGTGATTCTCCTGTCCCTTCCCCCAAATTTGGTTTTTATTACATTATATTAAAAAAGAAAGAAAGGAACCTGCTTAAACTGAGGGATAATTTGAGTTGGTTGTCTTATTGTCATTCTAAATAGGCAGTTTAATCTGCATAAACCACAGTGCTGAGCTGGAACTGCTATTCAACATTTTCAACTGCCAGTTCAAGTTCTCCAAACACACAAAAAATACTTTACCCACACTAAAAAGTTTTCTTCTTTTTTATTAAAATGACCGAAAAGGTTATTCTAGGATATGTGGTTATTGTAAACTAATTCAACCCTGGACTTTAGTGCTTTATAATAATCTTATCCATGACAACCACTCCCTTAATTTGAAATGGTTTATAGTTTAAATAATGAAAAACACACCAAGTCCCACAAGACTGGCATCAAAAACGTCATTCTGGTTAATCGATTTAAAGGGTTTCCTTTCCTTGATGTGCCTCATTTTATTTTTAAAGTCTGATAAATAGCCTTCTATCTTCAAGTGAAGCTGTTTGCAATAGAAACTTTCTTCTCCCTTAATTAATTTCATTTCTCTCCTTTTTTTTTTTGATGTCTCTTAAACATACAGTTGGATCTTTGATTATTCACCTGATCCTTCTGTTCTTAATCTCTTTAATGGAAATTTGCTTTCTGTTTTGTTCCTCAACAGAAAAGAGTATATTGACATGTAAACAGATAGCACAATATGCCTTAAATCAAATTAACAACTATAAATTATTGGTGGTATTACAGATTTAGGTCTTCAATACTATTTGTCTTAGGTAAGTGAGGCCCTTTTGAACTTGGTCACAGTGAACCTGCTTAATATATATAACTCACCGTATCCAGGTGATATGTAATAACTATAAAATGTTATATTGAGGGAAATAATACTGTGCTAATTTTTTTCCCTACATTTTTTCTTCTCTTGTCAAAGAAAACTCTGTTTTTCTATTTCATTCCCACACATTTTAGAATTGCTTGAATTTTAGTTTTATTCAGTAGATGGCTTTATTGTTTTAAGTGGCAAAGCTTACTTCTATTACATTCTAACATAATTATTATTTGGCAAAATCCAAAGCTGCTCAGGTTCTCAAACAGTGAAAGTCTGACATTTCTCTTGAATAAAGTATGGGGAAAGAGAGAAGCTGGACAGATGATTGAACAATTATAAAGATTCAATTTTGGTCACCATATCACAAAAAAGATGTTGAGAGTTTGGAAAAAATTCAGAGAAGAACAACTAAGATGATTAAAGCATATGAAGAACGGCTGCAGGACCTGGGTTTGGTTAGTGTAAAGAAAAGAAGAAATAGGGGAGACATGATAGAAGTGTTCCAGTATCTGAGGGGCTGCCACAATGCTGAGGGGCCAGGTTGTTCACCAAAGCACCAGATGGAAGGACGAGAAACAATGGTTGGAAAGAAGCAACCTGGAATTAAGGAGAAACTTCCTGACAGTGAGGACAATCAACCAGTGGAACAGCTTACCCCCAGAAATCGTGGGTGCTCCATCACTGGAATTTTTAAGAAGAGACTAGACATTCACCTGTCTGAGATGGTATTGGTTCTCCT
This sequence comes from Crotalus tigris, assembly GCF_016545835.1. NCBI lineage: Eukaryota > Metazoa > Chordata > Lepidosauria > Squamata > Viperidae > Crotalus > Crotalus tigris. The sequence goes on from NW_024096576.1 coordinate 1,572,343, forward strand.
GCTTAAGCAGGGGGCTGGACTGGAAGACCTCCAAGGTCCCTTCCAGCTCTATTCTATTCTATTCTATTCTATTCTATTCTATTCTATTCTATTCTATTCTATTCTATTCTATTCTATTCTATTCTTAACTTTTAATGAAAGTAAGTGCAAGCACACTTGGGGGAAAATGCATTTCCCCCCTCCTTAGATTTAAGTTATAAAGAAGGAGAAGAAAATTTTATAACAACACTGAAAAAAAATGCAGTCAGAACTCCTAGGGATCAGAAAACTTTGCTATCAGTAAAAACACTAAGGAAATGCTGCTTTATTGTGAAAAATCAGGAGTGAAATTTGAACATGTTTCCTTATGTGTCTTATGTAACAATTCATCATTTTTAAAAATTGGCATGGAGCATGTTTGCTTGCCAACCACTAATACCCAGTAAGGAAGAAGAAAAAAGGCAGGGGATGGGGATAAGTGAAGGACAAATAAATATTTTTTGGTATAAGTTGGCAATTCCAACTCTGGGCAAATAAATAAATACACAAGTGAATAAAATGGTAAGACCTTGTTTGCATTCTTACGATTGTTCAACATTTCCATGGTCACATGATCAACATTCAGGCACTTGGCAACTGAATCATATTTATGATGGCTGCATTTTCCGGTGGATCATCTGAATATTGTTTGTGACCCTCTGACAAGAAAAGCCAATGGGGAAGCCAGATTCACTTAACAACCATATTGCTAACTTAACCACACAGTGATTCATTTAACAACTGTGGCAAGAAAGGTCGTAAAATGTGACAAAATTCACTTAACAAATGAACAACAAAAAAATCTGGGCTCGGTACAAGGACTACCTGTACTATGAAGAGATATTCCAATTAGACTGCCATTTGTTATGTGATTAACAGAATAACAGAGTTGGAAGGGGCCTTGGAGGACTTCTAGTTCAGCCCTTGCTTGATTAAGTGCAAAATTAAGTGTGGCATTTTGGGGCAGAATGGGATCTAATGAACTTAATTAATTCTGAGTTTGATTTGAAGTAGGCCCTTGGATTTTAACAGCCTTGCATTTGCAAATCTGTGAATTCAATACAACATGGTAAAAACTGAACTAATTTTCAGGACCTGAAAAGTACAGCACTGAAACTTTTTACAAAGTATCTCCAAATCTAAGATTAACTTATGTTTTGTGGCAAAATGGAGTAAAATTAAAATTCAGCCTTTTTTTGATAACTTGGAATGAATCTGAGCATTCCCAAACCCATAGTAAAATCCATGTTTATTAGATGTATCAGATAAATATAGAGTTTGGCATTTGGCATTCCAGTAAATTTCAGTTCTCAAAGGGTTACTTCACATTAATTCCAGATAAAGCTCTCCACAAAGAGGAGGATATTTGATTTGTATGGCTTTAAAGTTTTAACAGATGAGCCTATTCCTGTGAGACCACAGACCATTTACCATCACTAGATTGATTTCTTTCTGTGCTAAAGGCTTGATAGTTTTCAACATAGTTCATTTTAAGCAGAGTGATACCTCAAATATACATTAACTAAAGAGTCTTTAGAGGCTGAATTAAGGAGATGAAACTCTGACAGCAGGGAAATAGCAGCATTTAATAAGTAAAGAAACAAAACGATGTCTTGATAAGTTTAATATAAATAAAATCAGACATTATAATGAATACAAAGCTCAAAGTAAACAAACTCATGTTTCGTACTACAAAATAGATATAAGGATTTGAGTTTTGATTAGTTAAAATAAATAGATTGAACAAGCAGCTTGTTTCTTTTTGCCTCCATTGTATTCAATTTCTTTTTAATTATTTTATTGCTTCGGTACACAGCAGAAAAACAAAATAAAAATATACAAAAAAACAACAAAAAAGCAGAACTATGTTTCTGAATTGCAGCTCTTAAACAAAGCATTAAAGTTTGATCACATGGCATAATATTGGTTGCTCTTTCTGTTATATCAATAAAGAGCCTTTCATAAACAAATAATAGCTATGTCATCAGTATAAGATGTGGGTAGCACTGGTCTTCAGTTGTAAAAGAGCCTTTTTTGCTGTATCCCATTATAGATAAATCCTTTGTTCTTCATACAGCTATCTAAATTCACATACTTAAAATATATTACTATTCCCAAAACCAAATAAATAAATGTTATCAATGTTAGATCAAACCAGAACGATATATCATATGACTAAATGCTTATGATACAAATGTATCGTTCCAGAAAAATGAAATTGACAGTCAAGTATTTTTACACATTTCTGTGGTGTGCAGTAAACATGAAAAACAATACTTTGTTGAATTAGTCGGAATATGTAAGCAATAAGATTATTCTAACATTCCAATGATTATTCTGCCTTAACCATTGATTTGTTAATATGGGATATTTCAACTCTATTCCAAACTTACAAAAATGGATATTTACTTTAATAACATTCCTAAGCTGTTTATAAAAATAATATATTGTTTTCAGCTACTTCCTCTACAGTTAGAGTTTATAATCTATTTTCTGCCAAAGTTTTGGGCATGGTGTTCAGACATTCAAAAGTTAATGCCCTCTCCCCCGTGTGTGTGTGTCACAGAAGAGAGAAAAGTTTCAATACAAGGGAATAAACATATTACAATGAGTAAATAAATATAATTTAATTTAAATCAAATTTAAAATTTTGCCTAGTCCCTGTCCTTTTTTTCCTTGGCTTCACCCACTTTGTGAAGTATATTTTCACCATGCTTGTAATAATTGCTACTTACACAGTTAATGGAAAACAACTCTCACAGTTTCAAAGGCGAAGTGGAAACAAACTAGCCTGTTCAAAAGAAGGAGTCAAGCCTGTTATTAGGACAAAGAAAAGGAAACACCAGAGAATTCTGAACACACACACACACACAAACACTGTATCCTGGAAATCTTGTTGAACCAAAGAAGTTGGTGAAATGTTTGGGTTGTGACTTTTATTATTTCTGTGAAGTGTTTGATAGCTCACTTAAGTAGTTTGTTGTTTAATGTGGCATGGAACTTGACAATGCTATTTGAAGGCCCAGGGTAGTAAAGTCCCCAATAGTTCAAAAATATTTCTGTACACTTATTTTATTCATGTAATGTTCTTACTTGCACATTCATCATCATCATTATTATTATATACTTCTCTGTCTAACATAAAGATCATCATGGTAGGATACATCTCTAACTTCATCAAACTTAGTATTACTTCTACTGACTGACACTAGCTCACCAAAATTTCAAACTGATAAACTATTTCAGTTTTAGATATATTTATGCTGTGCATACAGCATAGAGTCTCACTGATATGAATCTTTTCACTTAAACCTTGAGAAATGCTAAGAGGTGCATTTTTCTAGGAACTCTTTTGAAAAAATAAGAGATCATCAGTATACCTGCAGTATAACCAGCAAAAACATAAAGTATTGGTTCTGTGATTAAGATGTTTGACAAGGACTGATAAAGCTTATGGATAGTCCTCACTTAAAACTGCAGTTAGGCCTGGAATGTTAGTTGTAAGCTATTACAGTTGTAATTTGAGGCACTCATGTGACTCTGATTTTATAACAGTTTTTATGGTGGTCATTAAATGAATCATGAACTTCTGCAAGCAATTATAACTTGGTAAGAACAAAGTGAAAGAAAAGCAAAGTGGGTTTTCTACATGCTGGGAATGATTTTCAAATGCAATGGACTGTAATAATCTGTGTCTAGTCTAGTGAAAAGAATGACTAGTGGTGACATGATAGCAGTATTCCAATATCTGAGGGACTGTTGCAGAGGAGGACAACCTATTTTCAAAGGACCTGAAGGCTAGACAAGGAAAAATGGATGGAAACTGACCAAGGAGAGATTTAATCTAGAAACAAGGAGAAATTTTCTTACAGAACAATTAACCAGTGAAACAGCTGGCCTTCAGAAGTTGTACTGGAGGCTTTCAAGAACAGACTGGACAGCCAATTGTCAGAAATGGTATAGGGTCTTCTGCTTGATAAGGTCCTTCCAACTCTGTTATTCTAACTTATTGTAAGTTATGAATAGCTGTGACAGTAGGTTGCTGCAACCAGTTGTAAATGTCAGTTGGTTGCCAAGTGCCTGAAATGTAGTTATGTGACTGCAGAATGTGTGGGTGACATTTTTAAAATGGCCAGAAGTGCTTTATGAGCTATAAAGAACTCTTTACGAGGCTGTTGCAACTCCAAACAGTTGTTAAACGGCCAGTTGTAAGTTGAAGATTCAAATCTTCCTATGGGAGCTTACTGGGTAACTCTGAACCACTCAATTGAAAAAAAAATGTATGTACATTTTCTTAAAATTTTGGAGGGCAGATGAGATAGAAATCTAAATAAATAAAGAAGCAAGTAATTTGAATTATTATTTTATTATTAATGAAGAAATTATTATAAGAAATATGTTTTTATGAAGGAATTCCATTAGCTTGGGATTGCTACAGAGAACAATTTTAACTTAATTTACTGATTTTTCTGAAATTACTGGCCAACAATTAGAACACTAATCTTAAAGCCTAGGCAAAATGTTCTGGCTTCAAATATTCAATGAACAATTCTAAAAAGAAGCCCAAGAATGATAATTGCAGCTGCTCACTTAATCATGTAGTGTAGAGGTCTTCAAACTTGGCCCTTTTATGATTTGTGGACTTCAACTCCCAGAATTCCTTAGTCAGGCACGCTGGCTGAGAAATTCTGGGAGTTGAAGCCCACAAGATATTAAAGGGCCAAGTTTGAAGACCCCTGATGTAGTGAATGATTAAAACTACTCTAGCCTGCTTTAATAACCTAGCTCTAAAGAGGACCAAAATAAACTGATTCTGTATTAACTGAAGTTTCATGGATAATTGTTACTTAATTAACTTTTTGTAGAGAGAAGATGCTTGTTCAAGGCAGGAAAAGGTGTTTCTGATAACCATAATCAGATAATAAATGTGGCATTTCCATGCACTGAATAGGGCTCATTGCCATGCAGCTGTACTGCTAACAGATTTTTTTTTTTTTTTTTTTGTCTCTACGTAAATTCCATCTGATCTTAAACTTGATTTGAACCTATGACTGACTCTAGCAATGAAAGAGAAATCTGTACTGGATATCTTTTCTAGTGAATTAATATTAATGAACAGTGAAATCCATTTTGGCTCCCCTTGCTAGTATTCTTACTACAAATACTTTGTTTGTGAATTGTATAAAAAAGGATACCAACTTTATAAAAAGAAAAAAATATGCATATAACTGTGTATATTAGGAAAATTACACAGAAAATCAATTTCAGAAATTAATAAAATTGCAAAACATTTGACTGAATAAACTAATGTAGGTCAATATCAAAGGCCAGAAAACAGAACAGAACTTTTCTATCACCATTTTATGGAACTGTTTTCCAGAAAGGACAGGAGTCACAAGATGTCTGATTCTAAGCCCAGATCTGCAAAGGCATTCTAAAATACTGTCCTGGTTCATAGTACAGAAAAGCTGCTGAAAGATAGGGAAACTAACAGAACTGCATTAATTCACAGCAAAAGTTATTCACTGACACAAATAAGGTTTTTCACTTTTCTAATCCAATCTGAATCCAGAATCAGATTGGAACAGATCCTACAGTCAATTTGTTCCAAACCACTTTTCAGTGGAACACTCTGAATAAGAAAATAAAATTGACTTTGTACATCTTTTTTTAACAAAATGTACTTCATAGCTAATTCATTTTTTAAAAAAAACCAAGAACTTTTCCATCATAAAATCATTACCTCTAAAATTTAGTAAATTTCAATAGCATGCCTGGGAAAAAATCAAGATAATTTATAATCCCAACATTGAAGCATTTGTCTAAACATCTGAGCTCAAAGTGAGAAAATGGTGTCATATGTATAGGTTCACTCATACCTCTCTCCTGTCTCCTTGTATTCAGGTAGAAGATCTTAAGAATACTTGGGTGCTTGAATGCAGACTAAATTGCCAAGGTGATCTAGAACCCCACTGTATTGGGACTACAATATCTGAAGACATTCTACGATGGCATCCAATGTGGGGAACCACATTGAGTCTGGGGGTCTAAAGTTGGGCATTTCTGAGTTATGACATATTGTCTGTTCTTAAATATCTAGAGGTACCAGCACCATTATTTGTGGCCCTGTATTATTACATTATATTGTAGGTTTTGAGTTCAGCTCTTTGTTATGTAACTTGCTCCTTCCTAAACTTAGAAAGCCTCAATTTTCTGAGCAATGGCAAATGATTTTTTTTCACCCACATTCATTTTCTGAAGTTAAAGTTATTGAAGAGAACACCTATTTATGAACAATGTAATTACCTTTAATTAGAAATTTTAAACTACTAATCTTGTACTGGGAAATGAATATGAAAAAGCCAAAAAGTAATCCATTTCTTGTCATTTAGGACCTTTTCTGGTTGAAATTATGCTGCCTATAAATGAATCTGCAAAAATATTGCAGAAAAAAATAGAACCAAATGCAATGAAAATATTTTACTGGTAAATAGCTACATATATTGAAAAAGTAATAAGGCAGTGAGCCTTCTTTGTTTTCACTAGTATGATCTATGTTAAGCATGACAGAGGGAATGTTTCAAAAATTGCAATTCTACCAACTTCCTTTCAACACTAGAACATAAAGCATTGCTTTGCTCCTCTGTCATTTGTATTAAAATTTCATGTAGGTAATTCTCTTCAATGTAGCTTTCTGTTTTATGGTAATACTCCTCGGTTTATTTTTTCTTTATGGCCCAATGAGTGTTTGGTTTCCTGTGTCATATTTTATGAACTGTTCAGAAACAATCAACCTACTTCATTCCTTTCTTCCAGTTTGATCTCCTTTCCTTCCCTACAAGCAAGAAAATCCTTCTAAAAAGGGTGACAGCCTTCATATTCAGAGACTATGAATTATAAGCAGGCTCCAGTTTGAGATGCAAACCTGCTCTAAGATTACTCAGTAGAATTTCCCAGGGCAAAATTGTGCTGAAATATCCAATTAGAATCCTGTAAGTAGGCATGAATTTCATTGTAGTTAAATATTTGCTGACAAGCTGGTCTTTTAGTTTTTTGATGAGCATTGACTGGAGAAATCTGATCCTGATTGGCTTTCTTTGAGCAAATGCTTTCCCATTCAATCTACTTTCTTTCTTCCAGAGTAGCCATTATGCGTCAAACAAGGGGAGCACTCTTTCCAATCTTATTATTTACAAATACTGCACCTTAACGGAATATTATCATTGGACTGACCATTTCAAAGTCGTGGTAGTGGTGGGGGGAATGGAAGGACTCATGAAAGAAAATGCTGGAAAAATTCTGATCTAAGACATCCATATTTCTAAATGAAGGTGATGTGGTTATGCCACACTAAATTTGGTATTAGCATAATGTTTAAGCGCCTCATCTTTCTTTACTGAACAAATGTTAAATGTTGTAATATTATAATTATTATAAATTTGTTATCTATATAGCTTTTCTGAAAAAAATGTCAGATGAAATGAAAAACTAGCCTGCATTTTTATTACTGACTTTTCTAGTAATTTTCTTCCTTTTCTTTGCCATTACTTTTAGCCACCTTGTAAAGGGTGAACTTTTTAATCCCTCATTTTGCTCTTCAACTTTAAACAATCAATATCAAACAGAAACTTTATGCTTCTTAAACCCCTGGAGGAGCTGTGAGAACTCATGTATGATGATTCACATTGTAAAACAAATGTTTGAATATAAAGCATTTTTACTGCTGAAAATTAGTATTAATTTTATTTTGGAAAACATGGAGCTATATTATAAAACAGGGTTTCATTCTGAAATATGATGGTAATAATATCAACAACGATATAACAACTAGGCTATTACAGCAATTACAAATGCACTTTTTTTTTTACTTTTAGCAGTAAAGATTGAAAAGCCCTATTCAGCAGAGCATTAAAGGCATGGACCACATACTATGACATCATTAGATCAAGCAGTAATGGAGCAGTGTTCAAACTGCCAGTTACAGGGTAGTGAGTTGCAATGTTTGTCCTGCAGTAATAATTTGAGGAGAGGAGGCAATTCCAACTCCTATATTAAGGCAATACCTTTAGTGGGAGAATGCAAGAATCACAAGAATGTATGGGAACTTTCAACAGCTTCAATTCTTCCTGAGGATGGATACTATATTAGCTATTATTTATTTTATGGATGTTTTTATTGCTTTAATGTTTTTTTTAAATTGTTCTAATTGTTTTATAATTTTGGAGTTATAAGCCACTTGGTTGAGTTGGGCAGCTATTGAATGAATAATCACAGTAAAAAGAATTTGTGAGAAGTATGTGCAAAGGGAAGAATTGTCTAATGTAGAGATTGACAAGCTTCTTAGTAATGCTTTCACTTAGATACTAATTTTTTTTGTACTATATCCATTGATTGGAACAAAATATTATCTCAAAGATGTATTTGCAACCATTTTTCTTAGAATAATGCATTTCTGTGTGCCACATATTTGTGCATGATTTTTTTTTGAATATAACTATCATATAGAAATATATCTTACATACTTTTTATTAAAGTTGTAGTGTTACAAAACATAAAAGCTCCGGGAGTGTAGCTTTACAGTGATTCACATCTGCCCCAGGAAGAGCAAATTAGATAGCATACAAGCCAAATAGATTCTTCCCCAAAGTCTGGTTGTAGTTTTGAAATCTGCATTTAGTGATGGAATTGTAATTATTTCAACTAGGCTAGGGACCAACAAACAATAATTAATACTCCATGTTTGAAAATATAAAGCCTAATGGTACAAACAACGAGACCCACATATATAAAGTTAAAACTACTTTATTGTTCTACGTCTAGAGTCCAAAGGCATTGTGTGTGTATATGTGAGTGTATGTGTGTGTAATTGTATTTGTGTAAGGAGTCCAGACTAATTCCCTGCTTCAGCTGTCCTCCTGACCTGGAGAGTTTACTCCAATTTATCTTTTTACAAAACAGATTGGTTGATAAAGTGAAGAAGTAGAAAGACAAACATATTAAATTTATATAACGTTAAAGACCACTCAAACAAACTAACAAAAATCAAATTAACAGAAACAAAAATATAGTTTAATCTAATATTTGAAGTGGAATGGATGGATGTATCTATTAGTCACAAGGTTAGTCACAAGACTATTCATAAGTAGAATATCCCCCTGTGGTACAGTGTTATTTGATGATAGTAACTATCTTCCACTAAATCAGATAAGCAATTCAGATTTTGCTTATAATGATTCTTGTTTTACATTCTTATCTACTTCTTCATACATTTATCTGTCTCAAGAAATTTGTGACTAAGAAGTGAAACAAGAAGTTATTTCTGGTAAAAAAAATCCACATTTTCCCTCATTCTTATCCATTCTTATTGTTACTGTACATAGTGATTAAAGCTTACAATGAAGAGTAATATTAACGAGTAATTTTGGAAAAGAAATAGGTAATTCAAAGATTCTATAGCCCCTTATATTATCCACTGTGTAACACCTAGGTTTGCTCGGAATCAAGCAGCCTTCTTCATACTACAGAATTAACTAGAAGAAAAAAAAGAGAGGAAATATAGGTTGGTTTCATAGCATATGTATTTTTGGTTATCTTTGGTTCACCTTCTTTTTATTCCTGTATTTGGATTCATGTTTCTTTCCAAAGCTGTTACTGTTTTTCTGTAAGTGCCAAATCATCCTAAAATTAACCAAAGTGACTATGCATCTTCTAAAGAGTTGTTGATGAAGTATAAGATATTTGGCAGTTAAATAGCTTTTTGTTCTATTTAACAAGTGAAATATAATACAATTCAGTTTACTATTTGTTTCATAACATGCATTTCATAACCAGCCTCGATAAGCATTATTTTGAGGTTTCTAGTAGAGTATATTTAATCTTTTATTAACAGATGCAACTACTAGGTTTATTATTTTTTTAATGTGTCATCATCATCATTATTATTGTTGTTATTTTGTTTATTTATCTTGGAAAATAACAAATGTTGTAGCTAGTTTGAAGGCCATGTTTAATAAGATGTTGACAAGAGACTAAATAGTTTTTCATGAATAAAATGAATGCAGTGGTCTTTAACCCTTATTGTTGTATAGCTAGTTGCCAAAAATATCAATATTATGCTTGACTGTATGACAAATGATGCTGAATCTAAAACCATTTGATTTCTTCCTTAAAAACATTAATATAAGAAATAGGGAATATATGTATACAAGGTGCAGTATTAGAAAATATCATAGATATATAATGATGAATGTATTCATCTTATCAGGAATGAAGGCCTATTGGATAAGATTATTGGTAAAGTACTTCAGATCTTTGCTAGAAATGGGAACAACATGAAGGGACATATTGTTATGTTTGATGGACATGTAAAAAAGCTAAAACATTTTGGATATACTGTGAATATAGGGTCTGGGACCTTTAGGCTATTGGCCACACCTCCTCCTTCTCCAGCCAGCTGCCTCAGCCCATTTACAGCCAGCTTTCCTCCTCCTCTGGCCCTTCCCTGGCTCTTTGCCCCTCACCCTTCAGCCCGGCTCATGCTTGCTTGAAGGATGGGAATGCTAGGGTTCCATTGATACCAGAGTTCAGATGAAAATTAATAGTCTTCTGTTGAGGCTCCATGTTCTGTGAAACCTTGTTCCCAGAGATTCATGAAGTACTCTCCCTATTAGTCTTCTGCAAGTTATTCAAGTAGCTTTCTTTGAACAGCCATTAAGATGATAGAGCTAGTGTATGAGTGAGAAATCTTCTGTATAATTATTTTGTTTTAAAATTGTTTTGAACATTAAATAAATTAGTTGTTAAGATGCTGAGCTTGTTGACCTGAAGATTGGCAGTTTGAAACCCAAGTACCGTGTAATGGGGGTGAGCTCCCATTCTTGCCTTAGTTCCTACCAATCTAGCAGTTTGAAAGCATGCAAAGGCTAGTAGATAAATAAGTACTTCATTGGAAGATAACATGTACTTTGGCATAAAGTACAAAGTCACATGACCATGGAAGCATCTTTGGACAACGCTAGGTCCCTCAGCTAAGAATGGAGATAAGCACCACCCCCTAGTGCCAGACACAACTGGGCAAGGGAAACCTTTGTCTTTTACCTAAATTTTGAATAATTAATTTGAGCTGTGTGGTATTATAGTATCATAAATAAATGTATAAGCAAACAAGCTTATAAGAGATTATACCATGTAATCACTGAAAAATCAGGATAATTTAAAATCTTGATCTTTCCTATGAGGCTAATAAAATGAAGTAGATCTGTTATGTCAATAATATTTCTCTTGTCTTCTGGAAATGCAATAAGGTTTTATAAGGAAAAAACTCTTGACTTATTTTATCCTTAAAACTACAAATTGTAAGGTAATATACAATTACTTTCAAGTGGTCCAGGAAAACCAAAACCCATATCTCCCTAGTCCAACATATTGGCTACAATATCATACTTCCCTTTCCCTTCTGAAATATGGATTCCAAAATAAGGTTAGGTAATGAGCTGGTTTATCACATTTCTTTTACAGTGTAATAATTACTGTATTATTGTATGCCAATATTCAGCAGAAGGAAAATATTTCTTTCTCTTTTTCTCTCTTCTGTTTCTTTATGTTATGTGGATTAACTCCAAAGAGCTATGTGACTTTTTTTTTAACTTAAAGAAACTCTAATTTTCTGTTTCTCATGCTGGACAATAAACTACTTTTGAAATCGAGAGTATTTTCAAAAGCATAAAGGTCTGTTGTTCATAGAAAAAAAACAACTATAGCCCCCTCATCTCAAAGATCCTCCTGGGTATGCCCCTGCTCTTCAGAGAATCTAAATTAGTTCTTGGAAATTAGCCAAAATAATAAAGTTACATGGGACATTCAGTCTTTCCCTTTGAGTTCCCTGACATCATTAGTCTGAAGAACTTCAGTACAGCCACTTGCAACTGAATGGGAGAAAAATAACACTTGTCTGCTGTGTGGATAATAATTAAACAAAAAGAAGAAATTCAGTGAATACATTTGAATACTAAATATTTTAGTTTCTTGTAGGGACTTATTAATATAAGCTTTTTCACTTTATTACTTTATTTTTCAGAAGTGGATGTCATTTGTTCCATATTAGTCACAGAAAACTTGTCTGCTGTGTATAACATTTTGCAGAACATAAATGAACTATTGTTTCACAACCATAACACTTTAGTTTCTTCAGAGGTGATGAAAACATTGGTGTATCATAGAAAAAGATTCCTTGCCCTTCAGGAAGAACGGGATGACAAATGGGGGAAATACATTTTTTTGTAACTTCACCACTGTCAAATGAAATGGAACAATAGAATATGTTTGCTACATGAAATAGAACAACTCTTTTTTCTATGGAAGAACAACTGTCAAAAGCAAACTATGGGGTCTCTCTGGAGCTGATACAGGAAGTAATATGATAAATCAGAGCAATAAATCAGAGCAATGCATGTTTTTGATGGATCAACCGTTTTGAGTTGACTATGACTGTGAAGACAAGATATTTTCAAATGTTCTTAGCAATTAGAAACATTTTCTGGAAAATTTGAATCTATATATCTACATTTATAGCTATATCACATCACCTAGGCATATTAAATTAATTGGCAGAACACCAACGTCACATAATCCAGATGCAAAAAGTCCTGGAAATTTCCTTTTGTTTTGTTGCTTCAATTGAAATACACATTTTTTTCCTTTGACATTTAAAAGCTAACATATGTTTTAGCAGTTGGTATAATTGTTTTCCAAGTATTTAAGCTAACACTTTGTTTAACAAGAAACATTGCAGAATGTAACTTAAGAGTAAGATACCAATTTTATATAAAAAATAAGCTTTTTATTGCTGAGTTCTTACTTTTGAGATTATAAGATTTGAACATAGCTTAGATTTATTTAGAAAGCTTCAATTTTAGATGCATTACATACTTTAAACATGTTTAACGTCTGTCCAATTTTCTTGACAATATTTTCCACCCATACCATTATTTCAAAACTGTTCTTGACTAAAGAGATAACAAGATATTTGTTCCTTGATATTTAAGGACTTGCCTTATTTAAAGATAAGACTTACTTCATGCAATTAGCCTGTCAAAAATTTCCCAAGGAAAGAAGTTCTAACAAACAAAAATAGTGAAAAATGATTTTGGAAGGGTAGATGTCTAGGCTTAGGGAGACTGACCAGAAGTTTATTTAAGATCTCTTATGGTCTAGGAGTACTATAATTTAGAATATTTTTAATTATAGTTGTGGGGCATCTGATTATGTCAGGTCATATTCCCAACTGGAGGCCTTCTTTTCATAATAGAGAGTCATTTTTTAGCACTATCTATCTTCTCAAAAATGGCTGAGAATTTCTGCTAACAAATATTTTAAAAATGGAACTAGGAAGCAAGCTGACATATAAAAATAAACAAGAATGAGAAGCATTAGTGTCAGCAGGCAACATTAGTAAAACCACAAAAGCAAATGATTGATTGGCCTCGGCATGTCTAAATAAAGAGATTAGGTAATTGGACATTAACAACTTCTGTTCACTGGGCCTCATGCACAGTAAAACATTTCTGAAGAGAAATAGCTAGACTGCTATCCCCCTGCTGCATCTAATCACTGTTGGTTTTTCTCTGTCTCTTTTAAGCAATTTATCCCTATCTCAGTCCAGAGGGACCCTGGTACTATTGAGACAATAGCAACAATCAAAGGGTTATGGAGAGACAGTGTTGTTCTGTAGCACTTTCAACAGCCTCTGTCCCTCAGAGTGGAGAATGTTAAAGTGGTCCAAAAACATCTTTCTAATAATGAAAATGAAACTTTAAAAGCTTTAGAAGTGTGGCAAAACCCAAGAATTACAAAGATCTAGAATACTTTTAAGGCTTTCTTGTTAACAAAGGTTATTAATTAAATACATTGTTCATCATTTTATCAGATAAATCACTTTGAAAAGCCTTTTCTAATTAAAGAACAAAAGAAGAAAGATGCAAAAAGACAGACATGAAAATACTGATGGGGATAGGCTGGGGGAAAGTAGATAGATTTCTTTTTAAGACGTGTGTTGAAGATTGTCTCTGTTGTTTGGTAGCTTACAGCACAAGATTTAGTAATAGCCACTTGAGTGGCTTTGAAAAGGAACGAGTATAGATAATCTTATGGCAATTAGGACAGGAATTATTGTTGCTGTGCAACTTAGTTGTAAAGTGTGATATCATGTGACTACTTTGCTTAGTGATGGCAAGTCGGGGAGTGTTGAGAGCTGTGGTTAAGTGAAGGCCACATGGGTCATTAAGCAGGGAACATTATAAATTCTGATCACATAACTGTAGGAATACCACAGTGGGAATTGAAGGACCAGTTATAAGTACTACCTGTTCAGCACTGTCATAACTTAGACTGGTCACTGAACAAGTGGTCATAAGTCTGTAAATTCATGGAAAACAATTCTATCCCAAGCTTGCAGAATCTATAGCATCAGGGCACTAAGCGCAAAACACCAGTTGCAGTGTAACAATGACGGGGAGGGGAGGTGTATGTTTCTACCTGCTGTTTATGAGCGTTCAAAGACATTTGAATAAGCCACTTGTATATTTCCCTGCCTTTTGAGGTTGTGAACATAAATGGGAAAACATTTTGTGTGTTATTATGGTAAAGTATGTTGCAGTGAACTCCTTTAGATGTTTAAAAATGTGTTGTTATGGTAAAATAGTCTCAATTCCATTTTAAACCTTAAGGAAAAAAAGGAAAAATGGTAGTAAAATACCAAAATGGTGATAAAGCTTCCCCCAAATAATTGCCACTCCAAGCCCCGCCTTTAATGTCTTCATACAGAGCAGAACTTGTGATTAAACTTGAGGATTTGTCCTGCAATGTAGCTAACAGAGCTACTGCATTTAGCAATTGAGACTTCAATTTTTTCCCATGATTCCCCGCCTCCTAAAAAAAAAGAATTATGCTTAAAGAGAGAAAAAAAGAATAACTAATTGCACACAGAAGGGAAACATATGGAGAGAGTTTTTAAATGCTGCCTCTTCTGTCTTTTTGAACATCTAGAGAGCCCGCATGACATCCAGGAATATATTTTTTTCCTGTTGAGTTTTGTTTTGTTCTTAATATACAACTAAGTGAGCCTGTTACTTTTCTGTTGTACATACCAAGGGGCTTTGTGGCTTAGAAATAATAATGAAGCCGAGAGTACTTCTTGATATGTTTGTCAATTTGAGATAATTAATTGTGTGATTGCAATTCAGAAGCAAACGGGGATATGGCTGTAGTATTTTACTGCACAATTATTCTTTGAAAATATAGCACTTTCTTGCTATAAAATATTAATGAGTTTTAAAATCTTTGTGTCATTTTCTCCAAGGTAAAAAAATGTTTTCAGTTTCCAAGAGCAATTCAGAATTTTAATTTCCACAAGCTGAATTTGTGCCCACTGATATTGGGTTAAGTAGGGCCTCAATATTGATAATTCTGGATAAAAAAAAGGATCACTAAGCAAAGTAGCCACATGATATCACACTTTACAAGTTGCCACAACAATAATAATCCCTGTCCTAACTGCCATAGCAAGACAATGGTAGCGTTGTCTTCTCTGGTCTGAGCATCAAGCAGTCGTCCAGAGACTAAAGTAAGGGAGGGCAATACAGAGGTTCAAAAATCTAGGCCAGCAAAGAAGGTTCTGAATTCCAAATATTTGAGAATAAGGCTGGGCAATGGCACACATTCCTTCTAGCATGGTTTTCAATCTGTTTTTTGATAAGAAGCCTTTATCCAGGAAATGGTTTAATTGTGTTCTATGTCTTTCCCCTGCCTCTTCTAATCAGCTGCCAGAACAGCTTGGATTTTCCCAGGAGTGATCACTAACTCTTAGGGAAGATATCATGCTCAAACAACTTGGCTTTGTACTTTGACATAGCTTATCATTTTGCTGTCATCATGCTGTGTTGTGCTTGGGAGGCATGTGGTTGTTTTGTGTTGAAGTCCTGGGTACAGAGTCTGAATAAAAGGAAGGGATTGGCATGACAATGACATTGAGTACTGATTAAAGCACATTAACAGTGCCACTTTGGTGGATGGGAAAACCGTAATCCCATTTGGACTTTAAATAACCAGTTATCACTCCACTAAAATTCAGAAACAAAGAGATGAAAACCATAATAAACAGCAAACATAAATCAAGAAAAATGAGGAATGTGTTTAATTATCTCATGCTGGCTGTTATTATAGATGGGGCATCCATGTATTCCACATCCTTCCACGGCCCAGATTTTGGTTGAGACTGGTGATACTCTGCAGCCCATTTAGGAATGAGAAGAAATGAAGTACTTTTTATTTATTTACTTGTCATATTTAAATGGACACCTGTTTTAATCAAGCGACCCTGGATGGCATAGAATAAAGTTAAAAACAATTCATAAAAATATTTTTATGACAATTAATTAACATTCATCATTATATTAATATTAAATTGACATTAATATTATGATTAATTAGTTATTAGTATCAAAAATAATAAAAGGCATCAAATGATTTTTTGTTTAAAAAAAAGAAGTTAGGTAAACAGCAGGTGTTAATTACACTGGAGCTATTTTTGTACATATAGTAAAAACATCAGATAACGTGTGCGGGAATATTGAAATACTTATATGTACTAGCAGAAGAAAAACATATAGCACTTGAAGTTCAAGAAATTCAAATTAAAAACCTTCAGTGCATTTGGTTCTACCTACACTGAAGCCCCTTTAGCTAAATATTGTTTATTTATTTGTTTACCATTCTTCTTGAACTTCGGCAAGAAATGTTAGTCAGGAATCACAATGTTGTCTTACTCCTGTAAAATACCAAATATCCTGTAACTACAAAGCAGCAGCAAATAAATAATCATCATCATAATATCATCCACAAAGAGTATAGTTAAAATCTGTTCTTATAAAAAATGTGATTAAAGAGTCATTTCTCTTTGGTGATACATTCCTTTTATAGTCTCTCTCTCTCTCTCTCTCTCTCTCTCTCTCTCTCTCTCTCTCTCTATATATATATATATATATATATATATATATATATATATATATATATATAGTAAGAAATAAAATGAACACCAGGGTAATAATAAAAACTATAAAAGTTTAATTAAAAAGTGCCAAGCTTTCGCCGTCACCTGCCGGCATCCTCAGGGCTGGTACGCCAGGAAGTGAGAGTCTTTTTATAGGTATGTCAGAGCCTGCGCGTGGCTCCTCGACCTCGTCATCGGGTCTAGTTGGTTCAATTGCATAGGATTGGTTTGTTCTTTCCTGTTCCTTTCAATTACGTGTCTCTCCTCATCCATTTTTTTACTTTCGTTCAACTCTGGGGTAATTGAGTAAGGGTCTCTATTACTTCGATGCTCCCTATATTGTAACTCTTCCTTGGGGTTGGGTGGTAATGTGTGTTTCATATTCTTTTCACAATTGTCCTTTGCCCAATTATCCTTTTGGTGGCTTTCCCGTTTGATTTTACTGCTTTTACTTTTTACACCACTCTCATCTGGGTGGTCCTGTGAACTATTCCGAGTTGGATGTGATCTAGTAACAGTCTGGGGTCGGGCAATAGGCTGTTTTGTTATAGGGGGGAACAGTTTCTCGGTTGTCATTGTGTCCAGCTGTTTTGCGCGCATCCTACTGCGGGTGATTGGTCCAGAGGGGTTGTTAGTGAGATCGTGGTCGCTCCGGTTATCGCAATGCTTATTCTCCGCTTCCCTTTTCTTCTCTATGTTGTTAATGTCTGTATGTACATCACGGAGGACTTCGGGGTTCACAGCTGTGGGGCGCGATGGTCTGCTCCCTTGCCCCTCATCAGTCTCGCAGATCCCGTCCTTCTCGCTGGTCTCCTCCCCCTGCCTCCCCCTTCGTTTCAATTTGCTCTTTTTTCTTTCCTTTTCCCCAATGGCGCTCACGGGTCTATCGTTAATTACATTTTGTAAATCCTCCCCTTTTACTTCGGTTGTTCTAGTCGAACGGGGAGGTCTTACCTTCCTTCGGGATCGGTTACTACATTTCCTTCTATGTACGAGTAACTTGTCCTATTCGGGAATTCCTCCCCATTTTCACTGATCGTATCCTCCTTTGCGTTCATCTCGATGCCTGTGTGTGCGTCACGGGGGTCTTCGGGATTCACAGCTGCAAGGCGCGATGGTCTGATCCCTTGCATCTCGTCAATCCCGCGGATCTCATCCTTCTCATACGTCTCCCCCCCTGGTTCCCCCTACATTTCGATTTGTTCTTTTCTTTTTCTTCCTCCCCAATGATGTTCACGGGTCTGTCGTTGGTTACATTTTGTAAGTCCTCCTCTCTCAATTCGGTTGTCTTAGTCGAGGGGGGGGATTTTACTTTCCTCTCAGAATCAATTAGTACATTTCTTTCTATATGTAAGTAACCTGTCATATTCGGGAGTTCCTCCCCACTTTCACCAATTATGTCCTCCTTTGTATTCATCTCAGTATCTCGGGTATTCATGGTATCAAGGTTCTGGCTCTTGGTTTTTACTATCCCCTTGATCTTTTGGGGTTGTGGCAACATTGTCTCTTCTTCCCTGTTGTCACTAAGGTTGTTACTAGTTTGTCGGGGGTGTTGCTGCTGGTTAGCTATACTCCACGATCTTAAAGCTGTATACGCCGGGCATAGGTCAACATGTCTATTAATAGAATTATCATCCGAGAGCCACGCCTCTTTAAGTAGGCGGCCTCCCTTGGTGTTGTCACTCGCCAGTACGCTAACCTCATTGAAGTTGAATCTGTGGTCCCATTCAGCCATGTGTGCCCATATCTGGGAGTATTGGTCTCCCCTTTTCACTGCTAACCTATGTTCATGGACCCTAGTCTTAATTCGTTTAGCTGTCTCCCCAACATAATTACATTGGCAGTCCATGCAATCAATCCTATAGATGGCTGCCGATTTTTCAATGCTGGGGAATGGGTCCTTAGGGCGCATTACAGCCGCTCGCAGTGTTTGATTCGGTCTATGGGCCACTTGTATATTATATGGGGCCAAGATCCTTGCTGTAGCCTCTGAAACATTATGGATATAGGGGAGAGCAACACGTGTGGTTGTCTGGGGTGTGAGTTCTTGGGGTGTGAGATTCCTTTGGGGCCTAGATGGTTTGTTGACCCGATTAACAAACTTGATCGGGTACCCATTATGTTTACACACTTGGAAGAGGTGATTCCTCTCTTCCCTCCTGGCTTTGGCAGTGCTGCAGTGTGACTCCACACATTTAAACAGGGTTCTGACACAGCTGGCTTTATGGGTCATCGGATGATTACTCTCAAAGTGGAGAATCCTGTCCGTGCATGTTGGTTTTCGGTATACCTTAGTGGTCAGATATCCGTTCAGCTGGCGCTGTACCAATACATCTAAAAACGCTAGACTGCCCTGGTTCTCCTCTTCCATGGTGAACTGGATGTCTGGGTATACCGAATTCAAGATGCCCATAAAGTCAGTCTTGTGCCGCCTCTTGATAACCACAAACCTGTCGTCCACATAGCGGGCCCAAAACTTTGGTTGGTATTGGGCCATCGCTATGTGTTCTAGTTGTTGGAGCACTACCTCTGCAATAACACTGGAGATCAGTGACCCCATTGGTGTTCCTTTAATCTGTTCGTATATGGTACCCTGGAAGGTGAAATAGGTACTAAGACAGATCCCCATCAATTTTATAAGATCTTCTGTTTGAAGGGAATCTTGATGTTGTCCCTGGTCTCCCTGATTTAGCCGGTCTCTTAAAATTGTAACCGCAAGTTCCTGCGGGATGGAAGTAAATAAAGAGACCACATCAAAGGAGACCATGAGTTCGTCTTCTTCCACCCTCAGGGTCCTAATTTTGCTGAGGAACTCTTCTGCCGATCTCACAGTGGTATTGCTCTCGTTTGTCAAGTGGCCAATGCGTATGCTCAGCCACTTGGCAAGTTCAAAAGTGGGTGTGCCCCTAAATGCGACAATGGGACGGTGGGGGACATTGGGTTTATGTATCTTTGGTAACCCGTAAAATCTGGCGAGTGAAGAGTCGCCAGGGTGCACTTTTCTCAGTGTGTCCTCCCCCATCCTCCCATTACATTTGAAGCCATCAAGGAGCTTATTAGTACGATTCCTTAACGTAGTGGAGGGGTCTCTATGGGAGAGTGCCTTTATAGGTGAACCGTCATTTGCACATGGCTCCTAGATCCATAGACCAGCATTAACCCTGATGATGTCAGAAGTATCTGACGAAAGCTTGGTGATCGGTGATGGTATTAAACTTTTATAGTTTATTATGTTCCTGGTGTTCACGTTTTATTGGTAATTGACTGTGTGTGTGTGTGTGTGTGTGTGTGTGTGTGTGTGTGTGTGTAGGTATGTGTTTTCCAGAAATGAATTCAAACTTGTTTGGGATATTGCATATGTGGGACTTGATCCTCTGCAAGCAGTGCATGGGGAGAGAGAACTTCCTTTCAATCAATATCCCTTTTAATAAAATTGTGTCATTAACTCATCAAGAGAGTTCATAAGCTTGCTGCTTCTCCCATCTCTCAATGCAGCACACAGTAGTATAACTATCATTGTGTAACCATGTACAGTACCTTGCTTATGTATAAATAAAGCAACTTCACCTCTCCCGCCCTTTGCTAGCATGTATAGCATATTAATCACTTGAAAATACTCCACAGTCTAAGTCACCTTCATAGCTGGAAAAAGAAAATCAAAATCAACTGTACCTTTGGGGTTTGTCTTATTTTCTCTGATAGGACCTCACACTTTGATGGTCTGTTAACAGCTGTATCAAACAGTAGTCTTTCAACTGGCAATGCTCTGAGCAATTTTACATGAATTAAAGCTGTGTAAGTCAATTGATCTGTCTCTTAACTAGAAACACCCTTTCTAACTTAGATATCATTTATCAGGGAAAATACAAATGTTGTAATGGAATGTTCCATGCTATAGTGAATGGTTTATATACAAGAACCTTTCTTTTTCAAAAGGCTATTTATTTGGCTCTAATTATTGCTTCAACTTGTTATATTTTACATTGTACAATAAAATCACAAGTGCATACACCCATACACACCCTCGCTCCATAAGAGAGGAAAGAATGGCAGATACTATGCAGACTTCCTGCTTCTTCAGCTCTTTTCCATTCCAGCCAGCACTAGGCAAAGTTCAAAACGGCTTCTGGAGTTTGCTTGTTTCTTGTTTCCCTTTTATCTCCTTTCTCTTTATTCCACTGTCTCTTAGATTATAAATGTGTGAGAAAATCCTTTTATTGATTTAATGTAAACTTCTTTTCAATCTAGGTGTGAAGTAATTAAACAATTGAAAGAAATATGTATGCAATATAGATGAATGCTTTTATTCATGGCTAATTAATTAATACTGCAATACAGAAAAAAATAGAAATGCCAGGTCTTATACATTTCAGCCTACATAAGAATGTAGGAATTGTTCCCAACTCCTATTTCCCTTGTAGCATCAATCCTAAGACTGAAAAAAGAGCAACTGGCTCACAATCATTTTCATGCCTAAAGCAGGACTAGAATTCATGATCTTCCACTTTTTAGGGCAGTACTTTAAACATTACATCCAACCAACTCTCAGTTTGATACTTATTAGTGTAAAACATCTGAGTTTTTTTATCTAATTGTATAAAACCATTGTGTAATTATTCTATTCTATTCTATTCTATTCTATTCTATTCTATTCTATTCTATTCTATTCTATCCTTTAATCATTCATAAGTGTATAACAGTTAAACAAATGTGAAAATGAACATGCGTACATAATTGAGCTTCATGGAACATTATTGCAGAGATGTCTTTGTATGAGACCAATTTTTTTTTAAAAAAAGGATAAAGGTAACTTGAATTCATAACTTTTCTCACTGAGTTGGAATCAGACGGGCATTCTTATAGGTCAGCTTAGTTGTAGGAATCAGGGCCTACTTGCAGAAACAGGATATTTTTTTTTTTTTCAAACACAATGAAACAAGGTTATATGGGCTTTTGTTAATATAATTATACAAACATCCCAGCTTTTGGATTGTTATGTCATTATCAGTTTATTATACAGAGTGTTGTTACTTGCTAAAAATAAATGTTGATAAAGGTAAAATTCTGTTCATCTTGATAAATTTTTTGGTACAATATCAAAGTGTTATGGATGCTTCCAGTTGCTTACTGAACCCCAAGAAGCTCCAGTTTCCCAAAGCATCTTACAGGAACAAATGCAGTTCTTACTTTCATATCAGCACACCCATAGTTCAGAAGATAACTTTTGAAATCTTACGAAATATAGTGCTCAATTTTTGTGATTCAGTCCTTTAGCTGGCAGAAATTATATGCCATTGTATTCCCACAACTTCTTTCATATCTTCTAAATTTTCTCCAGGACAGCATGAGACAGGCAAACTTTTATACCCCTTTTTAGCATTGCATTTCTATCTTGATTGTGATTTTTGGCATTGATGACTGTTTTACACATGACTGTCGTAGCATCCCCATATTCACATGTTCAAAATTGAGACACATGGCAACTATCTCATATTTATGATGGCTGCAGTGTCCTAGGGTCATGTGTTCACTTTTTGTAACCTCCTGACAATCACACTCAATGGGGAAGCCAGATTCACTTAATAACTGTGTTATTAGTTTAATAACTGTAGTGATTCACTTAATAACAGTGGCAAGAAAGGTCATAAAATGCAGTAAAAATCACTTAAGAATTGCCTTGCTCAGCAACAGAAATGTTGGCTCAGTTGTGATTGTAGCTGAGGACTACCTATATTTTTTACAATTAAAATGACCCAATTGTCACCTAGGTATCCTTAAAATTGTGGCAAAGGAGGAAAAAAACCTTCTGAAGGAAGCTCCATGCCTCAGTAAGTATTTCATTGCATTCCCCCCCCCCCACTATGAATCATTCAAACCAGCCAGGAGCAACAGGGATCATATTTATTTTTATAAGCAACTCTACTATCAAACCCCTAACTGAGCAGTGAATTTGTGCTAGACTATTTCATTAACAATCCATCTATAAATTTCCCATAATGAAAATCCACCTATGAAGCAGATAATTAAATATGTGAAATTTGCATTGATCTATCCATTCCTAGTGTGCGTGAAGAAGAGAAAATGAATGCTCTGTATGAAGTTGTGGATGCATTTCAGAGCCTGGTAAAGCTTTGGAAGAAAGGCTCTTATTAATAGTGTCATTGATTGGGGGCTTACAAAATAGAAGGATGGTAACAATGTTTGTGTATCCCATGGTGAAAGCTCACAAAATTATGACAACACAACAGGAAACAACCAAGCCTTCTGTGGCCTGGAAATGCTATGGTCTCACTAATTGGTCTGGATTTCAGACTGATGAGCTACTGAGATATATAGTTAATATTTCAGTCCATGCTTATTTTGTTGTTCTTCCAAATGTGTAGCATTCCTAAGACATTTATTTAGTAGGAACAATTATCCCAGAAGATAAAGTCATATATTCCCATAAGGATAGCTGTCATTCCCATGTTTTTAGAAAATGCAAATTAAGCTGTTTATCAATTGACAATAGGCCTTAGCTAATAATAATAACAATAAAAGCTAATGTTAACAACCAGAAGGCATGTGTTACACAAGAAAGCTTGATATGTTATCACTAACTATTGCAGATGGTTTTATGAGGGCTAATGTACAATTTGTCTTCACTCATATAATTAGAAGATCTGGTCAATAGGTCTTCCTGTTGATATATCCTGGTGATATAGCAAAAGCCACAGAATAATGAGAAGGAAATGGTCTTTATTTTCTTCCCTTAAACCCAAAAAGTTAGTGCACTCCAATTTGGGAAATAACAGCACTAATATTTTTCTAGTAAAGCTGAAAATGAGGTCTCTTCTTATTAAAATGCCTATTCGTACAAATTAAATCCTTTCCATAGCCCAGCTTCTGATGACAGTGCCATTTCTTCCCTTGTCTGGTTTGAATTACCTCAACTCTATATCCAAGGAAAGTTTTATCCCTTTCAAGAGACTTCTTCAGGCCTTTAATAAATTCACATTGGTTGCCCCATCAGTGTAGTGAATTTACATTATTATTTCATTAGGAGAAGGAAGAAAGGGGATTAGATGTCTTACAGCATTGGCATGGCCTAATTCAACCTGCGCACATGATTAAAGCTGGCATTTATGACCGTAACTGTCAGGAACACTAATTGTAAACTGAGAATTGTGGATAATTATGGCCTTACTGTTAAACCATCTCTCTCATATTTATCACAAAGCCAACCACAGACAACAGTAATGTTTGCGTTTAGTTCTCTGATTACCTGGACTCTACTTATGCAAATGAAATTTAACTTGAATCTCATATAAATAGGTCTTTGCAAGTTAGTTTGATATACATAATCCTGGATTTATTATTTTTTTTCATTTACAGAACTATTTTTAGCAATTTCTTAGTGTATTTCTTCCATATAAATGCTACAGAATAAATCAATTTATTAAACCATTTGTTCCATTGAAATATGGATATTAAGCCACTGTTATTACTTTCATTCAAGGAAATATCAATAAATAAACTCTCCAAAGGGGAAAAACAATGGCAAGTGTTAAAACCATTGGCACTTTTTTTACTTTAAAATCATGTATGAAGATCTGCTGTTAATGAAATATGAATGATGGTATGTATCTAAATATTCATTTTCTTTTCCTGGATGAATTATCCTACATGTTTAATAAATTAGAGGCTTTGTTGATGGAAAGATAAGTCATTGGTCTCATTTTCTGAAAATATCAATCAGGAGGCTTTTTTTGTAGAATCAAAATGGGATGCATAAATTAGTAATTTGGCACATTTCAGAAAAAAAGATAGTTGTAGAGCCAATACTGTTAAAAATGACATTTGTATTGGGAGTAGAAAATCCTGCAACAGATAAATAAAGAAGTCAGAGTGAAGTTTGTTGACAATGGCTCTAGATATTGTATACTGAAGTAATCAGGAAGCTTTAAAAACAGAATCAAAGTAGAGTCTCAGTTATACGTATCTCAAATGATGAGAATGAATTAGGAAGTAGATTAACTATATATATATCATGGAAAACCCAAGGCCTTCTGCATTGAATTCTTAAATTGTCACTTGCTGATGCTAGCCACACTGAAAGCCACTTGAAGCGCTAAACATAAACAAAGACCTTGGATTAGTCTGAATATGACTGTTATAATAATACTATAGGAAATCCAGAGTTAAAAGTATAGTAAAACAAAGCTTAATTCCAATCTTGTCATTCAGCAGAATGAGGTGTCAGAATATTATGGTCAAAAGAGCCAACAACCTCAAATTGTTATATGGACTCTTGTTTTTAGATGGTCCACCTGTATAATAATTATAGAAGATGAAGGATAGAAGGAAGATCTGTTACAAAACCAGCAATCAGGTAAAGAACTTCGAGCCCAGGCCAAGAAAATAATATCTAAAAAATGACTCAAACAGGCCCTTCCCATTCCTTCTCATGATGATTAAATTAGGGGAAAAGTAGTTCACTTAGGTTGTAAGATTCTGTTAATACATCTGTTCTAATAAAATAGCTTTAGATCCACATGGTGTTTAGTTCTTTGTCTGTGTTACATTTTTTTTAGAAACTGTGGCTCATTGGGTATTATCCAGTGGATATTGCGAGTGCCAGGGCATTTGTGATGGTGTGTTTGGAGCTGGACAACTGCTGAACTGTAATTAAAATAAACGTACTTTAGAGTGTCCTACTAAATAACAGGAATAGAAATAGTGTGAAAATTACAAATTTGATAATTTGCTGGCAGTTTTTAAAAATGGGATTATATACATACATATATATGTGTGTGTGTATACATGCGTGCGTGCGTGTGTTTTCTGAGGTTTTCGTGGGTGTTTGTATGTAGTTCTTTGGTTATTCAGTTTTCTCCCATGTAAAATTGGAAGTTTCTTGCCGACGTTTCAACGAAGTCTCATTCGTCATCTTCAGGCTGGTGTTTTCGGCTTTGTGCTTCTAGGAGCAATGTGTGATTGTAGCTGTTTCTTCTTTTTAACTGCCAGTGGGGGTATGAACTGATTGGGTGGGAGTTTGGCTGTGTTCTGATTGGGTGGAGGTGTGTTCTGATTGGTTAGGGGCTTGGCTGTGCTCAGGTTAGTCTGAGTTGCTTGATTATTCTGTTATTAAAGTGTTCAGTGTTCAGAACTATCGCCAAAACTGAACACTTTAATAACAGAATAATCAGAGAGGCCATCAAGATAGAAAAATGCCCACACAGCATGAATAAATGAGATGATACCACCTACCAGCTATTTGGAAACCCGCCCTTATTGACAAACGAGTCCCTAACACAAAGAATGACACTAGACCCACACTCACGAAAACCACACAGGATGTCACCACCACACATCCATGCAAAAAGCAAACCCAAACCCACACTGATGATGAGGCATGACCACAAACCAGAAGCCAGACCACAGCTGCATTATTAGCCACTTTAAACCCCTCCAATCCATACATGAAGCAAACTGACACCCACCATGAAGATGAGGACAACCACGAATGTGAAGCCAAACAACAGCAAGGCAACTCACCATCTCAAATCCCCTTGCAACTCAAACTAACCTTAGCACAACAAAGCCCCCACCCAACAGAACACTCCCCCAGCCAATCAGAGCACAGCCAACCCCCCATCCAAGCAGAGCACAGCCAAGCCCCTAACCAATCAGAACATACCTTCACCCAATCAGAATACAGCCAAGCTCCCACCCAATCAGTTCATACCCCCACTGGCAGTTAAAAGAAAGAAACAGCTATGATCACACATTGCTCCTAGAAGCACGAAGCCGAAAACACCAGCTTGAAGATGGCGAATGGGACTTTGTCGAAACGTCACCAAGACACTTCCAATTTTACACGGGAGAAAACCCGAACAACCAAAGACCTACATACAAACACCCGCGAAAACCTCAGAAAATATATATATATATATATATATATATATATATATATATATATATATATATATATATATATATATATATATGTAGGTCTTGGTTGTTCGGGTTTTTACACGGGAGAAAACCCGAACAACCAAAGACCTACATACAAACACCCACATAATATATATATATATATATATATATATATATATATATATATATATGCGTTTAAGGAAATTAAAAACGTGAACCCTGGGAATATTCATGGTGAGAAATAAAATGATCACCAGGGTAATAAAAACTATAAAATTTATTAAAAAGCGCCTAGCTTTCGCCGTCACCTGCCGGCATCCTCAGGGCTAGTGCGCCAGGGAGTGAGAGAGTCACTTTTATAGGTGCAAACAGGTCTGCGCACGACTCCTCGACCTCGTCATCGGGCCTGAGTAGAGTGACTGCGCACGGCTGGTCTGTTCTTTTCTATTCATTTCAACTGCACATTCATCCTCCTCCATCCTTCTTTCCCTCAATCTTAAGGTGGATGGGCAAATGTCTCTGTAATTGCAATAGTCTCTATGTTTTAACTCTTCTCCGCCGGGGGCAGGTGGCAATACACATTTTATGCTTATTTTGCGATCCTCCTTCGTCCCATTGTTCATACAAGATCAACTGTATGGACTGCCAGTCCAACTATGTTGGGGAGACAGCTAAACGGATTAAAACCAGGGTCCATGAGCATAGGTTAGCAGTGAAAAGGGGAGACCAACACTCCCAGATATGGGCACACATGGCAGAATTATACCATAAATTCAATTTCAGTGAGGTTAGCATACTGACTGGTGACAACACCAAGGGGGGCCGCCTACTCAAGGAGGCATGGCTCTCAGATGACAATTCTATTAATCGGCATGTGGACCTGTGCCCGGCATATATGGATTTAAGGTTGTGGAGCACAAATAATCAAAGACAGCACCCCCGACATCCCAATAACAACTTTAATGACACTAAGGAGGAGGAATCAACTCCCCAATTGATCCAAAGTAATCCGAATGAGGAAATACAATCGAAAAACACCTCTACCATGTCGGTAACACCATCACAGCTCCGAAGGATTAAAGGGACTGTGGGAATCAAAACTCAGAACCCAGATACCATAGATACTCGAGGTGTTGTGACCAGTATAAAGGAAGATATTGCGATTGGAGGGGGGGAGAGACCCTTGGACACGGCAATCCATCCGCACATGGAAGAAAATGCGTTGGCTATTTCGGAAGGAAAGGAGAGATCCCCCTGTCAGACCAGGATGACCGGTTTGGGAGGGAGGGAACCGCAGAGCACGATCGGAGGCGGACCCTTGAATGACATTGGAGAAGGAGAAAGAACTCAGGAGATCAAACTGTCATCCCCCCTGCTTGCGCATCCCAGAGAATTCCGGAGGATCTGTACAGCCACCAACGACGCAAGAGGGAGGAGACAAGCGGAGGAGGGACGCTGCGAGGATCAAATAGATCGTGATTCCACCCTTACCCTCCCCCCCGGACCGATTACCCGCAGTAGGGGACGCGCAGGACGGCTGGGCATAGTGACGACCGGGGAGCCGCCACCCCCCTCCACCTACGATCGAGCGGTTCACTCTCTAGTTACGGACCATCGACGAGCTGCACCCATCTGGGAGGGGTCTGTGGGATCATCTGGACGGTGCTTGCCCCAGAGGGAAGAGCGAGGACATGGTTCCGTCACTGCCCCCCCCGGACTGCCTGATTATGGTGCGGCGCGCGTAAAGCGGCCGGATACAGGGGTGATTGAGGAATCGCCACCCCCCCCTCTGTGATCGAACGGCTTCCCCTCCAGCTCCAGACCAGCGGTGAATTACAACTACCCCGAAAGGACCCACAGGACCACCCAGACGACATCCATATAAGAAGTAAAAACATCAAAACTAAAAGAAAAACTTGCCATAGGAAGAACAATGGGACGAAGGAGGATCGCAAAATAAGCATAAAATGTGTATTGCCACCTGCCCCCGGCAGAGAAGAGTTAAAACATAGAGACTATTGCAATTACAGAGACATTTGCCCATCCACCTTAAGATTGAGGGAAAGAAGGATGGAGGAGGATGAATGTGCAGTTGAAATGAATAGAAAAGAACAGACCAGCCGTGCGCAGTCACTCTACTCAGGCCCGATGACGAGGTCGAGGAGTCGTGCGCAGACCTGTTTGCACCTATAAAAGTGACTCTCTCACTCCCTGGCGCACTAGCCCTGAGGATGCCGGCAGGTGACGGCGAAAGCTAGGCGCTTTTTAATAAATTTTATAGTTTTTTATTACCCTGGTGATCATTTTATTTCTCAATATATATATATATATATATATATATATATATATATATATATATATATATATATATAGTATACAAATTGTTCGCCTCATTTCTGTTTAAGATTGCTTTGTATGTAGATCCAACTTGCTCAGTGGAATCATGTAAAAAGTATTAAGAAAAGATGCTGCAGAAAAAAAACACAAGTTATAATTTGGAAGTTCAACATCCACAGGGAACTTGGTATACGAGAACCTCATCACAGTTCATCTCTCACGGGAGGGAAGAAATGTCACCTCCCCAGAAAGATTTAACTTTTTCAAAATCTTAATATATTTTCATTAAAAGTTGTATTAATACTTAGTGGAAGTGCTATAGCCTGCATAAGTACCATCCTGACTAACTAAACATTTGGGTTTAGTTTAGGTTTTCAGCAAGGTTTTTCAGAATAATTTATCTACCTCTTTTATTGGAGGCTCCACATGTTTACTGGATTTAATTGCAAGCACGATTAATTTCACCCATAAAAACTTTAATCTATTGTGTTTACTTGGTAGTCTCTATTTTTTTAAGGTAGATGTGTATTAGTTCTTTTTAATTAGACCAGAAAACTTGCAAACATTTGAAGTTCAAACAAGTTGACTACACCAACAAATCAGGTATGGGAAAATTCATTGCACAAATAATTTAAAGAAGACACCATAGTAGTCTTAAGATGAGGGGGACTCATTAAGAGAGTCATGCACCTGTGTTTTAGTATAGATTTCTGTAATTTGCAATAGAGAGAACAATTTAGTAATTGGAGCAAATACTGGAATTAATGAGAAACTGAAAAGTATCCTGCCTGGATTGATAATTCTTTCAAACTTACTTAACATGTATTTGTATAAACTCTCTTTCTGCCACAAAACTAATGGTTTGATGGTACATTGGTTCAAAAAGCATTATAAATTTTATATAAGCCACAGTAAAGGAATTATAATTTAAAGAAGAAAGTAAACAAATTCAGTGTTTTATGCTCATAATAAAATTCAAACAGCAATGATACAGTTTCATAAATGCCTTTTTTTTTTAAAAAAAATTACACATTTATGCAAGGAAAATCCTTTAAATAACAAGGATTTGTTGGTAATCTCATTTCTGTAATGGCTAGGATAAACATTATACTATTTCAGAATTATATTACGTGATGCATGAGTTGAGTTATTGAGGTTTAACATGATGTATCTATAAGAGCACAATGGTGTGTTTAACAAACCATTTAAAAACACATCAAGGCATGGTATGTTGTATGAATTCTGCCATTGCTTTTCAGTCATAATAATTTCAAAGTGGTTTCTTATTAAACATACCATATTTAAAATTGGAGAGCACTAAAACTGGATTAAAACCAATCCATAAATAGAAGTTTAAAATAGTCTAAAAGATCAGAGAAATAAAAGTACTTTAATTGCCATGTAAAATAAAGCTTAAAAAGAACCATTATGAAAATATTTGCTGTTCTGTATAAATGTTCATTGGAAGTTTAAGTTTCCTTTTGCAGAAATCTTAATGTATATGCTAACAATTTCTATCAAACATAGTTTAAAGAAAAAGAAAACACTTGCAGGCACATATACTGTATGGTGAATTTTTTTAGCTGTACATCGACCGAATAACAAATATTCAGCTTTGTATTACGTAAGAGTTTCCAAGAGTATTTGTGTGCAAAGGAATTCAACACTTATTTTCATAATATAAAAAGATATTTCTTTACCACTTTGAAATCTCCACAAATCACTGAGATTCTCTTTGAAGCATCTTTGCCACAACAACTAAGTGACCCAGAATACCTGGATGATATTTAGATTGAGAGTAGAAAAGGGCGTTGTCTTACCTGAACGCCTTTTCTCAGCATGATGATGGAGAATCCACGGATGGGTTGTCTTAATCTATCTGCTCCAATTAGACTAAGTCTGAAATTTAGTACCGCCCCCTCTGTGCCAACTGCACCCCAGTTTTAGGCTAAGGCGATACTCAGACTTTAGTCCGACGCGTCTGAACAATATGGGAACCAGGCCAACTGACCTAATGGGAGGGAGTGGATTCTCCATCATCATGCTGAGAAAAGGCGTTCAGGTAAGACAACGCCCCTTTCTCCAGCATGATTGGATGGAGAACCCACGGATGGGACATACCAAAGCCCTGTGTCCCTAGGGTGGGGAATTAGATTGGGCCTGGGTCCCATCCAACGTTAATGCGTGTTCTAGAAACTTGCGGCCAAATGAAGCCGTAGAAGATGCATATACATCCCTCTTGTAGTGACAGACAAAAGAAGAGGGCAATGCCCATGTTGCTGCTCTACAAATTCTCTCTACGGAGGCCTGAGTAGACCAGGCAGCTGTAGTAGCTGCGCCCCAGTTGAATGGGCCGTGATATGCCTGGGATCTCGCAGTGACTGAGACTGGTATGCCAGAGAAATACAAACTCTAATCCACCTGCGTATTGTGGTTGAAGAAACCTTCTGACCTAGTGATGAAGGGTGATAGGACACAAACAGAGCCTCTGTTCTGTGGAAAGATGAGGTTCTCTGTATATAACAATATAAGCCCTGCGCACATCCAATTTGTTCCACTGAACCTCTATGTCATTAGATGGGTTAGGACAGAAGTCTGGCAAAACTATTTCCTGAGATCTAGGATACAAGGACTTGACCTTAGGCACGAAGGAGGGGCCTAGCCTAAGGGTTACCCTGTCCTTATGGAACGTACACAGGTCCTTCCTCACTGAAGAGTAGCCAGTTCAGATATCCTTCTCGCTGAAGTTACAGCAACAAGAAATTCCACCTTCATCGATAACTGTTTAAACAAACCAGAGTCAATAGTTCAAAGGGTGCGAAACAAGAGCCTATAAACCTGATGAAGATCCCACGAGGGATATCTATGTACAGTTGATGGTCTGACGTTGTTAGCTCCTTTTAGGAAGGAGCGTATCATAGGGTAATGTGTTAAGGATTCATTGCCACAGGAAATAACTGTGGCAAGTGCTGCTACCTGCCTGCGGATGGTGGAAAGCCCTTTGTCAAGACCATCCCTCAAGAACTCCAAGATAACTGGCATTGAAACCGCGAAAAGGTCAATTTTTCGAACTGAACACCAATTACAGGAATCTCTCCATGTGGCATCGTATATTCTATTCGTCAAGGGTCTCCTGGATTGCTGAATCATAGCTATGACCCTTGACGAATATGAGTCTCAGCCTAAGGCCTGCCTCTCAAGTGCCAGACGGTTAACTGGAGTCATTGAGGGTCTGGATGGCGTAGTTCCCCCTGAATGTGGGAGATGCGATTTGCTGGGATCCTCCATGGAGATGATGCGGAGAGCTCCATCAGGTCGGCGACCAAGAGCGTCTCGGCCAATGCGGCGCAACCAGGAGGACCTCTGCTCGTTCGCGAAGGATCTTCCTGATCGTGGCAGGAAGAAACAGCAGAGGAGGGAAGGCATAGAGCAGTTTCCTGGGCCAGGGACTGCAGAGCGCATCTGTTCCCTCCGCTGATGGAGGTGGGAACCCGGAAAGGAATCTGGGAAGTTGTGAGTTGGTGGGGGAGGCAAAAGGTCTAAGGTTGGGGAACCAAACCTGTCCACGATCTCTCTGAACACCTTCGGATCCAGCTGCCATTCGGAATGGTCCATGGTTGCTCAGTTCAGTGAGTCCGCCTGCTGGTTGGTCACTCCGGATATGTGCTCCGCCCTGATGGAGGCAAGATTCAGTTCCGCCCAGGACCCCAGCAATTTGGCCTCCTGCATGAGAGGCCTGGACCTTGTCCCCCCTTGTCTGTTGACGTGGGCCTTGGCTGTAATGTTGTCAGTTAAAATCAGGACATGTTGGCCCTGTACTATATCGGTGAATCCCTTTAGGGCCATATGTATGGCTCTGAGTTCCAGCCAGTTTATATTGTTCTTTAGGTCCTGTTTGGACCACCGACCTTGAGCC
The DNA here is from genome assembly GCF_016545835.1 of Crotalus tigris. Classification (NCBI taxonomy): domain Eukaryota; kingdom Metazoa; phylum Chordata; class Lepidosauria; order Squamata; family Viperidae; genus Crotalus; species Crotalus tigris. The sequence continues at coordinate 1,605,576 of NW_024096576.1, forward strand.
CAGTGCGTGTGGAGGTGTGCCCCCCACCCAAACAGGCTTGCATCTGTGGTAATGGTAATCCTGTCTGGTTCTAATACTGCTCCCCGTGACAGCGCCGGGGAGTCCCACCATTGAAGGGAGTTCAAGTCTCTGAAATGGAAGGAGAAGCCATGTAATTCTCTGGCGTGGAGGCATGCCCATGGCACAATTTGCACGCAGGACACCGTCTTCCCCAGTAGCTGTGATAGGGAGGCCAATGTGACTACTCTGGCCCTTTGGATCCGATGTACAAGAGTCTGAATAGAGTTCCTTCAGTCCTGAAATAGGTAGACCGTACAATTGTCCATGTCTATAACAGCGCCCAAATGGAGGAGCTGGGTTGTTGTATGACTTTTCTGGAAATTAACAGAAAACCTGTGCTCCTGAAAGACCTTGATGGCTAGGGCGAGGTCTGACTGAGTGTTTCGGAATGATGATGACTGAATTAGTATGTCATCTAAATAGCATTGAATTCTGATTGGAATTTGTCTAAGGTGGGCTGCAAGCACTGCCAGTACCTTGTAAATACCCTCGGTGTCGATGAGAGGCCAAATGGTAGGGTTCTGTACTGGTAGTGGGCATAGCTGAATCTGAGGAATTTGCGGTGGTTAGGAAACATGTCTCAGTTAGGTCTATTGAGGTAAGAAAGTCACCTTGCCTGATGCTGGCCAGGATTGATTGAAGTGGTTGCATCTTAAACTTCTTATACCTCAAGTAAGGTTTAGACCTTTCAAGTCTAAGATTGCCCTCCAGCCCCCCAAGTCTTAGGGATGACGAAGAGGTTTGAGTAAAACCTTCGTCCTTCTTGGTCTTGTGTACTGGTTCAATTGCTCGTATTTGTAATAAATGAGCTATGGCCTCTGACATAAAGTCAGCCCTGGACCTGCTCGTTGGGATAGGGCAAGAGCGGAATTTGTCAGGTGGTTGAGAACAAAATTGTAGTCTCAAACCTTGCGTGACAGTGTCTAACACCCATGCATCTGTAGTGATGGTTGACTGCCCAAGTGCTGGAATAAGGGGCCAGCTGGCTTCCTATGGGAAGTGAGACTGTGAGATCACTTGCCTCGTTTAGAGGAATGGCCCCTCGGCCTTGAAGGGGCTGCTTGGCCTGGATCTGTGGTCTGCTTCTGCATGCTGAACGATCCTGCTGTCGTTCTTGTCTCTGAAAGGAATAGAGGGATGCCTGGGCCCAGTCCCAGGATGGAGCTGGTCGAAAGGCAGCCTCCTGTAACTGCTCTGTGACATGAGTTAACCAGAGTTTTACGTTTGTCCTTACCTTCAGTTAAGTATGGTTCTAGTGCCTTACCAAAGAGATGTCCACCTGTGTAAGGTTTAGAGGCCAGACGCCACTTGGTCTTGGTGTCTGCTCACCAATTCCTGGGCCAAAGGAGCCTTCGTGCTGAGATGTCTGCAGCGATGGTGTGGCAGTGTATCTAGCCATGTGCAGAGAAGCGTCGGCTAGGTACTGGGATGTAGCCACTAACTTACCCAGATTTTGGTGAGCTCTGAGATGGTCTGGAGGGATCCTGTCCTGGAGCTCACGTAACCCAAGGGCTGAAGCCCTGGCGAAGAAGGCCATGGACGTTGCCGCCTTTTTTGCCCAGGTTGATGCCAGATGGGAACTACGCAATGCGGAGTCAATCTTTTTATCCTCCGCCCTAAGTGCCTCATTTATGTCCCTAGGGATGTTAGCATTGGAAAACAATGAGTTCAAGGCTCATCAATCTCAGGAATCTCCAATAGGGAGGCCAGAGAATGGGCAACATTGAATAATGTTCCCTCTACTGCACCGGGCTTAAGAAGGATCCTAAGTTCTCCCATTGTTGTTGAACTATATTCAGAAAAAGGGGAGGGCAGGGAATATTGTTCTGCGAGACTGAGGGCTCGGTGTATATGGCGTGGGGACCCTTGGACGTTGTAGGTGGGGTCTCCTGTTCTTGGAAGAGGTTTGCAGTAGTGCAGGCCCTGAGTAGCAGGGAATTAAAGAATGAATGGTCAAAGAGACCGACAGGAGGGGTGGGGTCAGAGGGAGTGATACCCTCGTCCTCAAACAAAATCAGGTTGTTCAGCCCCTGTAGATTCCAAATCCGATGAGGGATCCTCCATCAAATCTGGAGATTGTGGATGATACGTGGCCTGGGGGGGTGGCTGTGAGGTGTTGGAGGCCATAAACTGAGCCACAGCCTAGGCTATCATGGACTGAAGGAGGTCCGGGTTCAAGGCCTGGTTCTCAGGAGGGCAAAGCCCTGCTGCAGTGGGGGTGACCATGGCCTGGGGTCCTGGGGTGTCCTGGTTGGTTATGCCCCTCCCTGGGTCCACTCTTGTGGTTAAATCTAATTGGGGAATTCCCCTGGCGGAAGACCAGGCCCCTGGGGCTGAGACACAATGTGAGGAAAGAGGTTCAAAAATGGACCTTCCCATCGTGCCTGTCAGATCTGGGGAGGCCGCTCTCAGTCTTTGGGACTCCTCCTCCCTCTGTGGCTCCCTGCTTAGCCGGGCTCGCTTGGTAGTGTTCTTTCCACTTGCCTCTGTTTGGCGTTTCCTCTTGGCCGGCTCGCTGATTTTCTCTGCCATGATGAGTTGCTCTGAGCTCAACCTTGGCAAAACGCCCCCCCTCGGCGCTGTAACTCACCAAGGTAGCCTGCAGAGATGATTCAGCCCTTGAGGGGGGTGGGCGGGGAATTAATGGGCACCGCGTCCCTTGGGAGTGAACAGGCCCTCCCCAGTTCAACGCTGTAGTCTCGAAGCCTCTGTCACCAGTGATGAGACCTGCCTTCAGGAGAAACTCCAGGCAGTCTGGGCCTCAGTCACACACAAAATGGCCACCGTGAGTCAATTCAAAATGTGGCCGCAGAGTTCGCGCCAAAAAAGCGGCAGTTAGAAGAAGGCCTTGAGGCCTGAGGCCTAAGCTGCGATGAGCCCTCATTCCGAGGAATCGCTTGGGCTCCTAACGCAGCGAATGGATTCCAAAAAAAAAGGCCATTAGAAGAAGAAGTCCTTGAGGCCTGTGGCCTAAGCTGCAATGAGCCCTCATTCCGAGGAATCGCTTGGGCTCCTAACGCAGCGAATGGATTACAATTAGGTGAGCTGAGAGAGGCTGAGGCAGGCTGAGGCCTAGTAAGGCCTCCAGGCTCTGAAAATTGGATCGGTGCCAAAAACTTTCTCCTGCTGCTGGGGCGGTCTGCTGAGGCCGAGGGACCTAGAAAAGGCTCCCTCCAGGCCTGATGAGCCTCGTCGTCCCTTGCGGAGCCCCCCAGTCAATTGGCAAGCTTACCCCTGCCTCTAAGGCCTCCAGGCTCTGGTTAGAAGAATGGAGCCTCTGATGCAGAGGAACGGCCCCTGGTAGGAGATTTCTCTTGCTTCTGGGAATCCAATTTTCAAGCTGATTGTGAAGCTGAAAGGCTCTCAAAGGGAGAAAGGGAAAGTTCCCCCCCCCCAAAGGGAGGTTTTGTCAGCCTGTCAGCCTGCTAGGCTACAGGTTGGGATGAAATAAAATAGGAATACACAGTCTTCTGCTCCAGGAGCGAAGAAAAAACGTGTCTTAGAGCAAAGAGACTAAGTCTAAAACTGGGGTGCAGTTGGCACAGAGGGGGCGGTACTAAATTTCAGACTTAGTCTAATTGGAGCAGATAGATTAAGACAACCCATCCATGGGTTCTCCATCCAATCATGCTGGAGAAAGAAGGCTGAAGAGTGAGTACAAATTAAAACACTTAAGGATAAACCTAACCAAGATTTTAAGTTATCAATGATAAGGATACCCTCAACTGACATAAAGCTAGCCAAACTATCAATATTTAACTTTCTTCCTCCTTAATTTTTTTCTGGTAAGTATTACCAGAAAGATAGTTTATGCCTTTTGTGGCAGAAAAGGAGTTTATACAAATACATGTTAAGTAAGTTTGGAAGAACTATGTTGATATGGACTTTATTTGGTATCCTGCTTTCTCACTGATGGAAAATAAAAATGCTGACACAAACACAAATGAAAAAAAAAAAAACCCTTGGCAATGGACCTTATTCCTTCATAACAATAATTTGGGGGGGATTTTTCTTCCCAAATTTTTTACTATCATAAATTGATTCTTAGAAATATTTGGTAGGTCAAAGTTTTGCTTACTTTTCCTTTGGAACTAGCAAATGAAAATCTATATAGTCAGGGCTTTTTTTCTCATAGAACGCCCAGAACGGAGTTCCGGCACCTTTTTTGGATGGAACCTTGTAGGGTAGGCAAGGCGGGTTGTATGACGTGTGTGAGTTCCAGCACTTTTTTTTTTTTTTTACAAAAAAAGCACTGTATATAGTCATCATTAATCCAATTTAATATGGAAAGATTGAGAAAATATTGTATTCTGCTGGGAGCGTGGATGGCTTATTTATGATCTTTTGTTTGTCTCTGGTAGGATTGTTCTTAATATTTCTTTTCCTTCATGTATCTTCCTTTTTCAGTATGTTTTGGTATCATTCAGAAGATGGAACCATTCTTAATTTATTTTGCTGGGCACATATTCATAAATATGTCTCCCAATGTAGCTATTTTTTTCAAAATTATTGTATTATTCAACAATTCAGAAGATTTTTTTTTCAGCGTAGAGATCAGTATAAGCTACCAGTAGTGTTCCCAACTAAGGAGATTATGATCTAGGTTAGTATCTGTCTGCTTTGTAATAGACTTTACAATCAGATTTCTATAAAATGAAGCCAATTATTTGTCTTGGGATTTATGCTGCTGTGGAAGCAGTCCTTTACTACTAAATATTGTCTTCTACTGACAATGATGGTACTAATTCCAAATGACTTTAACAGACATTATAGTCAGTGGATCAGTGTATAAACAGGACCTTGATTCTTTATGAAGTTTCCATAGCTCTTAGATATTTATAATATGACCAAGGTTTTAACCTACTAATACACTATCCTTGAAAGTAACTATGACAACCTATCATATTATTTCACCTGATTTTAGTTATTATTTCTGTATTTTTTATACTGCATGTCTTTATTTTCAACTATATTGCTGGCTGGAAAAAAATGTTTGTTTTTAATTCATCTTTGACAGGCACCATTATTTCAGAAATTAATAAATATATTGGTGATTTATTTTTGAGGTAACAGATTACTGTCAGTTGCCTGAAAGGACTCTGTCTTGAAAAGTAAAATTATAAAATAGTTTGTAATAATACCATTTGTTATTGGATTGTCTTTAATGAATTCTCCATGCCTTTATTTATTCATTAAGAATACATTCAACTGAGAATTAAAACAAACAAACCCCACACTGAATAAAATTCATTTTCAACTATAACTCATAACCACTAACTACAAGTTTTCCATAGTCAGCTAAAATATACTATGGGTGTGTCGTCAAAAACATTTTTCAATATTTCTTTTTCAGAAACAAAATAAAAAAAGTCCAAAAGCAAATACACTAAAATAACTGCTAAAATTGTGTCAAATTTAGTTTTCTGGACTACAGTAACAACAAAAACTTAATACTGAACATTACAAAATAATAATATGCATTTTAGAAGGCTTTCTTATTTCCCATTCCATTCTCAAGAAACCTTCTTGAACAAAAAGAAGAAATATAGGTCTAATGCTCCTTCATTTATTACTGGCTGAAAGATAGTTTTGTTCCATAGGAAGGAACTCCGTTAGAATCATGATCATATTTACCAGTAAATAAGAAATTATCAGTAGCCACACAGTAGTATGATTTTGTTCTTGTTAATTAGAACTTTACATTTGGTTATGGAGCCAGATTCCCACAGGGATATCTTAGCAACACTGATTACTTGGTTGTGATCTGACTTTGTTGAGCCATTGCCTTATTTATTCTTGGGTTTGGCAGTTGTTCAGTGATGGATGCCCACTGAAGTGCAAGTTTTCAGCTCATAAACCTTCTGCTAGGATGTCTACCCAATCAGAATCAAAACCAACTTTGAGTAAAAATATGGTTGATTTGATTACTTTTAATTACAACTTTCACTGAACGTTATTAAGATGGAAACAAACAGATAAATAATGAATTGAAGTCCCCAATAATTTATTTCTTTAAAAAAAGGCTTCCAGCTTTTTTTAATCGTCCCCCCAACTATGTTAATAAAATACAGCTTTTGATATAACATTAATCATAAATCATAAAACACTGTTTTACATTTTAGAATAAAAACCAGTTTTTTTTTTAAATTCTAAGGAGGGTCTAGAAAAGATTTGCCTAACATTATGGCTTATTCTATCATAGAATCTGTTGTTAGTAGCTGATTTAAAACTGACCTAGTATTAAATAAACTTATTATTAATTTAACAGGAAATCTTCCTACAGAAATTAAAACTGTTCCCATTAATGTAGAAAACATATTATTGTTGATTTACAGTAATCACCATATTCCCATGAAATCAATGAAGAAAATTCTCATGCCTCAAGAGCCAAATGAAACCCCAAATCTTATGCTTTATGCTATTTGTTCAGGAATACAATATAGGAGTTATGTAAAAACTGAGTGGTTGATCCTAAGAGAGTATATTGTAAATCTCCATGTCAAAGAAAGAAATAAGATAATAATAGGTGAAATAAAAGTTTGAAAAGTTCTTGCAGATGTTTTTAATGAAACATCTGCAAGAAAGCAACCAAGCTCAGAGAACATAAAAAAAAACCCCTCATTTTGAGCATGAGCTACAAATATTCTCCTTTATAAATATAAGTTTATTTGGTGTTCCATCAGATGTGATTCAGCTGATTTGCATGTATGGATGGTGCAATAGATTGGATATACTCAAGCATAATTTTCAAACTAGCTTCATCTTTGCCTCCGTATAAATGGATTTGCAGCATGAGTTACCCTTTCTCCTGCTGCAATTTTGAGACTGTCTCTCAATATTTGTTATTAGTGGCTATTGAGATTTCAACTAGAGGACTTTCCCATCTCTTTCTACATGAGTTTTTGATCGATCTTTAACTTCCTATAGGAAGATATAAGGTGAATAGTATTTAGCAAATTCAGCAGAAAAAGAGAAAAATGCTAATGAAAGTATATGAATAGCTGACACCTAAATTAATTCAGATTTCAGTCATTTATTATAAAAAAATAATCTTTGCTTTAATTTCCCATATTAATAATATTCTATATTACTTGAAAACAAAACTTGTATAATAGGACTATTACAGGTTTAAATATATGAAATACATAAAATTGAAATAACATATTGTATTAAATTGAGTAGACGGAACGTTAGATAGTATATGTGGTTAAATTTAATAACACATAAAGGATCAAGCTACTTCTATATGAACACTTCTTGGATATATCTTTAGTTTCTTCAAATATCACTCATTTAATTACAATTCTGTATTTTTTCCTAATTATATTATTTTTTGATTTTCATTGTTATTTTTATTGTATTTTCTGGGTATTGTATTTCACCAATAACTATTAAAAAAAAAAAGATTTTTTTAAAAGATACATGTTTCTAACTTATGCAGATATTTTCCACTAAAGAATGAATGGCATCATTTTGCAAATTGGCACCAGACTGTTCCTGACCTTTATGCAATTATATCATAGGCAGAAGCCATGGACTGGAGCTTATAGCTGCTGCAAATTCTATGGAAAATAATACTGCATCTAAGTATGATATAAATTCGTTGAGCAATTTTGCTACTGGAAATTTTTCAAGCAGAGTTGTTTCACTTGGAGGTCGGAGCCCAGCAAAATATGAGGAATTAAGAGGAAAATAAGATATAAATTATTAATAAAACAAAATATGGCTTCTTTCTTTTTCTGTGCACATTTCCACATCTATTGGATTTTCTTTCATTGTTCTGCAGAAATTGCTTCTGAAGTATACAATGGACTTCTTGCAAGGCTTTGGATCTCAATTTCTTGATTTGTCATAATTCACTCAAATGCCAGCTCAATAACATTAAGTGGAAAAATAGAAAGATATGCTTTCACTTTTTTCCACAGAAACAATTTTGAAAATCAATTTACATGGAAAATAAAGAGGCATTAAACTGGTGCAAAGCTGCAGCTGAATGCAGAACTCTGAAAGCATAATATGTTATTTCTCCAGATAACATAATGCAAACTGTTATTTACTGCCTGAGAGAGAGAACTAAGCCCTCTGAGGAGGAGGCTCCTTTTTTTAATTTATAGAGTGATGAAATGTGACTAATAACACTTTTACATTTTTAAAAGATGATAACCCTAAACATTGACTCTCTCTGGAGAGATAGAAGCAATAACAGGTATTACTTAAATTGCCTTTCAGTTCCATTCATTGGCACTGATACTTCCAAGCTGCCAAAATGGTGGCATTCGCAACCTGAAAGCAAACTGCTACCTGACACACTGCAGTGCTGAGATAAATTCCTCCAAAAAATGTTTTTGCTACAATATATATATATATATATATATATATATATATATATATATATATATATATATAATATCATAATTATATGGAAAGGAAAAAATAATTCTTTGCTCAAGGAGGAAAGTGAAGCATGTCTAGGGTGCCAACTGAGGGAGAAAATGAAATAAAGATACAGTAATACTTTCCCTTTCTGGAGGGTTTTATCTGAGACAATGTTCAAACTCTTCAAGAATATTTTCAGTGCACACTTGTGTATGAGAGAGCTTCAGATGGAATTTGACCTCTTTTGTTTCAGCCATATTTCCCCATTTGTTTCTGGTATTATACTGGAGCAAAGGCTTGTTTAAAAATAGAGCAGAACTAATTATTCATTTAATGCCGCTGTACAATTTGCATGTAAACATGCATTTGAGCTTTAAGGATTGTCAAGGAAGTACATGAGTGTCCAAAAAGCTAGATTAACTAAGAATTTCTTCTTATGGCTAATGCTGAAATGCAAAATCCTATCAAGCTAAATAAAGGGAATGTATAAGATCTAACAGAAGCCAGCAGCCAACGTAATGGCTATTTCTGTCTAGAGATTTGTTAATATGTATCCGTAATTTTTTTTTTTTATTTTGTTGCCTCATATTTTTATGTGCTAGTGAATTAACCAAAATGATCAAATAATAATAATTATAATATTTTTCTCTAAGAAAAGCACTCAAAAAAGCCTTTATGTATTTACTTCCTATACTCTAAGGGTGCATTAGCCATGTATATGCATTCCCACATGCAGGACTGAAATTTGGGGATTTGCCAAGAAGTCTGCAGAGATTAAGCTCCTCATTTGAGGACATTAGTTTAGCATCAGAATTTTAGTTACAGGCTCCATATTTCTTCTGAGCCTCTCAGCTTCCTCTCATATGGATGCATATGTTTTATATGGGATTTAGGAACAATCTTTGGGTTCTAAGGAAAACAAAATAGCCATGTACTCCATTCTGTACAAATGAATGTCATGTCGATATTCTTCTATGCATTCTGTTCATGTACACATCATCCATTCTTGGATAATGGTGAAATTTACAATTTAAACAGTAATGTGGTTTTTCTCTAGCAGCATTCTGCCCTCCAAAATATTCCAAAAGAAGCTATTGGAATTTGATGTAAGTGGATTTTTCTATTTTTCTATGCTTCAAAACAACTTTGTGGCCCAGATATTAAAAGTGATACAAATTCAGACACTCAAACAAATATTGTAAGTTAGAGGAAATCTGGAATAAGCACATTTTTTAAATCCTAAGGCAGTTTTGATGGATGTCTTTGCTTTCTGTGTATTTAAACTCCAGTGTTCATATAACAAACCCTCACTGTTATGAATTTGTAACTCTAATTTCAAAATCATCCTCACATCCTGATCTGGATTCTAAGTTGAACCAAGCAATGACTATTTTGCTGACCCAATTCTAAGCAAAAGGCTCAACTAGAGACAGCTTATTTTACTTGCATATTTCATCCAGAACTAGTAACTTAAAATACAAGAGTCCTTTGGACATAGGATGCACTTGTGTCAGATTGTGTGCTTCAGATAAAAGGGGAACAAGGAGGAGGAGAAGACAGACAGCTCTAGGAATTGATGGGGCAATTTAGATTTTGTTATAGGGCAAAATCTATTGGACCATAAGTGGGGTCTCTCCCTATGCTCAGCTGGCATATTTATAAATAATCTCAGAGGTTACAAAACACTGTAAGGCTTCAATCACCTCCATCCAAAGGAAACTGATCATAGATAAATGTTGTGCCCTTAGAACTCTCTCTACTTGAATGAACATGGCAGCTCTAACACTATTTCATTGTTACCCTTGAAAAGTATTCGGAGACTACAGTTGGTTCAGAATGCAGCTGCGCGAGTGATAGCGGGTGTTCCTTGGTACACCCACGTTACACCTATCATCCGTGAGCTGCACTGGTTGCCTATTGGTCTCTGGGTGCAATTCAAGGTGTTGGTTATTACCTTTAAAGCTCTATATGGCTCAGGGCCAGGCTATTTGCGAGACCGCCTAGTATCTCATAGTTCCCTTCGTCCGGTTAGATCCCACAGGCTGGGCCTCCTTCAGGTCCCGTCGGCCAAGCAGTGCCATTTGGCAGGGCTGTGGGGGAGGGCTTTCTCTATGATGGCGCCCACATCTTGGAACCAGCTCCCCCCAGAGATTAGGACCGCTCCCACCCTGTTGGTTTTCCACAAGCTGCTTAAGACCTGGCTTTTCCGGCAGGCCTGGGGTTTATAAAATCTGACCCCTGGATGAATGTTACTGTATTGTTTGTCTTGTTAAGTTATATTGTGTTTTTATTGTTAGCCGCCTGGAGTCCTGCGGGAGTGGGGCGGTTTATAAATTTTAATAAATAAATAAATAAATAAATAAATAAATAAATAAATAAATTGTAAAGGTAAAGACATTTTTCTGAATCAAGCTTGACTTTGCTGAATTTTGTCCCTGCAGTTTTCTTGGCAGCTACCAAGAAAACTGCATGGAGGTTATTTGTGGCTATCTTCTCTTGACCTTTTCTTGGGAAAAAAATACAATAAAACTTTCCCAACCTTGCTAATAGCCCTGGAATTTCAATGTACTAACTAAAGAAAAATATGTTTAAGCTTTGGAGATCAGCCAAACTTGGCTAGATGCTGTGACTTTTGAGACAGTTAGTTTGAATTCAGTTCAATTTCTTAAGAGAAAAAATACCCGAGTTAATGTTTAACATGGAAATGTTCTTAATTGTCCAGATTTGAAAGAAATTCATCACATTTGACAAAGGACATGATCTTTAGTTCTTCACTGAGCATATTTTTATGAAATATGATCAGGAAATTGTGAATATAAGAAAGAAAAGGTGCTTTGTCACTGCCAGTCTTATTAAGGAATTGCTATATATTAAGCTAATCCTTTCCATTCAAAATCTTCACATTATTTTTAATATACATGTCTATAATTAATGAAAATGTCTATTAAGTCCCAATAAAGGGTGTTTAAAAATTAACAAATGAGGTACAGTGCCTAATATACTCACATATTACTACAGCCAACACACAAATTGAATCTTCTTAGCCTGACACATATTTGGGGCATCTGGACCTCATTTTGCAGTTATAAAGTAGGGACTTTTACACTTTGCAGTGACTCTTACTTTCACTTTCATTATTTACTATTATGTATAAGCACAGGACTAGATAATCTTTTTTACTGCTTTGTAGGGACTCTTACTTTCACTTTCATTATCTATTACTATGTATAAGCATTTGCATCATATCACACTAACATGTTTGCAGGATATCCTGCAGCACAGTTCTAACAATTGCATTGTGCTTTAATTGTAGGTGATTGTCCTTACATTCATTTTTTTATTTATTCTTGCTATATAGTGAGTTATTTATGTATTCAGTACAATCTCCTGTCTTGGCAATAGACCCATTCAATGACAAGATATTTAGAGGTTTCTGAGAATGCAAAGAGACCCAGAAAAGAGATGTTTAAACCTCTGCCCAGTTTCTCATAAACAGATGGCAGCTGTTTCAATAATTTCCACTGCTTTGCTCTGGTTAGCATTTCTCATCAGTGGCAACACTACAATGATTCAAACTTTTGAAACCATGAACCTCTGGAGAAATCTGGTATAAATTACCACGTTGCCAGTCCAGCTCTTAGATGAGTGGTTTGTGCCTGTAGTAGAGCTGTGGTACTTTGATGATCCACTTAAAGAATGCAGGAGTAGGTTGCCTGACAACCCATAATGAAAATGTCATGCTTCCATTGATATCTTGGCAGCTTAACCATTCAATTGCCTATCAAGCCATGTACGCACCAAGGAGATGTTAACATGGCATGAAATATTGGAGAAGATTTAAATTGCTACTGAAAACACAGACACGGAGTTGTTTTCAAAATAGAGTTGCCAAGTTGAATATGAGATGCCACTTCATTATTCCCTGGCACATCTGTGGAAAAGTAGATCATATTCATATAATGCATGAGAACCCAAAGAAGATCAACTTGAGTGCAACTTCACAAATAATTCAGTTAAATTTTAGAAGAAGCCACAGGAGGATGTTCTGCAGCGAGAGTTCAAATATGCTATAATCCTATTGATATTGACAACATTTTTGGATTATGTTGGCCTCTTTCATCCACTATATTTAAATATACTTTTGCTCTGAGAATGTCTGCTGTTGAAACTTCCATGTATGTACATATTGTAAGAACATTAGACAGAGGTGGCAAAAAAATCAGGTACAATTTTTATTGGAAAATTGCTATTTAATAACTGAACTTCCAGCCTTCTGAATGGTATGAAAAAGAAAGGATTGTCTTAATCAAAGGCAGGTGTGATCCACTGTTGTGGGGCTGTGAAGGAGAAGGAGGAGTTAGATGTAGACATTTACTCAGCATATGTCCAATATATTTGCCATGTTTATTGTTCACTTGATGGTAAAATGCTTTTAAATTGCTGTTTTCTGACTCCAAATAAAATCAAACCAGTTTAAATGTTGGATCATGGAAATTCATACAGTGGAAAACATGGACTCCTATGTACTGCAACAAAATGGAAGAGAGGAAGGAAAACATGTCTCATAAATGGTTGTTTCTGAACCTCTGCTCCAACATCATAACTACAGAAGAGATAAAAGACAGAAAGAATTTCCCTTAAAACATTTTCCTAGATAGACCATGGGAACAGGCTTCCATTTTCAGAGCCAAATTGCCAGCACAAGCAGACAATACAGAACTTCATTCACTCTACTCTTCCACAGTAAAGGGAAGAGGCATATTGACACAACATAAATATCTTGGCTTGACTCTGTGCAGGACAATACCTGTTCATATGATGAAGTGGTCGAACTGATTTATTTGGATGGAAGTAGTATAATATGTTCCAGGTTTATTTAAGGAAAAGATCATTATCATTTAAGATCCTGGTGCTATATCCTCAAGGTTAATGAACTTGAATTTATATATTAAACTTTAATCTGATCTATGAAGTTGTACCTCTTACCTATTATTTTCTTAATAGTGTAGTATTTAGATGTGCTGGTGGATGGGTATTATATTATTTTTTACCCATTAATCCAGTGATGGTGAAGAATTATTATTTAATTATTATTTAATAATAGCATTGACTAAACAGATATGGTAGCACAACATTTACAATTACATTTATTTGACTAGCATATCTAGGCTGAATGTTTCAGAAAAGGAATGTCATTTAGACAATGACTATTTTCTAACATAAGGTTTCTTGGTTAATCTTGCTTAATGAAGATTCAGATATATAATTTTTTAGAAGACAGTTTATGTCCCAAGTTATGCTTTATTATGCTTTTGGTTCATTGAGACAGCTACACTTTTTTTTTCTCTCCTGCTCTTACTGAAATTGAACATGTAAGATCTGAATATGATACATTCTGCCATTGCATAAAATTTTTTTAATTATCACCACTTATGCATTTTTCCGTAAGTGATTCAGATAGCTTAAAGACTGGCCTTACAAAAGTATTCATCAACAGAATAAAGCACCTGTTGTAATACCCAATATAAGACAAGAAGAAGTCGAAATAATTGTGTAGACCTATAAAGAAATAAATGCTTCAGAAACAATTTGTTCTACTTCTTCTTGTTTTACATTGGCTATTACAACAGGTGCTTTATTCTGTTGATGAATACTTTTGTAAGGCCAATCTTTAAGCTATCTGAATCACTTAGTGGTGATTATGCACAAGTGGTGATAATTAAAATTTGTTGTGCAGTTGCAGAATGTATCATGTTTAGATCTTACATGTTCAATTTCAACAAGAGCAGAAGAGAAAAAAATCTAGTCTCAATGAACCAAAATGACTATCAAAGCCATTGTTCTTCTTAAGTGTATTCTGACTGCACATGATCAAATGATACACAAAAGACACATGGTTAACACAAGTGCATTATTCCATACTTCCAGCAGAATCTAATCAGCCAGTTTATATGACAAGCCAAAGAATAGCTTAGGAATGCAAATGTGCATAGCTAAGTACTTGTGGATAATACTGTCTGTAGTTTATTGAACATGTTCTTAAAAATCTTGGAATGACTAATCCATGATTTGGCTAACTTTGTTTCTAACATTCTTTCCTAGGGGCAGAATTATGTGATATAATTGTAAAATTGTAAAAGTAAATAAAATAAACAATATATCAATATCTGAATTTTTTTGTAAGTGAGAAAATATTCTATTCATCTCTCTGTATGGATCCTCTGTCTATCTCAGGGGTTCTCAACCTTGGCAACTTTAAGACTTGTGGACTTCAATTCCCAGCTTTGCTGGCTGAGGAATTCTGGGAGTTGAAGTCCACAAGTCTTAAAGTTGCCAAGGTTGAGAACCTCTGGTCTATCTATACTTCTATGTTCTCCTATTTCTCATTCTGTCATAACCCAAGATGAATAATGGTCTGGTAAGGGAGATGGCATCATCATTTCAGTGTTCTGCCTGCTACACTATTTCTTTGAAATACTATTTCAGATTCTGAAATATTTTTTTATGTTTCATATGCCACCAGGTAGAGCTTTTTAGTAAGACAACAGCAGAATGAATAGCAACTGACAAGGTTAATGAGGTTCTGAAGGAGCAGGGATATGCCTGCATCATCCTAAAATGACCATTAAATGTCATTTAACCACTATCTATGGGACTTTAGTCATCCCATTCAGAAGAAATCCTTTTTAAAATATATGTAGTATTAACTCACATTAACTGCAAGTTTGTCAGCCAGCCCTTAATTCTGGAAACATATTTCCATTTTTAACTGATTTTACCTAGTAGTAAGTTATACTCTGGGATGACTTTTCTAGGATACCAATAGTTATTGTTGGAGTCTGTTAGTGAATATACTGAGATCACTCTTCTGGGCTAATTACATTTAGCAGCTCCATTTGTCAGTCAGTCCTCAAGTCCCATTAGACTTCCATACCTGAGGATTTTTCATTCTTAGTTCAGAATGGGGTAGCTGTTATGCAGTTTTGGAATCATCATGGACTCATAACTTTTGCTTGAAGAGCCAGTGGCAGCTATGGCTAAAGTGGCCTTTTTACAAATCCATCTTGCACTCTTTCTTAGATTGAACTCATTCTTGGATAGGTGTATGTGTATCTATATGTGCTAGTTACCTATAAGCCTCTGGTTCAATTAAAGGAGTGGTTGTCATTTATAAAGCCCTTCATAATACTTGAAAATTATCTTTCTCCCATGTTATCTGTGTATTCTGTAATATCTGACAGAGTCAGCAAACATATGCTCTCATTTATCAAGTAACATTAGATCAGGCATGTCAAACTGCTGGCCCATGGGCAAGATGCGCCACGCCGAAACTGCGCCCACTCCATTGAGTGAGTTTGACATGCTGGCATTAGATGTTGAAACCCATAAGGCATGCCTTATCTGTCCTGACACCTGTCTTCTGGAACCACATTCCCACAGAGGTTCAAACTGTTGTGACCTTATTTTCTTTTAGATGAGTCTTAAAAACGTTCTTCCCCAGGCATTGGTAAAGTATGTAGTCATTGATGTTGGTTTGTTTCAGTTTTGTTTGTTATCATTTCATTTCTCCATGTTATTCCTTTTATGATTGTTGTTTTGATGTTTAAAAATATTTCCTTAGTTGTCACCCAGAATTTTTCTGAATGGACTATCTACAAATGGACTATCTACAGTCCAGTCCAGTCCAATTCAGTACATTCGTCAAATATTACTCTCAGAATCTCTGTTTATCAGTTTCAATCATCTATTTCATTCTTGAAATTTCATCTGTAGCTGAAATATTAATGATTGATAGATTTGTATATGGATAAGGGATGAGTTATGGGAAGAAGAGATGCTTGCATGTTTTATGTAGGAGGTGATGAATTATTAGGTTTGTTTATATTTGTGATGAAAAGAAGTGATAAAGAAGTCACTTTAAACATTTTTTCTTATTTTTCTTTCTTTTTTCCTTCTTTTCTCTTTTCATGCACTTTCTATTCTCTTTCTTTTCCTTTCTAAATTTAGTTTGTATTGTCTTTTATTATTATTTTTTTCCAAAATTTAATAAAATTTATTTTAAAAAAGAAAAGATGTCATGCTCTGGTGAATTTGAAGAGAAGGTGACTTACATTCTTAACAATTTGATGTGCAGAATTCATGTGGGTTTTTTTCACAGCTGTCCTTGTTCCAAAAATGCAACCAATGCAACTAATATTTTATAACTATAGGCAGGACCATAGTGCCCAATTCTTTTACTTAGTTTTGATTTCCTCTCCTCTCCCCTCTCTGCTCCTTCTCCCCTCAGTTCTTTAATAAGCACTTGTTAAAGATCAAGATAGGAAACACTTCATCTATATTATTTATTTAGTAATATTGCCACTTTTAAAAAACTTGGAACTTTCCTGATTCAAATTACTTGATTTGTCCAGATATGATCAGGATGTCCATTGTAATGACTTCCAGTGAAAATTTCAACTTAATACATCAAATTAAACATTTATTAAGAGCCCTGCATATAGCCTCGTTTTCCCAAGCCTCAAGGCTGTTTCGTCAAACAAAGTTGAGTTCTGACCTTAGTAAAATGGAAGCCTTCACAGTTCTACTTCCTGCTAGTTTTGTTTATGGGAAAACAATCTTACATTGTGTAGCCCTGGCTGACCTGAGGTCCTGCTACAGCTGGAAAGGGAGAAACCGGAAAAGTGAGCTGTAAAAGAGTAATAATCTTCTTGGCAGAATAACCCTGCAGAGAAATTCCAGCATGTTTTTCTGTACAAAGCTGTTCACATTCCAAAATAGATATAGTCTATTCAGAAAGAGCAAAAGAAATCACTATGTTCATTCATGCTTTTGAGAGCAATATATATACACTGTGAAAGGTTAGAACAGTGGTTCTCAACCTGTGGGTCAGGACCCCATTTGGGGTTGAACAACCATTTCACGGGAGTCACCAAACAACGCAGTCCGCCATTTTTTCCGCCCTTTTCCTTAGCTGTGCTACTCCCTTTTATTCTATTGGCTTTTGAAAGCCAATAGAATAGACTCTCTTGAATAGAGTCTAATTCTATTGGCTTTCAAAACCAATAGGAATTGCCCAGGCTGTCTCTGCCCTGCTGAGCCCACCAAAAGTCCCATTCTGCAAACGGGGCTGCACCAGTTGAGTAGTCCTCAACTTACGACGGGTTGAGTAGTCCTCGACTTACAACCGGTTGGGGGGGTCGCGGCATTAAAAAGGTTGAGAACCACTGGGTTAGAAGGAAAATAGGAAATGGGTACTACTAGTATGATAATACTCTGAAATGGTTCTAGAAGTTAGACCTTTGCCCATATTTGCTTAAATATTGTGAACTTGGGACCAACATAGAAGCACATGGCTGAGTTTTACAAATACCTAATATCTGAATGAAAGATATGTTAAAATATCATAACCATTCCATCTATTTTTAAACATTTTGTTATTTCCCCATCACCTAGCTTAAGAAAACATTGGAAAAACACCACCATATTTAACAAAAATGGAAACAAGTCATTCATCACCAAATGGAACACAATGAGAAGCAGCTGGAGAGAAAGTATTGATTTAGTGATTGATAGATCTGTCCTAAAACCAGTCTTTAAGGTGAGAGTACCATTGAATTCTCAGATTTCACCATCTGGGAGAGATAGAAAATAGATTATGGATACTGAGAAAGATTTGTGGATTTACCATGTATTGTGATAAATTACCACCCTATGTTAATTACCTGATTTGGCACAGCATTGTGTTTATTTTATGGGAAAGGAAAGTGGTTCATCCTTTAAATTTCCCCTGTAATCCTGACAATCAGCCTCACTGCACTGATATAAGGCCATCATCATTTTCTACAGCTGCACTACACTTTTAATAAATATACCTTAACATGTCTGTGTGAAATTTATATTGAGTGTTCCCAGCAATGCAGACTGTAACTGTAAAATTAATCACATAAATTACATTAAATATAAGTAATTGCTAATCTTGCATCAGAAAATTAAAATTCATGACAAAGTGAGATTAGGTGTGGTTTGTCAATCCTCTGTTCCATGACTATTATATTAATGTAAAGCTACGTGAAAATGACCCTGGAAGACAGGGAGAAGAGACACAGCCAAGGGAATAGTCTGATAAAAGGCAAGTGGCTCAGAAAGGACCCTTACTAGTTTCTTGGGATGTAAAGGGGATGGGGGTAGGGAGAAATGTACTTTCAGACTTGCAAGATTCTGTCAATGTAACCTTATAGTAAATAGAATTACTTTATCTGGCTGTGCTTCCTACCTCACAAGGCTGATGGTTAATCATATCCAAGTGTCTAATATTTTCTTTATTAAAAAAGAAACAGAAATATGATGGGTCAATTAGGGTTGGATTATTTATTATTTCTGTGAACAAAAATGAAACATATTATAGCTTTTCATAATCATTAATGGTTTGAATAATATAATATTTGCTTATATACCATTACTTCTCTCCAGTGAGTTTTAGCTTGTGGATAATTGGTAATCATATTTTACCCTTCAAAAAATCCATAAATTGTTTCATTATTTTTAATGGGAATTTGTATATGTGTATTTTATTGTGGAAGGAGACAGGCAGGAAGGAAGGAATCATAAAATCATAAGATTTATTATGGTCAAAAATTTACCTCCTGATTAGTTTTATATACAATAAATTATATAAATGAAGTTCCATAAGGCTTGAAGGAAATGTAAATAAGCCTTCCATTTTTGCCTACTTTTGGACACATCTTGTAAAACTGACAATAGAGTCAGCTGTTATAATGAGCCACCTAAAAAGGAAGCACTCTTCATAGCTATCTTGATGTTATTTATTCCTAAATTATTTGCTGAAGCCATATAGTTAGTCACTGTGTACATTCTCGCTATAAAATCTATACCTTGGAACAGACAATTGCTTTAGCAGTTCTTAAACTAGTTTGAAGACCACTATGTTCCATACTCTTCAGATACAAAGGATATTCTGTATGATTTTCAAATTTCCTTGAATATTTTGATCATCACTGCTGGTTCCTTATATTTAGATACACAGTGATCTGCGGTGTTTTCCTTTCTAAGACGTATCACCAAGTACTCAGATATTATGAATTTTTGCCACGTAATACACAAATGAGTAAAAAGGAGCAGGAAATATGAATCTATAAAAGTAAAAATGATGGTTCACATAAACCATGGAAAGATGAGGTGACATCAAAAAGTTTATTGACATAACAGTTGGTTGCCAAACAGTGGGATGCAAAATAAATCACCACTGGTGACTTGAATCTATTTTTCTTTCCTTTCTTTCTGTTTGGCATTTCTTTGTGTGTTTTTTAAGAACTCTCCACAAGTCCAAGACTCTTATTCAATTTTTGGATCAAATATTTGTTTTATGTACAAGCCTCAAACCTCATTGTGGAGTTGTTTAAAACTATTTTGGGTAAGCAAGCACAAATCGCTTAAATCCCACTTGCTAGTTAATGACATGTAATATAATGTAATGAAATCGTGTCTGCTCTTCCACCAATCTACTTCATTATACAAAAGAGTCACTGTTTGTTTCAGAAAGCAACAGGAGCCTGAATAGATAACCTGCTTTTTAAAAAAAGATACCAACCCATATTATAAAATAGCCTTCATTTAAAGTTACATTTAAAGAACTTTCTTTAGCAGAAAATAATTTCTGTTCCCTGAAATCAACAACAATAGCAAAATCAATGTTGTTATGACCATTAAAGTTAATTTTCATGTTTATGCTGAACTGTGTGTTAAAATCTAGTGCTACAGCCAGCACTGAAACATTTAGAGTTCTATTGTGAGCTCAAGTACTTACAAGTGTTTCTTGTGGGTTTTTTTTCCCCCCACTGATCTTTTGTGCAGTTAAATGAGTATGTATTCGGCATGACTTTCAATCTTTTGTTAGCAACATAGAAACCATCTTTGGGAAAGAAATGGGCAATATTTGGAGGTCCTTGAACTTTAAATACAACTTGAGCAATTTCTTTTATTCTGACAGTGAACCACAGTTACACATGCTCCTTTATTCAGTGTACTTTCATGTTTATAAAAGTTGGTGGCCTTTCTGATCAGGATGTCAGATTTCTTGGAAATTAATAATTCAATTATTTCAGGGCATCCAAGGTTGCGAAGTTATATTTTATAAAGTGGAGAGATATAAAGTGTGCCATTTTTCACTTGAATCAATTAAGTGAGATAAGTATATGTCAGAAGAGTCAAGCTGAATAGCATACAGACACAAAAATAGCAATAAACCAATAAACAACAGCTGCCAACAGAACTTAAAATTGTGGTTTTTAACCTTGATGGGAGTGTGGAGGAGTGGGTAGATCAAAAGCAAAGTACACTCATGGTTATCTAGTCAACAAGCACGTATTTTGCCACCAGCTACTACTCTCATCTTTCAATCTCTATATGTGACAATGACTGTACTATTAATCATGCATATTGAACATATCATCAACCTTGCAAGATAGACCAGACAGAAAACATGGCAAATTTTACTTTGTTGTAAAGTTATACTAACAGAATCTTGCAAGTCTGACATTATATTGTTCCCCTTGTCAGCTCAGGAAACTAGGGAGAATGTCTTCTGTTTTGTGCCTTCCCACATTCCTGCTGCAGGCTAAGGTGCCTTTTCCCTTGGCTGTGTATTTGCCTGTCTTCCAAGGGCATTTCCCATACCATTACAAATATCCTGTTAAATGGGCATATCTACTATTTTTTCAGCTTCCAAAATAATTGTTAGTATAATACTGCAGGTAATTTTGACCACAAATTCTTCAGAAATTTCCTCTCTTTTAAAGTTGATGGTATGTCAAGTGAAAAAAATATTTTTTTCCTGTCCACCCATTTAGGAAAGGCATTTGACATCCATTACTATATATTTTAAATGTATGTTGGATTTATGAGTTGCTGCAGTTAATACATCTGACAATATTTTATATATACTTGGCAGTGTTTGTTGGTTGATAGATCATGTTTGGTGTTTGCTACAACCAAAACAAAGAATATGAATACATTTAAAGCATTCAGATTTTTAGGTTAAGTTTGGAACTACAAACTAAACTTCATATTAAAACATGTTATACTTCACATTTCAGAATTCTCAATATCTTGTTCATAGGTCAATCATAATAAAGTCAATGTAGTGCAAAAACAGAATAAGAACATATGGAAACAATGGAATACAATACAAAATACTACCAAATCAGCTAAAAGTAATACAATTGACTAAGCTGATGCTTTAAATACAACTTAAAGTTAGTAAAATTCCTGAAATGAGAAAATGTTAGAAAATCTAACATTAAAATGATTTGTTTCAAAGCTCGTAGATTATTGTTGTGAAACATTTCACGATTCCTCCTCTGAATCCTAGGATATTTTAAGAAAAAGAGCATGTATATAGATAGAACCTTTCCAGTAGATCCCAAATTCTGAGGACCTCTATAGGTTAGAACCAGCATGTTGAATGAAATCAAATAAACTAGAAGCTGCTTTTGAAATAACTATTATAATATGATGACAATGCTTGGTCTCCCACCATGACTTTATGCTAACTGAATTTCTAATTCTATATCAGCTCTGTTTTCTCTGCAATGCCTACAAACATTTTGAAGCTGATCTGTGATTGTCTTTACTGCTGCTACTTCCCTTAACTCTAACCTTTAATTAATCACCATTAGATTATCAATTACTCTTTTTATATGAATTAATTAATTAATTAATTAATTCCCATTGTAAATTGTACATATATGTAAGTATAAGTTTAGTTAGCAGCTCTGAAAAGGTAACCTAAATGGGTTCAATCATGTAGATTAAAGATATCAATGAATTAGCTTTTACAGACTTCCTGTAGAACACACTGGTAAAATTTTCCATTCTTGAGATTTCTAACAAGTAATCTAAAAGGCATGTCTAAAGTCATTATCCTAAAAGCACTATTAAATCCAAATGCAATCAGTACAATTTATAAATATAGCATCAAAGACAACTTATATGTATGTAATTTTTCTTGTACTTAAAACAGCTCAAGTAGAAAACTCAAGGGTCATGCTCTAATTGTGAATAGTATAGGCAAGTTTAAATAACAATTTACCAAATAGTTATAAGAGCAACCTGAATTCACAGGGTTGGATTGGTGTATGTTTATCATATGCATTTCATACCATGCTTTACTAATCCTCCTAGGACAGTTTACCAAAATAAGAAAAAAACATACAACATGTAAATATAAGACAACGCAAATCATCTGCATTGCCAACTTGCTCCCCCCACCCCAACAATGCTATATTACACAGTGGTAGCCTCACACTTTTAAAAGAAGAATAATAGTACTGCAGATCCATACAGATCCAGGAACACCTGGCTAAGGAATTCTGGGAGTTGAAGTCCATAAGTCATAAAAGGGCCAAGTTTGAAGACCTCTGGGATAGGTTCCACTTCTTCTAAGAGGTAACATTTTATGCATCTTAAAACTATAACTGCTTTATATGCTTTGCCCATCCCTATCAGAAAAACATCCACTGGTGAAACTTCTTAAGTGTGTTTTTTCTGATGAATCACTAAAGGCCCTTGTAGCGATTACAGAGATTATTTATTTAAAAGATTTATATGATTGCCCACTTTATGACACACAACTCTGAGCAGCTAATAGCAATAATAAAAACAGAACAATAAAACAATTTAACAAATAAACAAAAAAAACCTATGGTGCAATCATCATAAAATAATCATGATCATAATAATTTTAAAATAACAGAAAACTAATGTCTCATTGTGAATAAATAATACATTAAGAAGCCTTTACATCCACCACAGTGTAGACTGCATTACATTTCTTATAAGATGTACAATAAAGAAAGTTATGAGTAGATATAATTCTTTGCTGAGTATATGTTCAGAAATGTGTCTAGTTGTGGTTCTGCCAAAGGATGAAAATACAGATTGCCACTGTGACTGTACCTGTGCATTTAGCAATCACTTTGTTCTTGTTTTCACTGCATCATATTATATTATTTATGCAGCTTTATGTTTTTATGTCTTACTTGTACATTGCCCAATCACTCTATAGGAGATGTGGGGAGTTTCTATCTGTGGTATATAAATATAAACAAGCAACACACAATTTGTAGCATTCATCTTCTTTGTTCTGGCACTGCATTTTTGGTGTACTTTAGGTAGATATTAATTATTTTCTATGTGTTTCTCAAGTTCTTCAATATTAGGGTAGACAACTGACAATTAATATAAAAATACATAATTCCAAGAAGCAGTTTCCATTTCCAACTTTCTCTGTATGGAAATGATCTGGAACTGTAAATCTAAAATTAACTTTTTTTTAAGGAAAAAGTATACAAAGCTGTATAAAGAATTAAATATAAGTTTTCATTTGATGGATGTGCTATCAAATGTTCATGTTTATGTAAAACAGCAAATAGTAGCTTTTGGATTAAAAACAAAAACATCTTCTACAAAAGTAATTTCTTACCAAGGACCAGCTGTAAAATTGGAGTGTTGAGCTTTCTGCTTAGTTTTTGAAGTACATGTAGTTCTACTGCTGACTGATCTAGTTGAGACTTGCTTTTGTGTCCATCAGATTTCCATGCAATTATCTTTTTAGACTGAGTAGCAACATAAATCATCTTCATTTTGTGTGAGACGTTGACATTTATTGATTTCATGTTCTCAAGAAGCCTTTCGGGGACACACAAACATCAAATAGTTAGATATAAAGAGATAACATCGTAGCAAAAATAGATAAGCAATTGTTATAAAGTTTGTCAGGGCTTAACAGGGCTACGTTTTTTCCCCCCCCAAAGATTCATTTTATCCTTGAGACAATTCTTTCTATTCTTTTATTCAGAAAGCTGTATATAGGATATTTTTATCCCACCTTTACTATTTTTTTTTAAATAACTAAAGGTGACCAACATACCTAATATTTCTTCTTCCTCCTATTTTTCCCAGAACAACACTGTGAGCTGAGCTGGAATGAAAGAGAATGATTGATCCAAAACCACCTGTATAGCTTTCGTGACTAAAGTGGGACTAGAATTCAGAGTCTCCTGGTTTCTATGGATATGGATATGCCATCCATTTGCCTTCCTCCTCAGATTAAAAACAACAACAACAGAAAATGACAAGATGGCAAAAGCAGCAGGCCATTGAGTTACTTTCTATCAGAAAAATGCTGAACACTTTTTCAGTACTTCCTTGGAAGACTTGCCATTTTATTAAAATTATTGCTTATTTTTTTGAAATGCAAATGATGTGATTCTTTAACACTATGACACATTCTTTTCTTTTAACCTTCTCAAGCAGTTTTGTATATAATAAAGGGGCTTAAGCTTAACCATACTTATTGAACATTTATTATAAAATTGATAATCATTATAATTCATTATAATCTTTATAATCCCAAACCAGAATTTAAAAACTGAAAATTTAAAGCCAGAAAATTAGATGAAAAGAAAAATAACAACAAAAATACACCACATTCGTATAGATTCACTTAAAATGTTTTTTAAAAAAGACTTGTCATTCTATGAAAAAATATGAAATATCCTCTGTTTCATGTTGTTGCTAAAATTATGGCAATTCTGGGGACTTCATTAAGAGGGTGTTAATAATGAGCAAGTTGATATAGAAGGAATATAATACTTTTTTATTCACTGGAGGTGGCAGTAGATTGGTGGCAGCCACTTCCTCTTGCTCTCTGCTCTCCACTCATCCATCTTTTTTGTTATCATATGGATGTATTTTTGTTGTGTTCTTTTGTCATTATTTATGTTATTGTTTTATTATTTTACTTCTGTTTACAGCCATTTATTTTTTTCTTTCTTTTTATTATTGTAAGCCATCTAGAATCAACCTAGGTGACATAGGCGGCAAATAAATTTAACAAGTCAATAATAAATAAATAAATGTTCCATCAGATATTCAGGACCTAAGTATTTTGGGAAGAAATTGGAAGCTAGCACAATTTACAATAGGTGTAATATGTTCACATGGTTTGTCTACTTTAACCATCTCATTGGCATTCTGCAACAGCTATAGTTTCTGGATCAATTCTAGTTTGCAATTCCACATAAAATGTATTTTTTTCAATAATGTAGTCACTATATCTTGGCTGTTCGAGTTCAGCAATCACTATAGTTATCAAGCAAGGCTGAAAAATGTGGTATTTCAGACCATGTTTGCAGATATGTTTTTTGTGTCATCAGATAGGAATAATCTGTAAAGGCTACCATGAAATGATTAGAATTAGAATAAAAGGGTTGGAAGGGACCTTGTAGGTCAGTGATGGCAAACTGTTTAGAGACCGAGTGCCAAACTGCAACCCAAAACCCACTTATGCATCATCGGGTGCCGGGTGGATATGGCCCATTGGCTGGGTGTGGCCCATTGGATGGGCATGACTGCGGTGGTAACGGCAGACTGGGTGGGACTAAAAAGTTCAATCAATCAATTCCAACTTTGCAAGATCTTATTTTTTCTCATGAGAAATTGAAATTGACTGATTGAACCTCTTTTTTTTGCACATGGCGGTGGAGGCTTAAAGCAAAAAGATTTTATAAAACCCAGCTGAAGGCCTAGGACTGGGGCGACAGCACGCGTGCCCACAGAGAGGGCTCTGAGTGCCACCTCTGGCACCCGTGCCACAAGTTCGCCACCACTGTTGTAAGTCATCTAGTCCAAACCCTCACACAAGCAGGAGGCCCTATAACATTTCTGACAGATAGCAGTCCAGTCTCTTCTTGAAAGCTTCCAGTGATGAAACTCTCACAACATCTGGAGGCAAACTATTCCATTGGTTGATTGTTCTCACTGTCAGAAAATTTCTCCTTATTTCTAGGTTGAATCTCTCCTTGATCAGTTCCCATCTGTTATTCCTTGTCTGGCCTTCAGATGCTTTGGAAAATAGATCGATCCCTTCCTCTCTGTGACAGCCTTTCAAATACTGGAACACTGCTATCATGTCTTCCCTGGTCCTTCTCTTCCCTAGACTAGCCATGCCCAGTTCCTGTAACCATTCTTCATATGTTTTAGCCTCCAGTTCCCTAATTATCCTTGTTGCTCTTCTCTGCACTTTTTCTAGAGTCTCAACGCCTTTCAATAGTGTGGAGATCAAAATTGCTTGTAGTATTGGTCTTACTAAGGCTTTATAGAGTACTATTAGTACCTCAGGTGATCTTGATTGAATCCCTCTATTAATGCAATTTAGGATTGCATTAGCTTTTTTGGCTGCTGCTGCACACTGTTGGCTCATATTTAATTGATTGTCCACCAAGACTCTAGGATCCTCTCACAGTTACTCCTATTAAACCTGGTTTCACCCAATCTATATGTGTACTTTTGGTTTTTCTTGCCTAAGTGTAAGTCTTTATTTTTTTCTACATTGAATTTCATTTTGTTAGGGCCCAGTGTTCAAATCTGTCAACATCCATCTGGATCTTGAGCCTATCATCCAGGGTGTTGGCTATTCCTACCAGCTTAGTATCATCTGCAAATTTGATAAGTTCCCCTTCTATTCCCTCATCTAAGTCATTTATGAAGATGTTGGAGATTATTGGGTCTAGGACAGAACCTTGTGGTACCCCACTGCTTACTTCCCTCCATGTAGATGTAATACCATTAACACTACTCATTGAATATGGTTTGTCAGCCATTAAAAACCTATCTGATGCTGTTGCTGTCTATCTCACTTTTTTTAGGTTTCCAAGAAGTAGGTTGAGGTCTACTTTGTCGAATACCTTGCTGAAGCCTAAGTATACTATGTCCACAGCATTTTGCTAGTCTACTAATTTAGTTACTTGGTCAAAAAATGAAATAAGATTGGTTTGGCATGATCTGTTTTTGACAAATCCATGCTGGCTTCTAGTTATAACTTCATTTGTTTCTAGATGTTCACAGATCTGTTTTTTGATTATCCTTTCCAGTATTTTCCCAGATATTGGCACAATACTATTGGCTGATTGGTCTGTGGTTTCCTGGGTCTATTTTATTTTTTTCCTTTTTTGAAGATGGGAACCAAGTCAGCTCTTTTCCAATCCAGTGGTAGTTATCTGGTGCTCCTGGATTTTTGAAAAAGATGGTACAATGGTTCTGAGATGACATCTGCCAGCTCCCTCAGAATTATGGGATGTAATTAGTCAGGTCCCGGTGATTTATGTTCATCAAGATCAGACAGGTGTTCTCTTACCATTTTAAAATTTATTTTAACTTTTATTTCTAGTCTGTCATTTTCAGTTATGTTTTCAGTAGATTGGGCTATAATTTCATTTTGTGTGAAAACTGATGCAAAGAATGAATTAAGCAGCTCTGCTTTCTCCCTACTGCCTGTTACTTCCTTGCCATCTTTTCTCTTTAGTGGACTTACAGTTTGACTTTTTTCTTGTTATTAATATGTTGAAAGAAACTTTTTTATTATCTTTGACTTTTGTTGGACTGGGCTTTTATGATCACATTTTTCAGAGTTTTCCAAGCTTCTTGAGTTGTTTTTCCCTTCAGAATGTCATCCAAATAATTTACTTTAGTTTACTTTACTTTATTTTTGTCCTCTATTATTTTTATAAATAACTGTAGGGGATGAACAAAATTAATATTATTCCTCCTAAATTTGGATGCATAAGCTTGAACAGGAAAGGATTCACGGAGGCATAAGTTGTGTACATTTATAGATTAATTTTGTTGTATTTTGTTAAATAAATGTCCTCCTGATTTGTTGGTTTTTAAGTTCCTCTTCAAATAGCAAGTGGCATTTGAAAAAGATTGGGAACAATATGTTAGAAATATTTCTGCCTGGGTGACCGAAAGTAATAACTGAAACATGGTAAAATCATGATTCCCAGGGAAGGGTGATGTAATCTAGGCAATAAAAAAGAAAATAAAACTTTATTTCTTGAGGAAAATATAGAGGTTGATGAAAGGAGTTATGAGTTGAGTTTGTTGGCTCAGGAAACATTTTCAAATATTTTCCCTCTCTTCTTTTTCCAGTGTATTTCCAATGCATTTGCTCTGTTTAAGCGCTGCACTACACTTAAATTCAGCCAATGCATGGCAAATGAATCAAATATTTAAGAAGGAGGTTACAAATCTTCATTATTCTCAGTGCCTCCAAAAATAAATATTGCATTCTGCTGGCCCTTTGAGCTAGGTCAGATCAAGAACCTGAAATCAAAGAACTATATAGTTGTATTTTGTTCATGTCTTTACTTGTTTTATGAGAAACAAAGCATCGAATCACTTCAATTTTCCTCTCTCTCTTCTTATACCCAAGATAATCAAAGGAGGCCAACTTTAAGTTTCTACCTCAGTCCTTCATGCCTTCCTTGGCTAAGAAATGCTTTTAAAATAGCTGTCTCATATTTTCTTCAATGATATCTCCCTATTCCTCCTAGCATTTCTTATAAAAGAGTCAGACTCAGGAAGCATATGCTAGCAGCCATGTTGCTGTTCTCTTTTAATTTCATTGACCATTCCTATTTGCCTAATCCGGAATCTTGCCCATAATGATACTATAGTTGGGAAAGTAGGGGGTTATTCTACCAATAAAGGAGAATATTTGTAGCTCAGAGTTGAAATGAGGGGTCCTTGGTGCTGTCTGAGCTTGGTCTTTTTCTTTCAGACATTTCATTACCTAAGCTAGGTAACATCATCAATGCTAATAAGGAATGGGGTTTGGTCTCAGTTTATATTCTAGTGGCTTGCCCTGTCAGTGTTGGTGGGAGTGGTCTTAGAGGTTCTTTGGTTGGGCTATTTACCATTGGCTTGACAGTTGCTTGATTGAGGTACTGTTTACTTATTGCTGATCTGATGTTAATTTTGGAATTGATCTATGCTCATCTGGGTGCTAATTGCTGGTGGGGAGGGGTTCTTTCCTCTTTGTTTCCTTTTTGATGTTGATTGTCTCTTTTGCATAGTATGTAGATATCGTTGATGTCTATGTGTCTGTTGATGGCTAATTTGTCAGTGTGCCAGCCTTCAAGAAATTCCCTAGTATTTTTGGACTTTGTTTGGTCTGGGATGGTCACAGTTTCCCAATTGAAACTGGTTAAATCTGTCTATACGTTATGAAGTTAAAGAGTTTTCAATATGTCTTCTGACTACTAGTTGATGTTCATGGATGATTTCTGCAAGTCTTCTGCCTGTTTGCCTGTTGCAGTCCTTACTGTGTATGTTGCAAGTGACTCCTGTTTTTGATGAAAACCACAAACTCACTGCAGTAACCCTGAACAGCACAAAAAGTAAACAGAATATCTATACAACATCTTCCAATTAAATGGAAATCCACGCAACTTTATAAAAAAGGTGCTTGACCATTCAATCCAAAACAAGTTCTAAAAAGAATAACACTATCATATAGCAAGATGAACTAGAGAAATGATCACATGGGAAGGTTTTCAATCCAAGAATGTACTTCAGCAGGTATTGCAGTGTACATCATTGGTTGGTAACTGACCTTAGGCATTTTGGACTATAAGTTCAATATGTAGCCTAGATGTGATTGTGGTGCTTGGTTTCATTATATTTCATTTCTAAGGCTTCTGCATTGGCATATTCAGCCAGGGCCTGCAATATTCTTTTCTAGACTAATACTGTATAGGTGTAGAATTGTAGAACTACATAAACTGCATATAGGAGGATTGTTATGTGTTTCTTCACCAGTTTCAGGGAATGAGGTGAAGGTGAATGAGGCTTATTCTGGCAAGCAAGAGATTGATAATTAAATAATGAGAATACCAGAATGCATCCTTGTTGAGCTCCTCTGTTAACAGGAATCTCCTTAGTATAATTGCCCTAGAGTCTCCATGTGACCTTTACAGTTGAGTTGTCATATAATTTATAGATAAACCAAAGGAGCCGTCTATCTATATAAGAGATTTGAAGATATGCCAAAGATTAGACTGGGAAATTAAATCAAAGGCAGCTCTAAAATCTATGACGGCTATCTATAGCTTTGTACATGTTTTTGAAAATATATTTTTCTCTCAGATGTTGCAAAATAAAAGCATGATTAAAAATAGAGTGGCAACTTCTAATTCCAGCCTGTTCCTTGACTATTATGTTCCCTAAGTCTAGCCAGTCCTGGAACTTAAGGGATAGATGTCTTGCATATAATTTGCTGCTGCTGCTGAGAAGACTAATAAAATAGTTGCTAATAGGTACATTCCAGTTATGTTTTTGGTAAATAGAACTAGTAGGGCAAGGACTCAAAATTTAAGAATCAACATATGTAAATAGAGAACCTAATAGTGGGGTCTACCAGTTCAAATTTCCCTGCAGGACCTCAATTTTGGCAAAATCTATAGTTCATGTTTTGATTTGGCTGAGTTGTTCGATCCGATCTGCAATTTTAGTACGTGTAATGGGGGTGGCCAATGAAAATATAAGCTGTCAGTTATTAAATTGAATTCTATACTGGACACAAGTAGAAAGATGAAGGGTGATGTGATGTCAGAATAGGGTTTTATTTTTGTTGTGTGCATGCCTGTCAATTGCTGTTTTCTAAATGTCTGTTTCTTTTTATATTAGATTTAACTCTTATATTGTTTTTTTTCATATTGAGGAAGCTTTGGAACTCCTTTACATCTTTTAAAATAAATAATCAATTCTTTTTCTGGCATTCTAGCAATTTTGACTGGCCCACAGTTCGTTGGGAGGGAGTACTGCTATTTATAGACTTGATTTTGCCTGTTGTGGTAAGAACTGGTGGTTGAAGCTGTATCTGATGTTGTAAATGATAAGGATTTCCATTTTGATCTCCCCATCAAAGACTGCAGATAAGACCAATATTTGTTTCTCTTTTTGGTGGGGAGACCATGTAACAGAGATCAGCATTAATTCTTGCTAGGGTCTAAATTCCCCTTTAAATGAGAAGTTGCAAATGTTTGCAGTCTTAAAATGGAAGGAGAATGATCACTCTGAGGATGATAATGAATTTGGAAATCCAATAAAAAAGAACATAGGCTTCTGGAAAGGGATAAAGACTTTGTTTTTAGTGTGTCTAAGAGGGAAAAAATCTAACTCCTTTCCAATTAGATAATTGTAAGGGATAATCAATGCTTTTGACCATTCAATGAAAAAATGTCTAACATACTGAAGATATGAATTGAGTAGCTCTCTGAAGTCTCTAGTATTATCTTTGCATTTTTCTTGAAAATAGAGGGAAATACCTTCTGATCTGAGCTAATCAGAAGATTCTTAGAATAAATGAGTTAACCATTAAGCCCCATTGTACTACTAAAATCACCCACAATTATTGCATATGTAAAAACTAAAGACTTCAAAAAGTTACTTTGAGGATAGATCTTCAGATTAGTTCAAATCCTATCTGTCTGGGAGTGGAAATAAATGGGAAGAGTATGTACAGGAACTGAAAACAAGAAAGTCTTTTAAAACTAAAAAGCAAATTAGAGCAAAATAGCCTGATCAGGTTAAAGTGTCTAACTTGGACTCCTAGAATAACAGAGTAGTGTATACTTAGCCTTCTCAATGATCTGCCTTGACCGGTTCTTCACAGTGCAGGGTGAAAAAGGAAAAAAAAAGAATCACAACTATTTATCTAGCAGTTACTGACCTCTCAAATCTCCTGACATAGAAGTTCAAATGTTGTTATGAAATTCATGAAACAAAGGTCTTTGCATTTTATACATCACCTGCAATATTCCATGATAGGAATGTCAAGAGATTCCTTGAGCCTAATGCCACAGGGATATGGTGCTCCTCTACCTTAGTTAGAATAGCTTTATTTACTAGAGATTGCCGTGGATAAGGCTGGATGCTATCAAATATTGGCTGGTTCCTATCCATATTGCAAATTGGTCCACATTTGTCTCGGTAGACTCCTCAGGGACACTCAATTTTTCCAGTTATAGGCAGAGCTGAAATGCTAACACCCTTGAAAACCTGACAGGATGTAATATGAAATCTGGTTAAGTAGTTCAGCAGCATTAGTTGGAACATTGTACATTTGAAAATATGGAGCAGTCTTGTAAATCTAATATAACTAGGAAGCTTTAACAGCACAGCAAAGTCTTCTGCTGCCATCTTAAGATTCTGGAAGATTCAGTGTCCGGGCAGATTATGGTAAAATTTTCTTAGTGTTCTACCCTACTCTATTATTTACTCCCTTCCAATAGAAGCCTAGGTAGCTTTCTCCCAATTGGGGTTAATATTAAGCGATTTGTGATTAGAAATCTGTCTGGAAATTTAAAGATGAACTGTCCTATCAAGGATTTTATTATTTATCTATTTATTAAATTTATATGGCTGCCCCTCTTAAGTATATGGTTATAGATGGCTAATAAAACAGTAAGCAAAATTATAAACAACATAAAATATCAGGAAAGCAACAATAATAACAATTGCTAACAATAGTTTTAATTCATCAGTTTGTTATTCAGCATTAGAAGCTGTTCTACAGTAAATATATATCAACATTTGTGCAATCAAGAAGCATTTTTTTGTCTCCAGTTCCATGTCTGGTTTTGAAATACTGACTCATTTTCTGGCTCTAATTGGAACATCTTCTAGAGTTGTCAACTCCTTACTCTCTCAGTCAAGCAAAGTGTTGTGTACCAGATTGATGGCTCATCTAGCTAGTTGTTATATTGTAATGAACTTTTGATTGTTTGCTGGATAGGATGTTGAATATCCTTTATTGATTCATGGCTCATCCCCTGGTATTTCTGTGTTTGGTTTTGCTTGAAAGCTTTTTTTGGGCTTTCTAGCAATTTCCTCTGTGCTAGTTGTTTCTGGTATTTCTCATCTGGATTCTTGATTTGCTCAGTGCCTGAAAAAAATCTGTCACTCACAGATCTCTTCAGGAAATACACTTAGCAGTTAAGTGATAGTAATAGGCAGTGTTATTAATATATACAAATAAAAAAGAGGTGTCGTGTTATATATGTATGTGTATATACACATACACACACACACATAATAAAAAGAGAAAAAAATAAAGGATAAAGATACAATGCATTTGGAGTTACATTCAAAGCTACTCATCACCATCTTGGCTCAACCTGTTTCATAATATTCTTAGTATATTTACTGCTTTTCTGGTATTCAATTTTATTTCTTTTCTTTTGTAAACACAGAAGTCACATGCCCATATCTATAGCATATTTGCAAACTGGCTTTATACTTTCAGATTCCAATTTTGCTCCATCCATCCTCTTGTGTGATATTACATTAAGATTTTTTAAAAAAATACATCTCAGAATGATTGATTTATTTAAAGAATAAATAAATAACTAGCGGTGTAAAATATCCAGACCAAGTCTTAAACTTAAAGCAATAACCTTTATGGCCAGATAGATTGGGCTATATTTAAAGCAATTTATTCAGCTTGATTGATATCAGCATTTTGAGCAGTGCAATGTACTGGGAAGAGAGAGATGCATAGATCAACTCATATCTGTTGTGTCGTAATATAGCATCAAGGATTCTTAAATTTGATGAAATGGGTTCTGGATAATGACATAGGATAATGACCATTTCTAGAAATGTAGCCTAGAAATCTATTGGCAACTAATTAGTAGCTTTAATAGAGATGCAATACTGTGTTTCCCCAAAAATAAGACCCAGTCTTATTTTTGAGGGGGTGTCTTTTCCATGGTCTTACGGCATGGTGGTGACAGTGACAGCCCCTCCATCCACCTTCTGTGGCCGAAGAGCTCCAGATTGATGCATGCAGTGCCCCTCAGCCTTCATTTCGCCATCAGAGGCCTTCCGGAAAGGCCTCTGCAGCCGAGAACTGAGCTACAGATTAAATCTTTTGCTTGGTTCTTGGTGCAGAAGCCTTTTCAGAAGGCTTCTGATGGCAAAATGAAGGCTAGGGGGTGCTGCAGAAAAAGTGGGCCG
Organism: Crotalus tigris; assembly: GCF_016545835.1. NCBI lineage: Eukaryota > Metazoa > Chordata > Lepidosauria > Squamata > Viperidae > Crotalus > Crotalus tigris. The sequence goes on from NW_024096576.1 coordinate 1,639,890, forward strand.
GTGAGGCGAGGCAGGTGTCGATTCCTGGGAGGCCTGGCTACAATGCTCTAGCTTGATTTTTAGGTGTGCACCTTGCCCCAAAACTAAGGCTTATTTTGGGGGTAGGACTTATATTAGGCACATCCCCAAAAATCAAGCTAGGGCTTATTTTCTGGGTAGGTTTTACTTTCAGGGAAACATGGTACTGTCCTACCAATTCCCTTGCTGCTGCTTTTTGTACCAATTGCAGATTCCAGACAGTCCCATTATAGTACATTGCAATACTGCAGTGAAACCACAATCAAGGCTGTATTTTGTAGTAACCTAGGTTGGAATGTTCCATAAGAAATGGCAAAATCTGGGGAAATTTCTTGAAAAAAAAGTGGCTTATAGATTGAATAATAAAATAGGAATGAAGAAAGAAAGAAAGAAAGAAAGAAAGAAAGAAAGAAAGAAAGAAAGAAAGAAAGAAAGAAAGAAAGAAAGAAAGAAAGAAAGAAAGGGTTGATCTCCTCTAGGACTGACCGGTTTGATCACCTTGCAGTCCAGGGGACTCATAGGAGTCTTCTCCAGCACCATAGTTCAAAGGTCTCAATTCAATTCTTTTGTGATCAGCCTTTCTTAAGGTCCAACTTTCACAGCCATACATTGTAACTGGGAAAACCATGGCCTTGACTATACGTACTTTTGTTGGCAAGGTGATGTCTCTGCTTTTTAGTATGCTGTCTAGATTTTATTGAACCATATATATTAGTAAAAGGCAAATTGTCTAGTATGGAACCAAATTTGGTTTGAAAGATTTAAAATGTTAAAGTAAAACTGCGGTGAAAGCATAACAAAACTTTGTGACCTTTATGATCTTGATAAGATTGAATTTGCAGAAAGAACCTAAACATTTTACTTGATAGTTGAAGGCAGCAAGTGGAACCACTGCTGCAATAATGCAGGTAGCTCTAACATTAGGTCTTGGACTCTGGGAATGACAAAGCAACCCGAATGAAAGTTTTTTACATTTTCACAGGGCAGAAGATATGCTGTAGAGATCCTTCATGCTGTGTACACCAATTTGTATTTATTAGATATTAAGGATTATAAGTATTTGCTACACACCAATTGTTGCAATCATTTTGTGCCAAGCTCCCCAATTTCATATTAGGTCTTTCAAACCACAGTCATTTTGAGCATATCATCTTAACACAGCCAGAAGGAAATTGGGTTTCATTTATGTTCCTTGCCAAAGACATATAGACAATTCGCTTCTTTGCACATGTAGGCACTATTTGGAAGATGAATTGCATTAAAGCTGAGTTCATAAAGGGCATGCTGGATTACAGCTCTATATTTAAATTCCAAACTCCAACACACTAAATGATTCAAAGCAGCGCAGTCTTGACATTTGAAATAATTATTTAGTCTGTGATATTTAAGCATGCAATAAATCAAAAATGGCAACTGTACTTTTTCTCCAACTTTTGTTTTGTTTTGTTTTCAATGCTTAAATGCACAAGAGATATACAATGTATTTTATGTTCAGTGACAATTAAATCTTTGTGAAGAAACTGAAATCAGAAAGAATGATTTTCAGATATTCAGGGTTTTTTTTCCCCTCAAGATATATTGCACAATCTGGAGCAAGTAGTCTTAGTGGTAAAGTCAAGTACTTTTCTTTATTCTCATATAAAGCTTTCCACTGTGTACCTTTGTTTATTCTTGTTTAGTTCTTTTTCTGAGAGAATAGACATGAAATTCTGGCCCACTTAGATAACATTTCCACAGGCACATACACAATCATATCAACATGCTTAGTTGATAGTAAGAGCATCAGTCAAGATAAGGTAGTCTTCAACACTATTTGATCATTCAGACTTCTCCTCTTTCTCCTCCTCCTCTCTTGAAGCAGTTATGATTACCTAGTCATGTCACTGAGGACAAGCCAAACTAATCTGAAATGAAGAAAATGTTGGTAATGAAAATGCTGATTTGAAAAAAAGGGGCATTGAATCAATAGACAAATGGAGACAAGGAAAGGCAGAGAACCTGAAATAAAATAGTGTTAAAATATTTCATAAGATCTATATTTGTAGTCAAGACAGCATTTTATTTACTTCAATTGAATTTAACACCTGGAACAGCACATGGGAATAACATTAGGATATATATTTGAGCTGTTCAGAATTCTCTTTGTTGAGAATTTGAAAAACAGTTGCCATGAAAATTAAGTCAACACCAATTCATAGAATATTCCAAAATAATAGGCTCTCCATGATTATGATCAGAAGTCAACTTAGAAACATAATTGATCAATAGTATTATTAGTACTGTTAAAACTATTCATATTTTTAGCTAAATTATCTACCTGTGAGAGGTCAGTCTATTGGGTAAGCATATCACCAATTTCATTGGCAAGGTAATTAATTAATCTTTTTAATTTAGTAAAATATCTCTCTCTGTGTCTATGTGTGTATAAATTTTCAGTGGTATGAAAGCTTTTCTGCTTCATGTAATGAAACTGGACAGGAAGGCTGAAAAAATATTTATCCTTGAACTTACCTCTATTGGCAATATTTAATTAGTACAGATTAGCATTGTGATCATCAAATCAATTCCTGAAAGTGTTGCATTGGAGAATAAGTATAATGTAAAGAAAATGATTTTGTTGTTTATTTATTCAAGCTGGCTACTCTTCTTCATTAACTCTTTTTGGTGCCAAAGCACAATTGGAAGATGATTCAGAAGAAGCGCATCACGGCATCTCCTCTTTATAAAAGCAGCACAACTTTTTTCAGATTTGTGCACAAGTTACCTGTTGTGGGAATGATGTTAACTGTAATGAGAGGATTCAATGATCTATTTCTTTCAGATCATTTTCAAAATGTGTATAGCCCTGCTATTTATTTCCAAACAGGTTTGATCTAAACCTGGGATCTGTTTCATCAAACTATTGTCTGCAATGACACAATCATAATTCCCAACACCCATTGCCACCAGGAATTTAAAGACTAAGGCCACAGTCAAACATAGTATTAAGAGGACTTTAATTACTCATTTTATTTATTTTATTAATTTATTTATAGCATTTATTAATTTATCTCCTAACAAAATGACTATGGGCAGCTTCCAACATTAAAGCATACAAATCCTAGCAAATAAAACAATAAAAATAAAACCCAAAAAGTATATAACCTGCCAAACAGCCAAAAGAAATATTCTTCTGCTGGATGAATGCTTTTACCTAGGATTCCATAAATTATCTGAATAAACCCTGAACCAAGCTCAGAGACCACCAATTATCTCTCATTTCAATCCTGGACTACAAATATTATCCTTTATTGGTGGTAGGGAGTGTTGGGAATTATGATCATGTGATTGCAGGCAATAGTTGCTGCACAGCAGCAGAGAAGCACTGAAGCCACTTTCCATAGGAATAATGGATCCCAGATTTTGGATTCTTTACATTAGCCCAGGGGTTAATGTACTGGGCTGTTGTCCATTTGGAACCAGGCTGCACAAGCGGCAGGTGAGCATGCACACATGTAGTTCCACTTGCGTGAGTGGTGGGCACTGGTGGTTGCATGTAAAGCTTCATTTGTATGAATGGTGGGTGCTTGTGGTTGTGCACAAAACTCTATGCCTGCCATTCCCACAGAACCATCCCGTCTTCCCCTCCCACCAGTCCGCCAAGCTGGAAAGGTTGGGAACAGCTGCATTAGCCCATTTGAGATATGCTGCTTCAAAAATTGTTGATTCAAAAATTGTTGCCCTTTGATGCTCTATAATGCTGTACTGATAGTTACTTCTACTACTATTAGTATTATTCCATTCAATTATGTCTAATTCTGAGAGACTGCCTAGACAAGTCCCCACAGTTTTCTAGGCAAGATTTTTCAGGAGTGGTTTGCCATTGTCTTCTTCATAGGCTGAGAGAAAGCAACTGGCCCAAGATCAATCATCGGACTTTGTACCCAAGTTGGGTCTAGAAGTCATGGCCTCTTGATGCCTTAGGCTCTGAATCAAACAAAAACACAAAGGTTACAAACAAACAGGAGAGTTAAGTAGTATGTAGAAAGTGCCCTGCTGGCTCATCATTTCTAAATAACATCATCATTGCTAATCATCATCATAGTAACATCATCAGACTAGCACTGATGATGTTACCTAGTTAGGTAATGAAACGTCTGCAAGGAAACAACCAAGTTGGGAGAGCACCAAGAATCTCTTACTCCCTGCCACCTTCCTAAATGAAAATCAATGGGAAATCCAGCAGAAAGTTGGAAGTCATTCTTGCTCCCCCAGCTTTTTTACCCACTCGTGGTTATCCTGTTTCTTTGTTTAGGTAAAGAAATACTTCTGAAGTATTTCTGATCAACAGGTCACAAATTATCTAGTGCCTTCTATATTTGTCTTCATGGAAATCATCTTAGTTTCTTGTACACAAATACACCTTTTGATTTTCAAACAGTAACCAAGAACATATCCTATAACAGACGTTTTAAAAAAAAACATATGCAATTTTCAATAGTTCAGTAGTTTGTGACTACTTTGGAGGAAATAGCAATGTTCATTGACAGAATAAGAAAATATACAAATAATATCCCAGTAATCAAGCATTGGGACATTGTCTCTTACCACATTTTCAGACACAAGAAAATGAATAAAGCATTAAGCTTTCCTATGACTCTGAGCATAAAATTGAGATGCCCAGAATGAGTTAATCAGAGATACAGTTGATGTATTTTTTCTTTTAAAATATTCCAAACAAGTGTATTATTTTGTTATGAAAAAGTATATTTATTTATTTATTTATTTATTTATTTTATCCCAAGAATCCTGTCAGGATAGAGGACATTTATTATTTATTATTTCTCTGCTGTGCCTGTTGCCTCTGATAGTGAAAATCATTTCAAGCTGAAGGAAATAAATAAATAAATAAGAGCCAACTGATTAGGAAAGATGGGAGGAAGCAACCAAAAAGGACCCTTTGATAACTTGCTGAAGGGTCAGCAACTGTAATTTGCAAGTCCTCTGCTTCTCTGTTTATTTTTCTTCTCATTTGCTTCCTTTTGCTTTCTGTCTAAGACAAGGTTATATTTTTCTGTAATTACTAGAAGTAAACCTTTCTTTGGCAGCATCAGCAATGATTAATCATAGATTTTTATTACAACAGTGATGACTATTCTTTCTTTTTTTAGCGTCTTCATATGTATGCATGTGCTCTGTGTGCACTGAAATTCTCTATAGTTTGTACAAGAGATACAAAGTAGTTAGTATCAGAGAGAGAAACAGAAACACTAATTTTAATTCAGTATAGAGAGAGGGAAGGTCCACACAAACACACTTAAATCATTTGGAGGCATTTTTGACATCTCTTTCCTCTTTTGTGGAAGATGTACAGTTCTTGTGAAAAGCAAAGGCCATCTAAAGAACAGAAAATAATATCTGGAGTATGAAGGAAAGGAGAAGAATACACATCCCTCAAAAAAAAGTCTACATCACCATCTTCCAAATTTTAAATGCTGACTGAATTACTTTTGTCATTAAAACCATAATGATAGAGAGAGAGAAGAGAAATGTAAAAAGTTGTATTTGTGATTTTTTTTTTTTAAGGGCAAGAAAGATTGCAGCATCAAGGAACTGCCAGGAGCTGAGGTTTAGGCATTTTTGGCAATAGATTTTTTGGTTATGACTCTTTGCCATGCCCTTTAAATCAAAACAAAATGTCAATAGCCAAGATGGTCTACTTGTACATCCAAAATGGTAACTAGTGATTAGTGGGCAATTCAGTGCTTTCACTCATGGAGTACATATATTTCAAAAGAACCACAAGAACATAAAAAATGCTGAATGTGATCATCAACCATAAACCTGATCTTTCAGCTCTTTCTGCTACAAGTGGTCCCCTGCTGTGAACCTGAAGCCCATGGAATCTCTTGTGGAAATTAAGATTGTTGTCAGGAGTCAGGATGACAAGTGGGATGGCAGTCAAACCCAGTTCTCTATTACTTGACCACATTTCCAAAGATTGTGGATTTGATCAATCCAAGTCTGGGATAAGCATCTCTGAGATGTTAAAAAAAAAAATCTGGCTCACGAAACAGAGGAGATTAAAACTAAAATAGCCCTGCCATAACATTTTTAGGAGTATAGGGAAAATATGCATGCTGCATGATCCACATTCAGAATAAACTGAACTGAATTTGGAGTGATTGAGTTGAACAATGTAATGGGTTAATTAATGCATTTAATCAACTAAACACTGAATTGTGTGTTAATACAATTCCCTTCCCCCTTCCACAATCCATTAATCTAGAAGTCTGAAAAGAAGCAAAAACTCCCATGAGATTAATTCTATTCCCTTTGCGATAGATTCAGTAACAAAAGAAATGTGAACCTCATTTTTCCTTCCTGTTTAATCTATATCGTACATAGTTTAAGCATTCATATCAAACAGCTCTAGTGTCTTTATTAACAGGTAATAGAAATACTCACTGACAACACTTCCTATATTTGGATGTCCCCAGTGGTGGGATTCAAATATGTGAACAACCAGTTCTCTGTGTGGGTGCCACTTCCAGAAGTCCATTCTGGGCCTGGGCAACAAAAAATTAGCTATCGGTTCTGCTGAAGTAGTGCGAACTGGCTGAATCCCACTGGATATTCATGAACTTTATATTTCCTCTGTGTTAATATAGTAGTTTGTATACTCAAACATTATAGAAATTGGAATATTAGCCAGTTAAAACTGTCCACTTTCTTCAGCCTTTTCTAAAAATTGTTTAATCACACCATGGTATAATCAGAAATAATGTTGCCTTATCACAAAGGTGGGCAGAACTGTGCTCTCCCGGATGCTGTTGACTATCAGCATCTTTTAAGCCAGTCTCTACTGGAGGGAACTAGTTGAGAGATTTGGAGTCTAATAATACCTGGAAAACCACAGCTTCCGCATTTTTATTAATGAAAATCTTTCCACTCAAGTAATTTGGGACACATAAGTGTTCTTACTGCCACCTACCTTCCTAGATAATCCTCTATTAGCAAATTTTCAGCAAGAATGGAAGAAGACTGGATGACATATTTGAAAGTACAATAAGACTTCTGTTTTAAAATAGAGTCATCACTGATTACACTTCAGTGGCTTAGGTCCAAATTAGGCATTTCAGTTGTAGAAATTACATGAGCTTGGATGTAAACTACTCTTCTCTTTAAGGATACTCAGCCCCTCCCCATCACATTTTATATTTTGCTGTGAAATAAAGCAGCTGTACTTTGTATTATAGATATATAGATGTGTTATTTTTTCTGACCTAAGAAAGAATCCTGGCTATGGTAGTATTTTAATACAGCATAATTGGAATATGATTAAGTACTATGGAGTTAAATATATAAAATTAATGAAGTATATTTCTAATTAAAATGTAATTGAATCCTGTTTAGTTTTTGTCCTTGTCCATCCATTTTTTAGACAGACTCACAGCATGCATCTTAAAATCCAGCAAAGGTTGTTCAACTTTACTTGAACATGCAAACACAATAAAAAAACACACAGACATTGGCAAAAGAACTGTTTTACAACCAATTTCCAATACTTTCATTAAAAAAAATCTAAAAATTAAATTGCCAATGGCTTTTGAAGTAGTGGTATTAACATAAAAGAGTACAAATGACATGTATATAGACAAATAGAAAATTGTCATTTTGACTTTTTGGAGGCTGGCTAAAACTTCCCTGGACTATTTTAAAATGTTGCCATTTGAATTGAAAATAACTTGGGGTACGATGAATCCTTGTTTACAGTTTTTCCTCTCTATTCTAAAAAATAATTCAAACTCTGACTGCTATTCTTCATATTAAGAAAAATGAAATACATGGGATCGTACTATTCCATATGATTTGCAGTTGCTCTGCTGGTAATGGAAATTCTGAGTATAGCATATCTGCTGGCCAAAGCTGTGCTTTGTCCAGAAGCTGATTAAAAGTGCTTCCACTATTTTGGATTTCTTTTTTTATTTGAAATAGTTATTGATAAGCTGCCCAGGTAAACGATAGGGCAAGACATAGGAAACTATAAATATCTGTGTTAAAATACAAACAGACTCCCCCACAGCCATGAAATGTGAACCATTTGCTATGACTTAATTGTCTCATACCCTTCTGCTCCAGAGAATGAAAATTGTACTGCTGTTATGATAGATTAATCTTCATTTCACTGCATTCAAATTCAACTTGGTTAATCAATGCTTCTGTGTGATAAAAGAAGAACTTCAGACATCCTGTCTACACTTGTCTCTTTTTCATTAACTATCTATTAATGGAGGAGAGTTTTAAAAGTTATAGGCATATATCATCAGATGAGATGTCAGAATCAGCCAAATTAGACAATAATCAATGCCAAGTAATTGATGGCACTTTCGAGTAAAATTACAGTGCACAGCAAAAGAGTAATTTTTTAAAAGAAGAGCAAAGAGGACACAGAAATATTAAATGATGAACAGAAATGATGGCTTTGGGCATGAAACATCAATATGGGGAAAATAACTGGGTTAATTGATGAAGAAGTGCATCTCATTTGAAAAGCTATACTGGAAAAAAAAACTGCTGGAAAATGCCCTGGAGTTCACCTACATGCAGCAACCAATTTTGGGAGGGTGAGGTTTGTTTGTTTATTTGTGTCAGAAGCATCACAATTAAGGCATACTATATGACATAAAATTTAAAATTTAAAATACAAGATAAACATATATACAAATTAAACAGATCTTGCCCAGAAACTAGCAACATTAATTGCATTCTGTCACATTGCTATGAGGTCTCAAGTGTACACTGATTGGGACACAAAGGGCAGGAATGCATATATGTTGTTGTCTGCATGTCACCACAATCATAAAGGGCAGAAGCCACCAGATAGTCCCATTGGAGGCTGAGGTGGACAACAATGTTGTTAGACCTGGACACAAAGTATGCTAATTAGAGTAAAATATGTGTATAGTCATTTACAGGTATAGTTATATATAATCGCCAGGATTTCTTTACATTACATAAAAAGCAATATCCAGCAAAGTTATCCTGCTCAACCACCATTTCTTCAAAATTATCTTTATCAAAGAAATAGAGAGAATATTTGCATTATAGATAAGGCACACTCTTAATTTTTAATTGCTTCCAAAACATGTCTTTTGACCAAATAAGAAGAGTAAGAGTAACATTAATTGACCTTTTGTTTAGCATTATTCTCATGCATATATTCAATATGCACCAACCAAGTTTTTGCTTTCCAACTTTGTCCAGTTTGGCATTAAAGATTACCTATACAAAGAGGAGGCAGAGGGATTGGACAATAAAAAGAAATTAGGAAGTAGACTAAAGAGTATCTCAAAAGCTTGAACAAATAAAATTTCTTCGGTGGTATGATAAATTAGACCTAGAACTGCCCCTGAAAGTTTGGAAGCATACTTTATTGAAATAGGTTATAGTAACAGAATCTTAGAAGCCTGTCCACAATTTTTCGTCTTTTCCTTTTATGCACCAATAGAATTAGAGTGGAGACAGTCTGAGTTTCTTCTGAATATTTTCTTTGTTTCTTGATTTAAATCTTGTTTTTCTACATGTTTTGGTATCAGTGATTGCTTATTTTATCCAAGGTTATCTCTGTGGCTCTCTATGCAAGAGGATTAATTAACTGATTATGTCTTATTAAATTAGATCTAAATTAACTTTAAGGCCAAGGGTTATCCAATGGAGATTGTACATATGGGTTCTGTAAATGTTTCTGAAAGTTCATTATTGAAGACTCTTGAGTGACTTGGAAAGCATGGGATAACAAAAGAGATACTTTTTTGTTTTAAAATCTGGCTAAGGAATAGGAAGCAGAGATAAGGAATTAAGCGATAATTTTCAAATCTGAGAAATATTTAAAGTGGGTTGCCCAGGAATCAGTACTGGAAATATTATTTTCTTATTTATTTATAAATAATCTGGTACTGGTAAATTTAACTAACAAAATGGAAAGTGAATTGCAAGAATTTCAAAGATAATAATATAAGCACAAGACTGGAAAAAACTTCCAGTGGTAATGTCAGGGTGGTACGGAGGCAAGAGGACAGTCTCTGTCCCCTAACTCTGATCTTTCTATGATTGGAGACCCTTCAGGGGTGTAAAGAGCCTGGAGGGCTACACATGAGAAAGGATGAAGCTGGAAGAGTAACGAGGTGAGAGGCGATCACCCGTTACAACAAAGGAAACCCCCTAAATCCAGCATGGAAAATTCTGCCATCAACGGATGGAGGATCTGAGGCACTGACAAAATCACAGAAGATGCAGAAGCAAAGAGGAGCTTAACAGACTGTGTTGATGAGTGAGTTAAAATAGTCTAAAATATCTCTATGAAATAATAGAAAAGTAAAAAAAAAAGATATACATGTCGAAGAGGGGTGTGTGGAAAGAAAGCTCAACTGGTGAGGGAATCCTCAATGCAAGCGGCGACCCAGTGGGAAGAACTGTGAGTTGACAGATTTAACAACCAGAGGATTAACAGGAGGGTGACATAAAAGAATGAAAGACCTTGTGGTAAAAGTTTGAGTGCAAATACAAGGAAGACGGTGGAGGATTAAAGAAAAAAAAGCTGAGAGGCTATGGTGAAGGTGGCATTGGTGGAGCCTATGAGACAAGATAAGTGAAGGGAGAATACTTGGAAACGAAAAGAAAATGGCAATTTAGGAGGAACGGAGGAGTGAATACGTTCTGGAACATTAGAGATCCCTGGAGAAAGTGGTTGAAGAAGAAAGTTGGAGACAGACCTGAACGTGGTGAGGATTTGGAAAACCAAGGTGACAAGGAGAAAGTACGAAAAGAGAGTGGCATGCAGTAAAAATCTGGAAGGTGAAAGAGACGTCGAGAGGACGCGGCAGGAGATGAAGGCAGAAAGAATGGATTGACAAGGAGAGAGATGAGATCGGAAGGAAAACCCGGAGCTTAATAGGGACGGTGTTTTCATTTGAGCGAGGTGAGAGAGGAGACAAAAGTGAAAGGAACAGATTGACGGCCGGAGAGATGAAATCAGAAGGAAAATCCGGTGCTTGATAGGGACGGCGTCTTCAGTTAAGAGAGGCGAGAGAAAGTGAATTGGATTGAAAGGGGGGATACGTTGACGAGCGTGAGAGTGAGCAGAAGGGAAGGAGATGACGAGAGGACGACGTTGGAAATGACAGGAATGTGGACGAGGCTTGGAAGGCAAAGGAAGAAATAAGAATGGACTAATGATTGATAATATAGGATTGGAGAAGTAATTTGGATTTTTAGAAAAACTCTGTGATAAGTAAGAAAGAGGAAAGAAAGTGAAGAGGGTTAGAGAAGGTAAAGAGAGAGTTGGGGGATTGTGGCAGTGGAGGTAGTCTCCGAGCAGTTGAGGAAGGAAAATGAAAAATCAGAAGTTTAGAGTCAAAATAAAGTTAAATAAGCTGTTGGCTAAATAAAGTGACATTCAGAAATAGGAAATAATTAGAGAAGTAAGTGATAACTATGGCAACACTGAGGACAGGAAAAAAACAGTGTCAAGTCTAACACCGACACCCTCATCTCCACCTGGTCAAAGAACACTAGTAGGAATGTTTGGTACAGAAAAACAGATTGTAATGGCTAGTATGCAAACCATGTAGACATCACTTCTTACTATTCAAGAAACAATGCTAAAAATGCAGGAGACAATATCTAAAAATCATGCAGAAATGAGAGGGGATATGAATAAATTGGATAATAGAATTGAGATGATCCAATGAACGATGGAGAAAAATGAAGCAAGAATCCAGACAGTAGAAGTGGGGTTGGACAAAGTAGGGAAAAAAGTTGATATATTAAATACAGAAATGATGGCAACTAATAAAAAATTAGAGGAATCGATCATCCATCTAAAAACGGATAGGGCAACATTCTACCTACGATTTCAAAATGTGGTAGAGGACAAGGATTTGGTGCCATCATGGTGGATTTCATTGTCGAGGCCCTACAAAAAGACAAACAAGAGATTTTGATAGAGATAGATGAGGCGTATAGAATCCATACAAATTATGCCAGACGCAACAGACTCCCAAGAGAAGTACATATTACATTTGCTAGGAAAAAGGTGAGAGACATAATCTATAAAATCACAAGAGAGGATCCAATGATTTACAAAGGAGTGGAAATACAAACTCTAAAACAGGTACCAAAGAAGATAAGAGAACAGAGAAGGGAATATAGATTCCTTAGTACTTATTTAATCAATAGAAGTATACTGTTCAGATGGTTAATCCCGAAAGGGATGTTAATATCATGGAGGGAGAGGAGGATTAGGATAGCCTAGAGAAAGCACAGGAATTCTATGAGCAACTGGAAGGAGTGGAGGAAGAGAATAGCAGCAAGGAAGAATTGGAATCTAAAAGCCAGGAAGACCAACAGCAGAAAGTAAGGGAAAGAGAACGAGGGACAGAAAGCAAGGAAGAAAAAGGACAGAGGAAAGAAAAAGGAGTAGGTCCAAGAACAAGACACACAAATAGATACATAGGTAGAAAATGGAAAAAGAGATCAGACTATTATCTATTAATATAAATGGATTAAATGCACCCGCAAAAAGAAAACAAATACTAACAAAATTAGCCAAACAACATATAGATATAGTTTGTTTACAAGAAGTACATATCAAAGAACAACATAGGAAATATTTAGAGTTCCCCAGATTAGGAGTATTATACACAGCATTAGCTGAACAAAAACAGAGAGAATTAGTGGTTTATATTAGAAAACAAATTAACACTAAATTGAAATACCAAGATACAGATGGAAGAATATTAGCAATAGAAGTACAAACTGAACATAAATCATGGCTGCTAGTGATAATATATGCACCAAATGAGAACCAAAAATAATTTTACTACAAATTACATGAGAAACTTATAGAAATTGGACAGGAAAATATTTGTATAGAGGAGATTACAATGTGATAGTGGATGTAAAAAAAAACTATATTAGTGATACGAAAAAGAAAACACTACCAGGAACATTTTTTGATTTGGCCCATGAATTTAATTTATCAGATAAATGGAGGAAGCAGAATCAAAAAAAAAGAATATACATTCTTCTCGAACCCACATAAATCTTGGTCTCGAATAGACAAGGCATGGACCAACGAAGAAGTAGGTCAAGACATTGAGAAAATAGAAATAATGCCAAATATATGGGCTGATCACAATCCTTTGCAAATAATTTGGAAGGGGCAGAAAAAAGTAAGGAGAAGATGGATAACGAACTCTCACATTTTGAAAGAAAAAGAATTTATAGCAAGGAGTAGAAGGGAAATGGATTTTTTTAAAAAAGAAAATATAAAACAACAATCATCAGTACAAATTATTTGGGACACTGCAAAAGCATATTTAAGAGGATTAGTAATAGCTTACACAGCAAGAAAAAACAAGGTGAAAAGGCAAACGCAAAATATACTCCAGGAAGAGATTAAAAAATTGTAATCTAAATTACAAAAAGAGCCCCAAGATCAATTAAAACGGAAATGGTTTTGGCCAAACATAAACTAAATATGATAGATCAAGAGGAAAGAACAAAAGAATTGAAAATAGCAAAACAAAATTTCTTTGAACACGCAAATAAATCCAACAGATGGCTCTCTTCTAAACTAAAAAAAGAGAAAGAGAAAACAATTATTCAGGAATTACATGACAAAAATGGAGAGTCACAACACAAAATGGATAAAAAAAGAAATAATTCATATAAAAAAGAGGAGATAAATGTGGAGAGCATTAAACAATATTTAAAGGTGAAGGGTCTGCCAAAATTAAAAGAAGGACAGAGAGAAATTTTGAATGGGAAAATAACAGCCATGGAATTAAAAACTGCTGTGCAAAAACAAAAAAATAATAAAACCCCGGGGCCAGATGGCCTTCCAGGGGAAGTATACAAGACTCTTTACGAGGACCACAACCTATCCATTTCCTCCATACCAATCAAAATTTAGCTGAGAGATTGAGGGCTGTCCTGCTGCGGTTCCGGAAAACAGGCCTCAAGCTAAAAAAAGATAAGTGTAAAATTGGGGTACCTTCTACAGATTTTCTGGATTCAAAATAGATGCCAATGGGATTCATCCTGCTGAGTCCAAATTAAAAGCTATCATGCAAGCTTCTAGGCCTAAGTCCAAAGCTGAACTACAAGCTTTTCTGGGCCTCTTGAATTTTATAATGCATTCATTCCTAACAAAGCTAATGTAGCTGAACCACTTCATAGGCTTCTGGACAAACAGGCAGTGTGGCAGTGGTCACAAGCACATGAAGAAGCTTCAATGAGGTTAAGGCCTTACTCACATCCAATAATGTGCTTGCACATTTTAATGAAACTCTCCCTGTGTGCATTGCTTGTGATGCTTCCCCTTATGGGGTGGGAGCAGTACTTAGCCATCTACAACCTGATGGAACTCAGGTTCCTGTTGCATATTACTCCAGAACCTTGTCTTCTGCTGAGTGAAACTACGCTCAGATAGACAGGGAAGCCTTGGCTGTTGTTGCGGGCATTAAAAAATTCCATGATTTTTTATATGGCAGACATTTCACGGTCTATACCAGGGGTAGGCAACCCAAAACACTCAAAGAGCCACTTGGACCCGTTTCCCACCAAAAACAAAACACCGGGAGCCGCAAAACCCTTTTGACATCTAAAATGAAGATAACACTGCATATATCCTTTTTTACCTTTATTATAGGTGTGTGTGTGTGTGTGTGTGTGTATGTGTGTGTGTATGTATATATGTGTGTGTGTGTGTATATATATATACACACACACACACACATACACACACACACACATACATACACACACACAGAGGTTAAAAAAAGGAGATATGCAGTGTTATCTTCATTTTAGATGTCAAAAGGGTCTCTCTGTCTCTCTGTCTCTCTCTCTCCCTCCCTCTCTCTCTATCTGCCCTTGGTCTGCCACTCCTCTTCCCCCACTCTCTTTCTTTCTCTCTCTCTCTTTCCTCTCTCTCTCTCCCTCCCTCCCTCCCTCTCTCTCTCTCCCCCCCTCTCCTATCTGCTGCTCACCTGGCAAGTTTCAAGCTGTTGTCCAACAAGCTCAGGGGTAGACAACCTCGTCTCTTTTATGACTCATGGACTTCAACTCCCAGAATTCCTGAGTCAGCCTAGCTGGGCTAGCTAGCTCTCTCCTGCCCTTCCTGCTTCCTGCTTCCTGCAGAGACGCAGCAAAGGGAGGAGCTCCACCCAGTAAGCTTTTCAGCTCCTCGGAGAATACTGTGAGTACACTCTCTTTTACACACACACACACACACAGACAGAGAGAGAGAGAGAGAGAGAGAGAGAGAGAGAGAGAGAGAGAGAGAGAGAAGAGGGAAGCGCAATTGCCTCTGTCTGTCTCTGTCTCTCTCTGCAAAGGCAGAGGAGGCTGGGAGCCACAGGGGAAGGCTCAAAGAGCCGCATGCGGCTCCGGAGCCGCAGGTTGCCGACCTGTGGTCTATACTGACCACAAGCATTTGTTGGGGTTGTTTACTACAAACAAATAAACCCCCCATATCATCTCCCCCAGGATGCTGAGATGGTCCATCTTTCTGTCAGCCTATGATTTTTCTTTAGTTCACAAACCTGGCAAAGAAATGGGCCATCAGTAGATTACCCTTACAAGTAGTGGAGGCTGATCCTGCCCCTGCCATCAACAGGCTGAATCAGCCACAGATCTCATACTCTCTCATGTATTATCCTGGGTTATGTCTGGATGGCCAGAGAGTTGTCCAGGTACTGAGTTTCAGAGTTTCTGTCTTAAGACACATGAGTTATCCACTTTTCAGGGTTGCCTGCTGTGGGGCAGCAGAATTGTTATTCCTACCTCAATGAGGTCTAGGGTCTTAGGTTCCCTTCATGAGGGTCATCCTGGCATTGTAAGAATGAAGGCGCTTGCACCCAGCCATTTGTGATGGCCTGGGTTAGACAAGGAAATTGAGGCTAAGGTGCACGCATGCCACCTTTGTCAGCGCTCACGCCCAGAAATGCCCCAGGCTTCTGTGCATAGATGGGAGGAAATACAATCACCTTGGTCTAGGGTGCACATCGATTACGCTGGGCCCTTTCAGGGTCAATTCTTCTTAGTCCTGGTTGATAGCTATTCAAAGTGGCTTGAGGTTGTACCTGTCTCTTCAACCACCACTGTCAAGACCATTCAAGTACTGAGGGAGATTTTTGCTGCACATGGGCTTCCGGATGTTTTGGTGTCTGACAATGGCCATAATTCACCTCTTTCTAATTCCAAGCTTTCTTACAGGCCAACATGATTCGTCATGCCACCTCTGCATCATTCCACCCTTCCACCAACGGTATGGCTGAACGGATGGTCTGCATCACCAAGGATGCTTTAAAGAAACTGACCTATGGAGACTGGCACCACAGGTTGGCAGACTTTCTTCTTGGATACCGCACCACACCTTCAACTTCTACTGGGAAAAGCCCAGCTGAACTTCACTGGGGGCGCAAACTGACTACTAAACTTGACCGGTTGCACCCCAACAGACTGCCTCCTAAGACTTCACAACCCAGGGCACCGAGGTATCTGCAAGTGGGTGCCCCGGTATGGACCCGTAATTACGGGCCAGGCCATTTGTGGGTTCCTGCTGTAGTATGCAAGGTTACTGGGCCCTTGTCGTATGAGGTCTCGTTGGATGACGGTCGTGTCCTTCGGCGGCATATCGACCAGCTGCGTACAAGACTGGACTTACCCTCAGAAACTCCTGGGCCTTTTCCAGAGGGGGAGGGGGACCTCCATGGGCAAAGGGATGGGTGTTGGCAGCAGCCGGCCCCCAACAGAGAGGCCACAGATGGTCTATTCCAAGATTCCGCAAGTGTTCCAAACAGGAATCCATGGGAACTAGGAAGCACATAGGCACCAGTGCCTACTCCAGCCAGGGAGTCACCCAGGGGGCATACTCATCATTCACCAATACCTTTCAGCATTCCAGTCAGGGAGAATAACTGGGAGCATCCTAATAACTCAAACATTGCAAGAGAGCTGGCACAAAACCAGTCTAGTTGGCCCAGTACTGCTACTGTCTCCAGAAGGAGGTATTCACACAGGGAGGTGGCCGGAGAGGCACATCCCAATTCTGACATCTCCGGCACAGATGGGGGGGCAACTGAGTTTTGGGGAAATACTGAAACCCCAGACAGTCCCGTTATGGGACTGGGGAGTGAAGGAATGCAGCCTCCTGATAGATCCAGTGTGGGCCTGGGAGGCACTACAGAGTTGCCTAACAGTGGCAGTTTTATAAAGGGGTCAGAGAGCCTGCAACTAGGCAGGTCAACCAGGTTATTGGGAGAACAAAGTCCTGGTCTGACGAGCCCGGTGGGCAAGCAAGCAGACCAGGCAACTGGGCACGGTCCATGGGGACCACCAGGGTCTGAAAGAGGGGGCAAATTCATGTCATCCTCTGGGGAAAATGGAATTGGGGATTCTCAGGGTCTAAGGAGGTCACAGAGAGTCAAGAGATCTCCTAAGTACCTTGAGGACTTTGTAACTATGCTGGCAAAGCAGAAACAGTGAGAGGGTGTCTGCTGTTGGGAGCAATGGAAATATGGGCATTGGGTATTAATGCCCAGAACAATAGCCCAGTACCATTTGGAGCAGGGGTTGGCACACCACGCTTGTGTTGAGGTCGCGTGTAACTATTCATATAGTTTATTAGTCTTAGCCAGGGGGAAGGGGTGTTGTGTCCTACCGGCTTCGCAGGCATGCGCGAGGCGCGGAGCACGCCAAATGTTGCCATTCGGTCTGGGGAAGCGTTCTTAAGAGAGGCAGAGAGGCCTGCGTGCCTCAGAGCTGTAACGAAGCAGAAGAAACAACAATAAAGGCTTCTTGACACTACGAGATGCTCTGTGCTTATTCGCCATTAAACCGAGGACTCAACATAAACGATGATCAATTCAATGCACACTGCAAGACAAAACAAAAACAAATTCAATTTTATATTTCACTAAATAAAGTTTGGTAAATTAATAGTAGGAATAGTCTGCTTTTATTAAAATATAAATACTTTTCAAACACTGACATTACTAATTGCAATCTAACATAATCTTTCCCAGTTTGATGACCTCCATCTGTGTTAAATTGTCTTTTCATCTATAGTGAGCATGTATTCACACTGATATATATTTAAATTTGTAAATTTGTATTGTAGTTTGTAGATTTCTTGATCCTTAATTTGTATGTGATCAACCTGAGTAATCTATAAAGAATATCTACTCTAGAGTTCATATTATACAGAGATTCAGCAGATGCTCTTACCTGAATTGAATAAGACTTTTGACTCCGGCAAAAATTTAAAGACTGCATGTCATAGAATAGCTAAGCAATTCTTAGAATATTTTAGGTTTTCCTTTTGAATTTGTGAGACACAAGGTATTGTGAGCCATAGCCATATATATACATATACATACATATATATATATATATATATATATATATATATATATATATATATATATATATATATATATGTAGGTCTTTGGTGGTTCGGGTTTTCTCCCACGTAAAATTGGAAGTGTCTTGGCGACGTTTCGACGAAGTCCCATTCGTCATCTTCAGGCTGGTGTTTCAGCTTCTGCTTTGAGCAGCAATGTGTGGTTTAGCTGTTTTTCCTTTTAACTGCCAGTGAGGGTATGAACTGATTGGATGGGAGCTTGGCTGTGTTCTGATTGGGTGGAGGTGTGTTCTGAATGGTTAGGGGCTTGGCTGTGCCAAGCTCCCATCCAATCAGTTCATACCCTCATGGCAGTTAAAAGGAAGAAACAGCTAAAACCACACATTGCTGCTCAAAGCAAGAAGCTAAAAACACCAGCCTGAAGATGACGAATGTGACTTCGTCGAAACGTTGCCAAGACACTTCCAATTTTACGCGGGAGAAAACCCGAACAACCAAAGACCTATATACAAATACCCGCGAAAACCTCAGATATACATATACATATATATATACATATACATATACATATACATATATATATATATATATATATATATATATATATATATATATATATATATATGGTTAATAATGCTAAAAATATGAACCCTGGGAGTATTCATATCAAGAAATAAAATGAACACCAGGGTAGTAAAACTATAAAAGTTTAATTAAAAAGCGCCAAGCTTTCGCCGTCCCTGCCGGCATCATCAGGGCTAGAGTGCCAGAAAGTGTGAGAGTTTTTTTATAGGCAAGTCAGAGTCTGCGCCCGGCTCCTCAATCTCATCACCGGGCCTAATTGATTCAACTGCGCTTGATTGGTTTGCTTCCTCCTATTCCTCTTAGTTATGTGTGTGTTGTCGTCTCTCCTCCTTTCTTTCGATTCTGGGATGGGTGGGATAACTCCCCTACCGTTCAAATTATCTCTGTTCCTCAACCCATCCTCCCCATCAGGTTTGAGTGGTAATGTACACCTCCCCTTCCTTTCCCAATCATCCTCCGCTTGGCTGTTCTTTTTGCGATAGCCTTCTCTTTTAACTTTAGTACTTTCTCCTCCCATCCAACTGTCATCTGGACAATCCTGTAAGTCGCTCTGAGTTGGTTGCGATATGCTGGTGATCTGGGATAGGTTGATGGGTTGTTTGTCTACTGGGGGGGGGCGGTCCCCTGACTGTAATTACATTCAGTCGTCTTACTCCTCCTCCCCCTTTCCTGAGCCTCCTGTGTTCCTTTCGCACCCGTTATAATTCGGAGGCTCGGTCTGGGGGAGGTAGTAGAATTACGATCTTCTCGAGTGCCGCCGTGCTTCTCTTTCGCTCTCCTCTCCCTTCTAACGTCGTTCGTGCCCATGTGCGCATCGTGGGGGTCTTCGGAGTCTATGGGTAGAAGGCGCAACAGTTCGGTCTCGTAAATGCCACCCTCTTGCTCATTTTCCCATCCCAATTCAGCTGTCTCAGCTGAGTGGAGGGGTCGTCTCCTCCTCTCCAGATCGGTTGCCTCGCTTCTTTTCAGGCGCAGGCAGGCTGCCAGATTCATTCTGCTGTTCCTTTGGATCCGTGCTGGTGTTGTGGTAGGAATGCTCCATAATTGCTCTTCCTCATCTGGCTTACACCGAGCCAGTTGGGGGGTTGGCATATTCCCCTTGATATTATCAGGGTTGTTATTAGGTCGTCGGTAATGGGGCAGCTGGTTGGTCGCACTCCATGATCTTAACGCCATATATGCTGGACACAGGTCAACGTGCCGATTAATAGAGCTGTTATTAGAGAGCCACGCCTCCGTACGTAGGCGGCCTCCCTTGGTATTGTCACTTGCCAGCACGCTAACTTCATTAAAATTGAATCTATGGCCCAATTCTGCCACGTGAGCCCATATCTGGGAATATTGGTCCCCCCTTCTTACTGCCAATTTATGCTCGTGGACCCTGGTCTTTACCCGTTTGGCAGTCTCCCCAACATAGTTACATGGGCAGTCCATACAATCAATCTTGTATATGATTGCCGATCTTTCCATGCTGGGGAGCGGGTCCTTGGGGCGCATAATGGCTGCTCGTAGCGTTTGGCTTGGTTTGTGCGCTACTTGTATATTGTATGGTGCCTAATCTATAAATCCTTTATGTTTATTACCATGATTTTCTCAAAATATTGAATGGAAGAATGAGAATGTG
Organism: Crotalus tigris; assembly: GCF_016545835.1. Lineage (NCBI taxonomy): Eukaryota > Metazoa > Chordata > Lepidosauria > Squamata > Viperidae > Crotalus > Crotalus tigris. Next base: position 1,660,529 of record NW_024096576.1, read on the forward strand.
ACAAACCTAATACTGTATCTTGTCACAGATAATTGGGTAGATTTTTAATTATTTTAGCCAGGAATAATACTTTCCCCACGGTTAATAGATATTATTTCTTAGATTATTAACATAAGCTTCCTACTGATAACATTATTGAGAAAATCAAAAATGATGATGAAGGCAATGAAATTGGTGGAACAACATTATAGATTTGACATAGGGGTTAGTCTACATTATCATCACCATTATCATTTAGGACAGCTTCAAAAGATATGATATGATCTACTCTAATCATATTCTGTGAGCTAATCTAGTAGACTTTCAAGATGCAGTTTTCTATTTAGTAACAGACTGTTCCCTTAGCAACTGTGTCCAAATGAAGTATAGGTACAAGTACAGTTCAGTAATATGAAACAAACTGTTGGGGGATTATTATTTTTCATTATATTTTTCTAAGACACGATGTGTCTCCACTGTCTGAAAGCAAAATAGCATTTATTTCATGTGGAAAACAGATTCTATATTTATTTCATTCTTTCATGATTTTTGATAAGAGAAATAGCAAGTACAGTTTTCCAAAAAGTACATGTCTAAACAAATCCAGATTTGTGTGCATTAAAGGGCATTTATGGGTAAATATCGTTTATCAACAAGTTTTGGTACAAATCTGCTTTTACAAACATTAGTTCTGTGAAGGTGAAAGAAATGTATATGAAGACCTAGAATGCATCAAAAAGATGTTCTTACAAATTTATCTAAAACAAATGTGGATTTTATCAAATAGTATATTCATTTCCAAGAGAATATGTTTTTACACCTTTTAAATAAAAGAAATTTCTTTTTCAGAAGTGCTTTAAAAGTGCTTTAATTTATTGCAGTAGCTTTGCTGCAGTAGTCAGCAAATTTATTGTTTTCATGTTATGAAGATAAGCATCATCACCAACTAATATCTCAGATTACGTTCTAGTTAAAAGAGAGAAATTTGGCAACTCTAAACAGCAAGTTATGCACTATTAAGAATTATCCCCTTATTTTTAAAATTAGTACTGTGAAACTGTGATTTACAGGAAAAGGGAAGTGTGTGGTTTAAGTTCTGTAGAGCTCATGGGAAGTTCATCCATGTGCTGTCTTTGTGGCATAGGAAGATGGCCACATTCCAAGTCACAGTCAATTGAATCAATTAACTGCTATTAAACTCAAGACATCCAGATATCATTGTGAAACACTGGATAGAATTACAACAATCTGGGTGGTCAGTGAATCTGTTTATTAGTAACAGTGGGAAATTTGGTGAAAAGATGGGCGGGGGGTGAACATTTCACACCAACTTTTTAATTAGGAATGAAATTTTGTTACACATTATGTTTCCTTTCTTATTTCATCACCCTTTATCCTGCAACTGTTGCATAGTTTTATTTGTTTATTAATTTTACTAAGTTAACACACTACTAAAATCATAACTAATTCTGAGAGGCTTACATATCTAAGTATAATGACAGGATTAAAATATAATTTACCATATCATAATCTTAATAGCTATGCAAACAATCAGTGGGAACAGAAATTTCTGAAAATACGTAGTTCCCAGTCATGTGGGGATTTAAAGAGAATGTAATTCAGGCCCTTAAATAGCACCCAGGAGCAAAGCTGTATTCCATGTAGTTCTTAAAGCAACAGTCTTCCATGAACAAGCTGATTGCTTCTCATAATTACTTACGCTGCATGATCTCAGGAGCTTCCATGGGATCTGTAGGTTCATTCTAGGAAGAACTAATTATGGTCATTTAAACAATAGGTAACTAAGACAAGAGTGGTCACCCTTCGTAACTCAGGAAAAATGAAGTTGTTCAACACCAACCTAAGTACAGCTACCATGGGCTGTACAGAAATCAAAATTTTCCAAGATATATAAGTGACAATGATTATGCTGTATCCTCTGCCTAAGGCAATATATTGTGATAGATCTAGCCCCATGTATCCAGAGGAAGCCTTGTTTACTTATTTCCAAGGAATGGATGGCTTTGATGAGAATAGAAAAGATCTAGGCCTATTTATTTATTTGAAACACAACTTTCTTTATTCTGGTATATCTTGGTTTCCTGAAGTTCATGGCAGCTTTCAAATTAAAAAAAAATCCACCAAGAAAGGAAAAATAAAAAAGAACCAATAAGTACACTAAAAATCAATCTCCAGAAGTACTATGTCAGATGAATTCAGTACAAAGTAGCTTTTACATATACATTGTGTGACCTAACTTCATCATCAGATATACAATGGCCTTGAAACAGAAATTTATTACCAAATAAATATCTACATTTATACACATGAATGCACACATATACACACAAACCTATACAGAGACTTTTCTTTCTTTCTTTTTTCTGAAGATCTGCTGCAGTATCTAAGCAATACCCAACTTTTCTCTTCAATCAACCTATTACTCAAAAGAACTTCTGAAGTGTTTCGTTTTTGTTGCCAATAGCCAAAGAAAATAGGCAAATTCTTGATCCACTGTCGCAAGAAAATCCATGCTTTTTTTCTTTGTTCTACAAGATATATTTGTTCAGCTTCATAAACTAATAAACTCTGCTGAAATGGCATCAAGTCAGTAGATTTCAAATAACTTTAAATTATCCGTTTCAAAATGTGGAATTCACAGCAGAAACAAAGATGAATCTTCTATTAACACTCATTCCTCGGGGTGAATCTTGATGCTGCGCATGAAAGTCTGCAATAGGATTTTTACCTTGCCCCAAAGGAAAGAAAATAACGAAATGCATATCACCCATAGGTGTCCACAGGTTATGGAGGTAGGCAGTGTCTTCTGATGAAATTACAAAGATCAGAATTTTATATCAAAGCATGCTTTGTCATTTTGGCATATATGCGATTAGAGGCAAATGCCCATGACACTGCCTGAAATTTGACATTTGAGCAAAAAAAAAAAAAAGTTCAATGTTCTCTCTTTAGAATATATAAAACATTCATTACTCCCTCTCTTTAGAGAATGATGGCCACAAAAGCATTTGAACATCTGAAGCCCATTTAGAGCTTCCTATTTAAAAAACTGTAATCTCAGTGACTCCTTCCCCACTTGTCTTCCTCCATTATCATTCAATCCATTCTTCATAGAAATAGGTTTATATTAATAGTGTCTCACTCATCAGTTAACCTGAGACCACTTAAGAGCAAGTCTTCTGAATAAACTTACTTCACTGAAATTTCACCACTGAGTTTCTTTGCTACCACTGGAACTCTTATAAAGAAATATACAATCTGAGGCCCACAAGGTTAAATATACAACCCCAAAAGCCACAGGTGTGATCCAGAGACCTCCAAGTATTGTTTCCAAACTGTAACTTTACCAAAGAGAAAAATGATTAAATACATGACTGGAAAGTCATCATATTAATTAATTTCAATTAACTGTAAATAAAATGAAAATAGATTAATTTTTTTCCAACTTTGGGGGAGTGCAGTCTGACATACCACTCAGCCCAATCTGATCTTCAGTCCAGAAAATTTGTATTCCCTTGCAAGAGACTATGTCTTTGTCCAAACAGAAATCTACCTGTGGAGAAAGCATTTAATAAGATTCATTCCAAACAGAATTTAAATTTAATGAACTGCTTCTATCTACAGTCTCTTATATTTTAGACCTGCAGTTCCCAAACTGTGTACCACAATGCCCTGGGATGCTGCAGCAAAATCACAGAAACATCATATAGTCACTACTTACTTCATAATTTTAGCCTAAGAGCATTGTGCAAAAATTACTGACACCATGAACTAAGAAGGTTTGGAAACCTCTGCATTAGACCTTGAGTGTCATAAAAATTCTGAGCTTCCAGGTATGTGGATTATTCATTATTTTTAAAAATCTTATAATTTAAATATTGAATTATTTAAACCAAAATGGTACTTTTGTTCATAAAAGTATAAACAAAAGTGAAGGAAGAAACATAGACTACTCATGTGGACAAGAATGATTGGATCATTTTATATCAAATGATCTTCATAGACGATTGGATCATTTATTTATGGGACTTAAAATCTGTAAGTTTGGGGTGTAGTTTCATGACTTCTTTTTAATACATCAATGGCATTAGGAGGGATGCATAATTTTATTTCTTTATTCTGATTTGGCATTAATTCTACCTCTGCAGTATTTGTTATTCTGATATGGTTATCAATCTTATCAATCTTTTCTCTTATAGATATCTTAATATTAATTATTGGGCTTTAACAGATGATGTTCTTCACCAAGGAGCATGATATCTGATGAAAAACAAATCCTAAACTGAAAACTTCTGTTTTTCAAGACAGATACATCTAGGAACAGAACTGTGTCCTTAGCCAACCCAGGGCTAACTGTTGCAGCTTTTCAGCTATTTTACCAACAAATGGGGAAGTTATCTCTTTTACTGGACCTGGAAGGCGTTTCCTTGACCAATAAACACAAATGGACTATGAATGGATTATTCAACACCAGCTCAGAGTTCCTTAATCTCTAACAGTATAAAGTACAAATTGGAAGAAAAAGGACTGTTTCAAGGATGGGTTGCCATTCAAGGATGGGGTGCCAAAGCACTTTCCATATATTGTCATGATAACAGAGAAGATAGTCTTTAATTTAGCTCTATGAAAACCTTTACGAAAAGGATAGTGCAGACTTTTTATACTGCTGGCCTATTACTTTTTTTTTTTTTTTTACTTTACATAGGATCTTTGCCTTTCTAGCAAAGCCAACATTTTAAAAGTCTTGCTTTTCAGTTCAGACTCCCTAGAGCAGCTTAACTCAAAATCTAATTTTATGTATGTAAGCAAAAAGTAATATTAACTGTTTTTTGACAAAAATGTTCCTATGAACATCACACAAGGGATAACCTGAAAATGTTCGAGTGCTGGCTTTTGCAAAGCTGTTAATGAGCATGGAGTGAATTAATGGACAGGTTCCTAACTCCAGACTTGTAGTGGTTTTCACAAATATTCATTTTGCATACTAGAAACGATTTTTTAAATGAAACCTTTTTATTAGTTAATATATTCAGGCAAAACCTTTCAAATGTAGCATTTGGTATCTACTAGTAAGCAAACATATAAGGAGGCTTTAGTAAGATATCAGCAGAACAGCATCTTTTTATTTATTTTAATTAATCATGACTAGAAAATATATGGAAATACCATTTGGTCCAAATGGACACTTTCTATGCTAGATCATCTGTGAGACTTATAATGGCTTCAAGCACTATATATAGCAACAGTTTAAATCTGAATATCTGAACTGCTGGGGAGCAATAACTAAGGAGAGATATTGTCTTTTAGTCTACCATATTGGTTTTCCAGAATACCAGGAAAACAGGATGCCAAATGTGATAAATCTTGCTTTTTATCCAGATGCCTTTTTCTTTTATGTATTCTGAACAGGCAGGACCATAATTCAAATGTCTGTAAAGGCAAAACATATTACATAGTGAAATTTAAATCCAACATTAAATTGAAATAAATCAATCAGGATCAATTCTTTTTTCATGCTGCACAGAATCAAAGGCAATTCAATCATATTTAATTATGCCTTTGGAATGGATAGGACCATTCAATGGTTTAGAAGATTATTAATTTTGTTTAATACTAGCTTGTTGCCCACAAGTAATAGTTGCCTTGCAAAAAAGAAAACTTTGTGATCTGATTTCTTACATAACAATGCTGCAAGCATTGGCAATTTTGAATATAAAAGCATATTTAATTCAATTTGGACTTAAGATGTGAATATATTCTATGCCACTTTAGATCACCTTTTTGACTCTTAGAAGTATTAGACTATAATACATCAATTAAATATCTTACATTTCACCTCTGTAAATGTCCAGTATGGGTCTTCTTCTCTTACAATCAATAGAAATGGATAACTTTCACTTTCCAGTGAAAGTAAGATACATTACTATCCAAGTGGCTGTTTTGTGTTCTGATGTCTTCCAGCAACCTTCACACTTCAGTCCTCCTAGTTCTTGGTCAGTCAATGACCCTCCTCCTTAGCTCTCCCGAAATACTTTGTCATTCTTGGCTGCAGTAACTCTCATTTATCTTCTTTATCACTTCATTAAAGTAGGAGGCTAAAACTGATATAAGAATTGGAATTCAGACGCATTTGTGAGCTTTAGTTCAACCTCAGATGTTGAAACAAGCACAGTCAGTCTAAGGATAAATCCTTAAAATCATTTAAACTGAATGAGACACTAGAAGTACAGTATATTTAAATAAATTAGGCACTTGCAGGTAGCAGAACTGACTATAAATTATTTTATCCAGTAAGTGGAATAGGATAACATTGTCCGTCCCTACATTACTGAAATAAGTGTACTGTGTGATTTTAATTTCATAAATTAGAAGTGAAGTTCTACTAATCCAATTTCATTCTCCCTTACTTGTTAACAATTGCTAAAATAATCTTTGTCAAACAGTAACTCTCCCATATTTTTAAAAGGTGTAGGACTTACAGTAGTCACACATATACTCAGTGTATGCCTATCAACTAACCCTGATCACAAAGCTTGTTTGTGATCAGTAAGAAAATAATGTTTGATTAATGACTGTTTTTACCTATCCACTTTACTGCTACATGGAAAATCTCTGACAAAACAACTTCAACAGTTTAGCAATTTCCTCTCAGCTCATTGAAGGTTTTGCAATAAGTCTCCATTGTATTCCCATGACAGCTGCTTGTTGTGGGAGCATTCCAAAGTGTATTTCTCCCAATACATTTTTCTGATGCTAGATGGCATAGTTTAGACAAGATAGCTTGTGTAAGATAATAATGGGCCATGGAGTTATCTCTTTGTTCAATTTACTCTTCAGTTTGAGTTATGGAACATTGGCACAGTAAACCTTGATTCTAAAGGTGAATTTTAAAAATCACTGTCTTTAATAAACTGGGGTCACATATTTTGATGAGTTATAAAATATGATTTCCTTCCTTACTTACTTACAGAGGTTAGTCAACAGTCAACATCTCTGACTAATGTATAAATCACAAAATCTGTCCTTTTTAGTAGATATGTGATCATAAAACAAACCAAGATAAGCCATAATTTGTAATGATATGTGACCAATATCTTGGGAAATGGGGGAATAAATATTGCCAGGAAATATTCAGATAAGAGAGAGCGTAACCAAGAGCTGTATAGTGGACACAGAAAGAAGCTGAAGTTCTGAAGTTCCTTAAAGTTCTCAGACTATAAAACATATAGGAGGTGATTTGAACCTTCAGACATGCAAGATTGTATTGATGTAGCCTTATAATAAAGTAGAATTAGCTCATTTGGTCCTGTTTTCTATCTGGCCTACCTGGGAACATTGACATTATAGAACAATGATATGTACCAGGGATAAAATATTCCCAAACCATAATCATCAAGAAGTCATAGTGGCTCTATTTCTGAGGCTTTGTGAAATAGCTAGGATTTATAAATCAGAAGAGAGGGGACCATCTATGCCTGGGTGGGGAGGAGATATAAAAGGAAGGGGGCAGCCACTGCAAAGCCATGGTATAATTGGTGTAAGGCCAATCCAGGAATTGAAATATAGGAATGTATTTGATTGCATTTGTATTTAAAGACCTGCATTTCTGAAAACTTTTGTTCTGGAATACGCTATAGTTTCTGAAAGCTGAGTGCTAATAAAGTTAAGTGTGATGTAAGGTTTGATGTATATTTGTGAAAACTTTGTTTCTGAATGCTACCCATTTAATTTAACATCCCCTAATTTGGGACAAGCTCAGTTTGAAAAGTTATCAGCAATCACCTATTTCACTTCAGTAGTTAAAAAACCCTTGCATTTGAATAATGAGCAGAAGAGAGACACTTCTATGAAGGGGGATTTACACAATATAAGGAAAAACCCTGTCCCAGAGTTAACATGATTTCTGGGAATGTTGGGGTTTGAGAAGCAGGACCCCAAATAACAACAGTATGTAGAGTGGCAAACTTTAGTAACAAACAGCTTTCTAATAATTGCAATCTACTACACCTCCTGTATAACAGATATAATTATATTAACAGCTTTCCTACTCAGATACCATAGACTCCTAGTATGAAGCCAGCTTCATTTAATTAGCATCATGCACTAAATTAGCAGTTTGGACTCCTGGGTACAAGGGGTTCTCCATTTTCCCACCATCTCCCTAATCCTCAGTCAATGTTAAGATTAGTGTTCACTGAATCTCCAGATGAGAAAAAGAGATGCTAATGCCTTGTGGAAGTCATGATTCAGTGCAGATTTGGAATTCATTCTCAGGAGTTAGTATTACTGAACATGTTTGTAACATTAAAAAATGCAGTACATAGATGAACGGCCTATGTTTCTCTACAAAGGTAGCAGCAAAGCACGAGTTAATTGAAGTTGTGCTTCCATCTTGGGTTTTGTTTTTGTTTTGCATTTATAAAACCATTCTGGTTTAATTTGTAAAAAAAGGTTCTGCTTTTTTATTTCTTTTAGTTTTCAAAGATGTCATTTTCTCTCAGGGATGTTAGCTGAAACAAGTGCACTATCATCTTGTCTTTTGTAGTATAATTGTCATAATTATTTAACTGGGACAGGTGTGTCATTTTCCTTTGCGTCAATTAATTTTGAAAGGAAAACATAATGAAGGTTTTTTTTTTCCCCAGTGAGGAAACAGGAGCAGGCAGGCAGGCTTCAGAGGGAGGAAGAGTTTTATAACACATATCTCTTACCCTATAATAATTGAAAAACAAAAGTATACCTACAAAATGATTAAAAATGTATAAGCAGAACCCCTTATTTTAAAGGAAAAAAGAATTAGGGAAAATGTATGATACATTTTGATCTTATAGAAGGTAAAAGGACATCTTTTCCCCATTTTTTAAAGGGATATTTTTTTCTCTTTCCCTGAAATGCTGCTCACAAATAATCTCACTTTACAATTTCCTATAGGCTCTATATTGCTTTCTTGGAGACTATTCAACTATAAACTTACCTTGGTCCAAGTTTTCTTAACATGCACAACCACAAAAGAGCAGATAAGTCAAAAAGCTGTGATTTCAGGTACAGGATTAATCATAATCTGGAATTATTTCTATGTTCACATGTCAGATTAGGACCATGACAAAGTTTATTCATTCATATCAATCTTAGCTATTTATTTCAATACACGCTTTATAGTAGTACTATAATAAACAAAAAATGCTGCTCAATTCACATATGTTAAATTTAATTGGTTTGTACTCACAAACAAAACCCAAGGTTATATTTTTATTTCTGTTAACGTAAAATCCAGTTTTATTCCTATAAAAATCTTATTGATGATAATTTGCAGTTTAAGATCAAGCAGACTTTGTTAACATAAGTGTAAGGGCATGTGGCTGGCATCATATTTCCTGGGATTACTTCAGTCCCTGATAGGGCTAGATTAATCAGCAGAATATCCTAAAGAGCCATAGATATGATGGATGGTAATATCCTGGTCACAGAAAGTATTAAGATCAAGCTGTTAATCAATTAAAAGTCTACTAAATATAATTTTATGATTATGGGTCATTGTTAGTCATGCAAGAAGAGTATTCAGCAATGTGTGTGCTTATATTATGTTTCTTAATAGAAAATGTAATCCATAATGAACCAGCTGGATCTCTGGAATTCATTAATTCTATTGATGCATCCTAAAGACATGGACTTTTTTGTGATACTATCATTTGGCATAGGAAGCATTATTTTAAAGGTAAAAGTAATGATTACAAGTGGGAATTAAATCTGCAATGACAGATCCACTCAGACAAATGCCTGCTTTCAGGGAAACACCATTCTTGCCAAAAAGCCTGGGATTAGACAAAATATGATTAATTGTATGAGAAGCCTCTATCCCAGTGGTCTATAAATGATTCTCATTTGTGAGAAAAAAGAAATACATCTTAGCTTTCTTGTTTAAAATGAGATTCAGAGTCTTTCTTTGGAAGACAGACAAACACCTTAATGAAAACTCCAGAGAGCAGAACAGAGGTGAAAATCATTGCTAACAAGAAATATAGCAGCCGAAGTCCATCCATATATTCTTTCCTGTGCTATATTACAATAAATAACTTACGGATTACTGTGTTCTTCTCATTTTTAGTTTTCACTTTGTTAAAATATTCACCTCATGAATGCACAGCAAATAAGAATAGATAGGACACAAATAGAACCAGAAGAAAGTAGGTTGAGTTTCTTACAAGATGCAATTGCACCAAGTTTCAGTGCTTTTTTTTGTTGTTGTTGTTCAATTGTGGCTGATCCTCTGAGGTTGCCTGGACAAATCCTTGCATTTTTCTTGGCAAAATTTTTCAGAAGTGGTTTGCCACTGCACCCTTCCTAAGGCTGAGAGAAGATGACTGGCCCAAGATCATGCAGCTGGCTTTAATGCCTAAGGCAGGACAAGAACTCATGTTCTCCTGATTTCTAGCCTGATGCCCTAAACACTACACCAAACTGGCTCTGTATGCAAGACTATATATAATTAATTGTACATTCATAGAGTTTTGTTAACTCTGTCTAATGAGCATATGGCTGTCATGTTCCACTTTCCATGTATTTACTGAGCATAATTTTATTCTGAAAATAAGAATATACAAAATATCTTGGACATTTCAGTATTAAAACAAGTAGTTTAAATTAATAATTTTTTTATACAGAATGCAACATATTTTGGTATAAATGTCAGTGCAAAGAAGAAAAAGAAAATGTTCAGATCAGAATATTGCCACAATTTATCTTTATGCATTTTTCTTCTCAATCTTTTGTAGAAATTGACCATTGTAATGTTTTCCCTTGCCAGCAGCCTGTTCATGTTCCAATTACATTATTTGGAAATTCATATTTTGTTTCCTGTAGGTTCAATAAATGCCAATTTTTAACTCACATCAATGCTTGTTCTTGATTGTCTTTTATGTAATCAGCCAATGCATGCTTTTCTTCTGTTTATCGTTGAAGGCAGTAGGCAGTTTATTTGATCTGAAGTAAACCTCTGCCTTAATTTCTGCAGGGCAGGTATGGTCTATCAATATCATTATAGGGAAGTAATGCATAGTGAATAGTCACCACTTTTCTTGTTTTTTCAATACAAGCTATCCAGTTCAGCTTGTGTCAATTTAATAATTCCAGCAGTGTATCTTATTACAGGTATGGCCCAAATATTGATAGTTTTGATATCGCCACTGTTCAAGTATATCTTTAATAATTCTATTATTCTTTAATGTATTCTTTACTAATCACATTTTTAATTTGACCATACTTGATACTATTCAGCTGTAAAATGCCCAGATACTTTTAGGCTTCATCCTGAAGACTCTTGATAATTGTCCATTTGGCATTACAATTCCATTACTGTTCGTGATTTCACCCTGCTTTATTGCTACTGTGGCACAATTGTCTAAGCCAAATTTCATTGTTATGTTCTAAACATTCTTACAGTATTTGCCAATCACTGGATGTCAACTACTGATTTTCCATAAAGTGGTAGATCATTCATATAAAGCAAATGTGATATTTTATTAGGAATTTTTTACTGTTTGATAGTCAAGATTTTTTTCTTCAAAATCACTGAAAGTGAGATCATGGCAAAAACAAAAATTAAAGTTGTAATGAATCATAGTGAAAGATGCATCTTCTAATGCTGACAATGTTGAAATGTATTCAATAAAATGTATTAATTATGTTTCATCACAGAGTCATCCAGATTTTAGATTGGATTTGTCATTTTCATCCACCTATGGAGTTCTTCCCAAGGACCTACAGTTGTTTGATTGTTCCCTTGGCAATTTGTGAAATTGCTTTTCTTTTTGCAATTTCAATTGATGCTTTCTTCCACTTTTTTCTACATTGCATATATAGCAAGACCATTAAGTGGATGTGACAAATGCAATGATAAGCAAACTGATTAAACTAATATCATTGGGATTAATTTATATTTTTGCTCTTATTGTTCATTTTGTTGAATTTTGCTTCAGACTGTTTATTGACTGAGACATGTATGTACAAATTCTATGGCTTTGCTAGTTTGTAAACCAAACTGTATCTCTATGGTATAGTTGTGTTTGCCTATAAGGCAGTGATTCTCAACCTTTTTAATGCCGCGACCCCCAACTGATCGTAAGTTGAGGACTACTCAACCAGTTGTAAGTCGAGGACTACTCAACTGGTGCAGCACCATTTGCAGAATGGGACTTTTGGAGGGCTCAGTAGGGCAGAGACAGCCTGGACAATTCCTATTGGCTTTTGAAAGCCAATAGAATTAGACTCTATTCAAGAGAGTCTATTCTATTGGCTTTCAAAAGCCAATAGAATAAAAGGGAGTAGCACAGCTAAGGAAAAGGGGAAAAAATGGCGGACTGCGTTGTTTGGCGACCCCTGTGAAATGGTCGTTCGACCCCAAATGGGGTCCCGATCCACAGGTTGAGAACCACTGCTATAAGGATTGATTTGGTATGCATCTTCACAAAAGACAGAGGACAAAAATTAAAAATTATTGAAACCCACTATTGATACAGTACATATTATATTATTTCTTTATTGTATAATGTCAAACAACGTGTCAGCAGTTAAGTTCTAGTTGATCATTTATTTCACAAAACTTCAGCTAACAAAGATGACTATAGCAAAAAAATAGCAGTTAATTTAAAGATACAAAATGTTACGAATGAAAACAAATATATTTGTCCCAGGATAATGTTGCAGGATCCAATCTGGGTTGGTTGCTGGGACCAGAGGTTTCATTTTCCAGCTTTTCTGAAAGACTTAATTCTCCAATCTACATCTAAAATGGTAGGAAAAGAATAAATACCACACACCCAAAGCACACGGAGAAGTTTTCTGAGGATGGGTTCCACTAAGAGTCCAAAACCTCTAGTCCCAGTGACTGATCTAGATTGGATCCTGGAATACAAAATGTTCCTTGCTGAATAAGAATTTATATATTTATATCAGTAATCCATAATTAATTGATGATGTCTAGGGAAATTGTCCCAGAGCTAGAGGACCTAACTAATATTTCTATCTAAGCCATCATATAACAGAAGGTTCAATGTATCTGAAACTCATGATGCATAGGCAAATTAATGCCCATCATTTTGATAAAAAAGATTCTGAACACAAGGAATATCTTGGATTTGTGGAAAGAAAAGCATACAAAGTAAACACAGACATAGGACTGGAGAAGGAGATATCTTCACACCTACATCCAAGATGTTGTGGGATGGTATAGGAAAAAATATTGATGTTAGTTGCTGTGATTTTATCAGGTTTGATCTAGTCTACTCAACAACACTCTTTCTTTTAAATAACATTGCCTAACAATAACAATATTAAGGCTAAAGTCAGCTGGAGGAACAATATCATCAGGAAATTTATAAACTACAAATGGGGAGCTCAACCATCTATGTTGCACACATCAGCTTTGGATTTGAATGTCTCTGTAGCATTGTATGCTGCTTCAGTGTGGGGTGCATCACATGTAAACAAAAAAGAAACTGGACAGCCATTTGTCTGAAATGGTATAGGGTTTCCTGCCTGAGCAGGGGTTGAGCTAGATGACCTCCAAGGTCCCTTCCAACATTATTATCATTATTATTATTATTATCATTCATCGCACAGTCAGCCAGATGTTCAGACTGGGTTTGGCATTTTGTCTACCTATCGAGTCCTTACCCAGGACCTGGGATAGGCAGATGTGGATGTTTGATGGTATTACAGGTATCGTCGCAGGATGGAAGCAGTTCCTAAAGGCCGCCTTTTGCAATTGACTAATAGCGAATTTGTCAATGCCAATGGTGTTCAAGTGGTGCTCCAGTTGTTTTGGGATTGCACCCAAGGAGCCTATGACTATTGGTACTACCCTTGCTTGCTTTTGCCACAGTCTTTCTATTTCTATTTGTAGGTCTTTGTATTTTGTTATCTTCTCCAGTTCTTTCTCTTCTATTCTGCTATCTCCAGGCACTGCCACGTCCACTATCCAGACTTTTTTGTCTTTCTTATCGACAATTGTTAAGTCTGGGGTGTTATGTTGCAGGTGCTTGTCTGTTTGAATTCTGAAGTCCCAGAGCAGTTTAATTTTATCATTTTCTATGACTTTCTCTATTTTATGATCCCACCAGTTTTTGCTTACAGGCAAATGATATTTTTTGCAGATCTTCCAATGCACCATTGTTATTATTATTATTATTATTATTATTATTATTATTATTATTATTATTATTATATTATTATTATTGATCATCGCACAGTCAGCCAGATGTTCAGACTGGATTTGGCATTTTGTCTACCTATCGAGTCCTTACCCAGGACCTGGGATAGGCAGATGTGGATGTTTGATGGTATTACAGATATCGTCGCAGGATGGAAGCAGTTCCTAATAAGGCCGCCTTTTGCAATTGACTAATAGCGAATTTGTCAATGCCAATGGTGTTCAAGTGGTGCTCCAGTTGTTTTGGGATTGCACCCAAGGAGCCTATGACTATTGGTACTACCCTTGCTTGCTTTTGCCACAGTCTTTCTATTTCTATTTGTAGGTCTTTGTATTTTGTTATCTTCTCCAGTTCTTTCTCTTCTATTCTGCTGTCTCCAGGCACTGCCACGTCCACTATCCAGACTTTTTTGTCTTTCTTATCGACAATTGTTAAGTCTGGGGTGTTATGTTGCAGGTGCTTGTCTGTTTGAATTCTGAAGTCCCAGAGCAGTTTAATTTTATCATTTTCTATGACTTTCTCTATTTTATGTTCCCACCAGTTTTTGCTTACAGGCAAATGATATTTTTTGCAGATCTTCCAATGCACCATTGTTGCTACTTTGTCATGCCGCTGCTTGTAATCAGTTTGTGCGATCTTCTTGCAACAGCTTACCAAGTGGTCCACTGTTTCTTCAGCTTCTTTGCATAGGGGGCACTTACTGTCTGTTGCTGTATTCTCAATTTTGACTTTGTATGCATTTGTCCTTAAGGCTTGGTATTGTGCAGCCAGAATTAGTCCCTCGGTCTCTTTCTTCAATTTTCCTGCTCTTAGCCATTGCCAGGTTTTATTATTATCTGCTTTCCCAGCTATTTTTTTCATGTATTGGCCATGTAGTGCTTTGTCTTCCCATGCCTCTATTCTGTTCTTCATTTGGTCTTTCTTGTAGGCCAGTTTGGTCTCTCCAGTAGTTAGTAAGCCTTCCTGATATACTAATTTCAGTGCATCTTCATCATTGTTCTTCAGATATTCTTCCAAAGCCATTTTTTCTTCTTCAACCATCTGATGTACTTGTAGCATTCCACGCCCACCTATTTGCCTTGGTAGATAAAGTCTATCAATGTCACTGCGTGGATGAAGGGCATGATTCATTGTCATTATTTTTCTGGTCTGCCTATCCATTGCTTTTAGTTCTGCTTGAGTCCAGTCCACTATTCCAGCTGTGTACCTAATGACTGGGATTGCCCAGGTGTTGATTGCCTTTATGGTATTTCCTCCATTGAGTTTGGATTTTAAGATCTTCTTCACTCTCTTGATGTATTCACCTCTAATCTTTTTCTTGACTTCAGTGTGCTTGATGTTGTCAGCTTGAAGGATACCCAAGTATTTGTAGTAGACTCTTAATGTTATTTTCGTGGGGCATCTTGATTCCTTCAGTTTTCACTATTTTTCCTTGTTTGATAGTAAGTGTGGCACATTTGTCCAAGCCAAACTCCATTACAATATCTTGGCTATATATACGGACAGTGTTGAGCAGCGATTCTATTTCAGATGATGTTTTTCCATACAGCTTCAGATCATCCATATAAAGGAGGTGGGATAGTCTGGCAGATGTTTTTGATGTTTGATAGCCATGTCCTGAGTTATTCAGTATTGTTGACAGAGGAAACAGTGCAATAACAAATAGTAATGGTGATAATGAATCTCCTTGAAATATTCCTCTCTTGATATTAACCTCTCCCAGCCTCTCACCATTGATCTGCAACTGTGTCTTCCATTGTGCCATCGATCTTTGCACAAATTTTCTGATGTTTCTACTGACTCCTGTTATTTCTAGGCACTTTATTATCCAATCATGTGGCAGAGAGTCAAATGCCTTTTTGTAGTCAATCCATGCCACATTCAGGTTGGTCTTCCTTCTCTTGCAGTTTTCCAAGATCATTTTGTCTATTAGGAGTTGATCTTTTGTTCCTCTGCTATTGGGGCGGTTTCCTTTCTGCTCAGGTGGAAAGAGATTGTTTTCAACTAGATGCTGTTGTACTGCATCAGCTACCACACCAGTTAGTAATTTGAAAGTTGTTGGTAAGCAGGTAATTGGCCTGTAGTTACCTGGTGTTGCCCCTTTTGCTGGATTTTTCATTATTAGGTAGGTTTTCCCAGTTGTTAGCCACTTTTCAATTTCTCCTCCTTGTAGTATATTGTTGAACTGCTTGGCAATGAGTGGGTGTATAACAGTTAGATGTTTCAACCAAAACCCATGCAGTTCATCTTCACCTGGTGCTGACCAATTTTTGATTTTCTTTGCTCTTTTTTCTACCATTTTTGTTGTTATTACTAGTTCTTTCATTTCAACTTCTGTTTTATTTGCATCCACCTCTTTTAACCAAGCCGCATCCTTGTTGTATTTCTTTGGGTTATCCCATATCTGCTTCCAGAACTGCACTGTTTCTTCCTTGTCAGGTACTGACTGATTCCTTGCAGTTTCTCCATTGATGGATTGGTAGAAACGTTTCTGATTGGATTGAAATTGGAGGTTCTGCCTATAGTTTGCAATTCGAGCTTCATATCTACTGATTTTCCTGGCTATAGCTGTTATTTGTTGCTTTATTATTTCCAGTGCTTCCTTGATCTTCCTTGTTTCTAAGTGGTATTTCTTGATTAGGTATTCTTTGGTCTTCTTGTTCTTCAGCTTCTTTTCTTTCATCTGTTCTAGCTTGCTTGCATGTGATCTTAACTTGCTGATCTTATTTTCTAGTCTAACCTTCCATTTTTCTGGTGCACTGTTTGTTTGTTTTTCTTTTTTGTTGATTTTGCATCCCAGGTATTCTGTTATAACTGCAGCTGTGCTGTACATTAGTTGGTTTGTTTCTTGCAGTGAATTGGTGCTTATACTTGATATTGCAGTATTTGCATCTTTTAATGCTTGTGCTAGCTGTTTCTTTGGAACAAGCTTCAATGCAGGTAGTCTTATTCTGTTGTTTTTGTGCTGTTCTAGATGCTCAGTTATTCTTTGTTTCAATTCTTTTATTTCTTTAGTTAGAGGGTTTTGTTCTTCCTGAGGAAGAGGTGCCTGGTTTCCAAATGAGAACAGTTGTATATCTCTGCTGGATTCCTTCACTGCCAACTCCCCCTGGTTTGCCTCTACATTCTGAATTACTTCTGGTAAGGCTTTGATTTCTTTGCCCTGGGTAAACCTTTGCAGTTCGTCCAATTCTGTTTCTGTGAATACTTTATTTCGTGTTATAAATCGGCGTTGATCTGCTAGTCTCTGTTCTGTTATTTCTGATTCTGGATGTTGTTCTTTCCAGAACTGGTGCATTCGTTTTAGATATCCTCTTCTTGTTGGACTTGATCTGTAGTAACAGATCATTATTTCTTTGTTTTCCATCACTGTGTATCTGCGACGGGTAAACACCTTTTCTTCCAGTAGTTCTGCAGCTGCTGGCCTTGGTTGCTCAGCCAACAGTCCTGAGTCCTGTAACCCATTTTTCACCAGATATCCAGGAACTCCAATATCTAGTGCGGACCTTGTTAACCCGGGCGACGTCCGAGCCGGTATGGCATTCTGCAATTTACGTCTCACCATATTTTGTATGGGAGAGACACTCTTTGTCTGATTCCTCTGATGAGACCTGTCCAGTATGGTTGAACCTCTGGCATAGCTCTCATCTTCCTCAGAGTACACAAGCCCCACAACCACATCAAGGTAGTGCCTCACTGGGGGTCAAGGTAGTGCCTCACTGGGGGATTATTATTATTATTATTATTATTAAATTGATATTGCTGTTAGTGAAGCCGTATGCTTAGTTACAGGTTGCCTCAAACCTACATCAATTGAGAAAATATATCCTCTCATTGGCATTGCCTCACTTAAGATCAGGAGAGAAATAGCAGAAGATACTGAGAGACCTAAATAAGATGTTGATCATCAACATCCTCTGAAAGCAGACATACCTCAAGCCCACTGACTCAGATCTAGGGACAGATTATGGCAAAAACAAACATTCTTAAAGGTATGCAAGAACAAAGTTGAATTAAAAGATGGAAGGAGACTATCGAGCAAGGAATAGCATTAAAAATGAATATGGCTGAAGGATCTAATGTCCGTTATATTATTTGGAGGACCCCAAATAGGCTGAGAATTGGAGTTGCCTAAAAGT
The DNA here is from genome assembly GCF_016545835.1 of Crotalus tigris. Classification (NCBI taxonomy): domain Eukaryota; kingdom Metazoa; phylum Chordata; class Lepidosauria; order Squamata; family Viperidae; genus Crotalus; species Crotalus tigris. Next base: position 1,678,875 of record NW_024096576.1, read on the forward strand.
AAAACCAATAAGCTCAGGTGGAGGCTCTTAGAAGACAAGAACATGCTATGTGAATATGAAGAGACATATACCCTGGCCCTCATTCTGATATGTCAGCTATTACCAGAAACATGTATCAATAATGACATATTTGGCCAATGACAAAGTCATGAAAATGGCTTCATTCTGGCAGTTTAAAGTTTGATCTGGACATGGAAGAAGTAGAAAAAGTGGTTGCTGTGATGTGGTGTGACATGACTGCTTACTATGCTGTGACTTTACCTTTATATTCAAAGACTGATTAGCATAGATGTTCACCAGGGATGGAGATTTGATAGATGAATAAATCAATTAAGAGATAGGTTACTCTATTCCCCTGCTGGAATTCCAAAACCCAGCTGTGGGAAAGCTTTTTACTAAAACTGACTGCAACAAATATGACCTTTTGTTGGAAACAGTTGTAAAAACAGTTTCAGAAAAGATAACATGCATCCCAAACTGTACAGGAAACATCTGCTCTGAGAAAAACCTGTAATCATTAAAGCTGTATTTACCATAGGATAATTAGTAGAAGAAAAATTAACGTTAGTTTACACAGGGAGAAAATTTCTGTAGATATATGTGGACATATAGTTTTACCGGACTGATCTTCCCTGGGCTGGAAGTTGAGCAGGATTGGGCCTTGTTAATGTTTGTGTGAAAGTCCTTCAGGAAATACCAGGGCTACAGGTGAAAATGGAAATGGTGCTGGGAACCTCTTCCATGCTATTGCTGAAAAACCTATTTCAAAATTTGCACAAATCAGAGGAGTTAATTCAAAGAAAATGTTTGAAATTCTTTGTATTATCATGAATGCATTTTGCATTCTACAATTTATGAACTGCTTGCTACAGTTTCTTTAATTGCTAAATGTGGGCAATAACATTTTAGAAGTGAATACCAAATGTTATCAAAACTGAAAGTCTTACCAGGTAGACCAGACAGGAAGCAGGGCTTGATAAGGCAATTCTACTTTATTGTAAAGCTACATTAACAGAATCTTGGGAATTTGAAAGTACAATTCTCCTGCTGTCACCTTTATAGCCTAATAACTTAGGGAGAGTCTTTCCTGAGTACCTTGCTTTTCCTGTATGTAGCTGTGGGTTATGATGTCTCTTAACTGAGGCAGAATCTCTGTCTGAGCTCTCAAGGTCATACCCATATATCATTACAAAATAGACTGTAATATTGTAAGTCAGTTAGCATTTTTTGGTGCTTTGTTACACTATATGTCCTAGATTTGGTCACTTTCACCTTTCTGTAAAATGTCTTTTTAAGAAGTGCCAGAATTATGCAACCTCTGTTGGCAGGATATTAAATTTAGTTGGTCTAGTGCAGACTAATTTGTATTAGCTTTCTTTCATTCACTAACATTCAATGTAATTATCAGTTCTTTATCTTCCACCTTATCCTTGTAAAGGTCAAGCAATACTCTAGCATTTGTTTCTTCTTTTCTTGAGTCAGTTAAGTGTTTTCATATTCTCATTTTTCTAATCTTGATCAAGATAAACAGTGAAGTTATTCCCTGTGTTATTCTAAACAGTTTTCCAGAGTCCTCATTATATTCCTATGGACAAATAACTACAATTGTTGTAGAATAAACGAACTGAGAAGATGCTGCTGCTTTTATGAACAGATATCTATTTCAAATTAAGCATTACCTCTTTTTGAAATTGTGATTGAGGCTTTGGCTGTTATCTAAAGATTTGTAGAGAAACATTGTGCATATGATTCCTTGGTTAGGCAACATATGAATGTAGCAGATTAACTACTGACAACAAAAAGAGAATGTGGATTATTGGAATTATTTCACAGATGTTGGCAAGCAAATATGGTCATGCTAATCATCAATCAGAAAAGATGCCTTGTTTCAAGTAGAATTTGATATTAATCAATTAATTAATCCTATTATAACATAATTTATTAAAATCCATTGAAAAAACTACCATAGACAAATATAAGAAATAGCTCTGAAATATTTTACTCTAACAACAAATAGAAAGCAAATATTTATGGAGATTCTCAATCATCCAAGTCATGGTTGTCCTATAGGTGCTTTTTCATGAGGCAATTGGACTTTCTTTTTTTCTCTTTGCAGATGTTTTGCTTCTCATCCAAGAAGCTTCAGTTAGAGCTGAAGAAGTTTCTTGGATGAGAAGCAAAATGTCTTCAAAAAGAAAAAAAAAAGTCCAGGTGTTTCATGAAAAAGCATCTTTAGGACAAATAGAAAGCAACTATTAATGGTGTTCCTGGTATATTTAAGGACTAAAAATGAACAAAATTGCTTGTTGATGAATCTAACATTACAATGAAGCAGAAAAAAAATCTATTTCTAGTATTAATTTATAGCAATAGTATATGCCAAGTGTGTGCTGCAGATCTCAACATTCAAATATCCTTACATTTTAGAGAATTATACATTTCACAAATGATATGCTGAAATACAGTAGATCTTAACTCTGCCAATTACTGAGATTTTGCAGAATTGCTTTAGGAGGTTAGTTATGCCCAGCTGTAACATATGAATTTGATTAAATTGAACATAGGTCCTATTGACAATCCACTTGTCACCATCTTATTCCATCTGTATCCATTTACCACTTTACTCTTGCCATTGGCAAGACTGCTCAGCCAATTTATTATCCAATTTAGAATGTTACCATCACTAGAGTACTCATTCACTAATATTGTTAGAATGTGTCATAAAATATGTGCTAAAACCACCAAAAGAAATCCAGAAAGGTGACATGTTTTTATTTCTTTAAGGCTCATTGTCATTTCCTTGAGAGCAATAATCACATTTGCAGTACATTGTTTTGGTATTTGTTGTCAACTGATCCAATTCAAACATTGTTGCTATTATCTATGTTCAATATAACTAGATTTATTACTTTCTTTTCAGTGCATTATCAGGCATCACTATAGTGGCTTTTTCTTTTTATTCTTTCTCTTTAGCCCTTCCATAAAAATCATATATTTTTAAATCTTCATGTGTGCATGCGTACTGTCAGCAGAAAATTAAACAGTGGTTCAGGGCTTATTTGCAAGGGTCTTTTTTGATCATGCAGTTATAGCGTGTTCTGGATGTAATACACATTCAAGGCAGTAGCTGAGATACAAACAATTGTTGCAAAATCCAGCTACCAGCTTCTGGGTACAAACAGCTCCTTTTATTCTGCAGGCAATATTAGGAGTGGATACAGGGAACAAAAAATCTCAATGACGCCCAAAGTTCATTTCTCGCACAGCTGCATAAACCCCTTTATCTTATGCACAAATGCTTTACCTCATCAATGTCATACATTTTCAGTCACATCCAAAATGATTCTTTTTTTCCATTTTTGAGAACTGAGCCTTAAGATAAATGCAGAAATTATGATAGGTGAGAAGGATATTTATGAGAGGTAGTAGTTAAACCACAAAACATGCTATAACCAAGAAAATCAGGTTTTCAAAGCAGAGTAGCAGCTAAAACAAGAAGGAACTTACAACTCTCCCTTCTTAAATGGTACTTTATATATAAGGGGATAATGAAACAAAAGGTGAAATAATTGTGCTAACTAAGGTTGCTTTGGATATAATAGTGACCCTGGGGGGGGGGGGAAGGAACTTAACATATTACAAGGAATGTACATGGATATATTCAACCTTTGTTATATTTCAAAGTTCTCACGGGTGGCCTATTGCCCAATCTAGGCAAACAGGAATCATTGGGAGCTCCAAAACACTTTACTATTCTAGGATGTTGCTCCACACTATAGTCCTGGTATATGGAAGTATGATATAAAATTCAGCTAATTCTATCCTGGTTTCTGCTATGGCTGAGCAAAGCATTTGAAAGAGACACTATGAAAAACATAGCTCTACTGTATGTCAAAACATTACAACAGGTTTTATCTGGCTGTCTCTGATTATTCAGTAACATTCATACTCTCTTTATTTGCTGAGAGGCCCAGAAGAAATGCTGCCTGTGTGCACATGCAGACAACCTTTAAAGCAGCCATGTGACCAGTCAAGTGCTAAGGATCAGGTCACACATTAAGGTCCAATTAAAATGATTTATTGCTACTTGTACCTGTGCATAGGAATATGCTCAATTAACAGTTAGCATCTGTTAGGAGTTAGATAAGGGTCAACATAATTCAAGGCAGGTTGGACTTAGTCCACCTGTGGCTATGTGAGATTCTAGATCAGTGGTTCTCAAACTTTTTAATGCCGCAACCCCCACCCGGTCGTAAGTTGAGGACTACTCAACTGGTGTAGCACCGTTTGCAGAATGGGACTTTTGGTGGGCTCAGCAGGGCAGAGACAGCCTGGACAATTCCTATTGGCTTTTGAAAGCCAATAGAATTAGACTCTATTCAAGAGAGTCTATTCGATTGGCTTTCAAAAGCCAATAGAATAAAAGGGAATAGCACAGCTAAGGAAAAGGGGAAAAAAATGGCGGACTGCATTGTTTGGCGACCCCCGTGAAATGGTCATTCGACCCCAAATGGGGTCCCGACCCAAAGGTTGAGAACCACTGTTCTAGATTGATCCCTCTTTTAACTCCCCTGTCACTCCTTTCCCTACAGAACTGAGCAAAAGGCACAGCTGTTTTGATGCTCCAAGTAGAAAATCTTTTGATCCTACTAAAATAAAATATTTTGTGAATATCTTTTTCAAATACTTTGCCCAGTCTTAGGTCTAATACATGGAACTGAAAGTTAGATATGTGATTTTTTGTGAGTCTAGTGTAAAGAAGAAAATAGAAATATAGAATGGAAGAGATAACAGAATAAAGAAAGATTGAATCACTTTTGATTCTCCCAGCCAAGATTTGATAACATTCTGTTTATTAGCCCAACTGTAGGATGCAGTGAAAATCTCCCATTTCTCTAACTACTCCCTCTAACTGAAAGTAATCCTAACTAAAAGTGACATTAAGAAACACTAAAAATATTATATATAATATATCCAGTATATATTTGGAGTGAGAAGAGTGCTTTATTAACTGAGAGAGTCAAAGGCTCAAGACTTTACAAATGTGATAATCAGAGGTGGTTAAATTATATAGGCTCTTATAAAGTTGGATATTCAGAGAACTATAAATCACAAAATACCTATGTGTTCTTAGTATTTTATAGATTCTGTTTGCATAAATGGGACAATAATGCCAAACTAATTTCAAAATTAATTGAGTTACCCAGATGATAACATATGAAATCCCAACCAGGATAAAAATAAAGGTTAGGAAATTTGGCATCAAATGTATGAAAGGCAGAATTTTATTTTGGGGGATAATTCTTTGCACATACCACTGGGGACAGTGCAAACTCCATATGGCACAATCACTATAAATTTGTTCCAATGTCAGCTGGCAGAAGAAATTAAATCCAAGCATGGGATTTTGAACTTGGAACCTTTATATGTAGAAAAGTTTCAAAAATGACAGCTGGGCCTAAATACTTTCACTCTAGAGCTTGTTCAATATAGCTTTAGATAAAGAAATACTATAATAAGTGAATGACATTTGCTACCACCATGTAACATCAGGTTGGAGAATGAAATCCTGCTGGTATTCTAGTTGTTTAGAATCCATTTTCAATTAGCCTGGTTGTTGTTTTTTTAACAAGGAAGGAAGAATAGAAGTTTACATTAAGAAAATATTCTCTTAGATCTTTGTTTGAATGTTTAATATAGAAGAATTATGAATGGTGCATGCCTTCTGCAAAACACATTTAAGACAAGTTCCAAGAAAATGTCCTCGTATGGTCCTGGGACATCAATTCTGCACTGGCACTAGCACATACTGGACCTGCCAAATACCAAAGAGCCTTTAAAATGGCTACTTCTGGCACACACTATGGGATTCTCCATACTCTGCACCAAAACTCTTTACCCTGAAGGTCACATTGACCACTGTTAAAGAGAAAGATCTCCTAGCCTTCTCACACAGTACAAATCATGTGGTTGCTTCTCATTGGATTTAGAAACTTTGGACTTGCTTTGCAAAACAGTTGAAGTGAGGAGCCACTTCATTCAAAGCTATCTGGAGGTGAAGCAATCATTCCAAACTTCACATAGGCCTATCACTTTTTCCTCCTCCCAATTTTATCCACACTCAGTTAAAAATATAATATTGCCAATTAAGAATCAACACACTGCCTAATTACAAATAACTACACTAATTGTATCTGCAGAAGAACATGCATAATCCAAATTGAAGGTAATTAAGAGATGACTCATGATAGGAAGTTTTGTCTATAGCAGCCAAAGGTGAGCAAAAGTCACTATAGGCCAGTAGTTCTCAACCTGTGGGTCGGGACCCCATTTGGGGTCTACTGACCATTTCACGGGGGTCGCCAAACAACACAGTCCGCCATTTTTCCCCCCCTTTTCCTTAGCTGTGCTACTCCCTTTTATTCTATTGGCTTTTGAAAGCCAATAGAATAGACTCTCTTGAATAGAGTCTAATTCTATTGGCTTTCAAAAGCCAATAGGAATTGTCCAGGCTGTCTCTGCCCTGCTGAGCCCGCCAAAAGTCCCATTCTGCAAACGGTGCTGCCCCAGTTAAGTAGTCCTCGACTTACAACCGGTTGAGTAGTCCTCGACTTACGACCAGTTGGGGGTCGCGGCATTAAAAAGGTTGAGAACCACTGCTATAGGCTATGGCAAATACTTAATTCTCCACAAGTAATGCTGGGTTTAAAACCATATCTAAAAACAAACATGATGTTTCAAAGGAGCATATATTTAATTTTGGTTCATCTAAACTCCATACAAGTTTCTCTTTTTAATTTCTCTGAAATTCTCTTACAAGAAACTTTTCCTTGTTTTCAAGCAAATAAATACTAGCTTGTGTTTTACTTATTCAACCCAAATGGCCTATAATCAGGATATCTAAAAATTGACTTTCTCAAATATGTTATTAGGATCTGCTTTGGAAATTCTGTTTTGTATATTGCAGAACTGCCTCCAAATGTAGATTAGTTTGGCTTCTTCCTTGTCTAGTTATCTCAATCCTTCACAAATATGAATTTTGAGTAGCATAACACTGTTATAGTCAAGGTGATATAAACATGTTTTCCTCTCTTTTTGATTTATTTCCCAGGGGTTACTTTTGGGCTGAAAAATATCTAATTATAAGTGATTTAATAAAATAAATAATTATAATCAAATATCATTGGCTATATGCTACTATCATAACTCCTTAAATTAAAGTTAGATTCTTTAGCAAGAGATCCAGGTTGGTTTTGAAGAATAGCTGGCAAGCAAATATAGCAATAGCAATAACACTTGAACTTATATACCTCTTCATAGTGTTTTTTTATTAAAAGTTTTTAAAAATTTATTAGACTATAAACCCTCCCACCCCTCTCCCCTTCCTCCCCTCCCCCACTTCCCAGAGCTGATTACAGGGTAACAAATAAACAAACATAATCTAATTAACATAAACCAACTATACTATCAATCAAAACCATAACACACTTTAACTCCTTCTCAACCTCTTCATAGTGTTTTACAGCACTCTCCAAGTGGTTTACAGAGTCAACATATTGCCCCCAACAATCTAGGTCCACGTTTTGCCTACCTTGGAAGAATGGAAGGCCGAGTCAACCTTGAGCCAGTGAGGATCAAACTAGTGAGAGTGAGTTGAATTAGCCTGCAATACTGCATTCTAACCACTGCACCGCCATGGCTCTGTAATATATAAATATACAAATAAAAATTTAAGATTTCTAAATTTCCATGTAATTTATGACTTGTGACTATCATAATGTGAAAGGTATCCCCTTTTTAGTAAGCAGAATGGAGAAGAGTTTGATTTTATCAGATCAATAATATAATCTGGCATAATTTTTCCAAAGTTTTCTGGATTTTCAATGAACTTTACATTTTTATGCTGCATAATCAGAATAAATTTTGACTTTTTATTTAACTGAAATATTTATGGAGAATTGAAGTATTAAAGAATAAGTTCAGCACATGATAATTAACAAAATCTAACAGTATTGTAGAAGAAATGTAAAAAAAGATAGTTGACATTTATCAGAAATGCTACCATATTGGTATTTTTTTAAAGGAAGTTCCATATAAACAAAAGTAAAAAAAAAAGGAAACATATTCTTGCACATATTATGGTTAAATTTTCAGTTTTTCTTTATTTGTATGTTTTCTTACATTTAGTTTTAGTTTTATTGTTTTTCTTATTTGTGATGTTACTGAAATTTAAAGAACATAAAAAGAGTATCCTAATTAATCATGTATTATAATATATGAGTGTTATATTGCCCAGTCTTAGCTGTGAACTGCCAGCAACAGAATAGAACAATACAAAACATTATTCATTATCAAAACATTTTTTATATTTTCCCCTTTTTTCTTTTCTGCACATTTTACTCTTTCTATTCTTTTGTCTTTTTTTCTTTGTATTAATTATTAGTTTTTACTGTTGTTATTTTAATCTTTAATACAATTATTATTTTAAAAATAAAATGATATCTCCATTCCATGAAGGAAGGGAAAAAAGGCTAGGCACAGGATGCCACATACTAACTATACTGACTATAATGGCAACTAAATGACTATGAAAGACATACTACAAAGGTTGTAAATATGGGCATTGGTCATAAAATTATTTTTTGATCATCATCAGAAATAAATGGTTGCTGTCCAAGGCAGTCGCTAAATAAGATTATAATCAGATTAGCATTGCATGGTAGATACCATTTAAAATTATTCCTACCAATGTGTACAGAAGCCAATCAAACTCGAAGGGAATGCCTAGAAAATGCAGCAAGGCAAATTGTACAGCAAATTAGAGCTGACACAACAAACTGTAGACATGGGCAAGTGTCACATTTGTGAAGGGCTGGTGACAACAAGAAGATAATGTTGTTCATTTCAACTTCCAGAAATGCTTAGTGGTATTTTCTCGTGATGGGACAACCATGCAAATAGACATATGCACTGTCTAATTCAGACATCTGGAAACTGAACTATTGTGTGGATATGTGAAATCCAAAGCATGGGGGAATGGGGGATCAGTTAGAAAAAGAACAAGGTGCTAAATGTGCGTAAATGATTAAAAAATAGACCACCCATCCACACCAGTGGTTTTAGGGAATGGTGGGATTCAAATGAGCTAATCCCAAAGTAAACTGAAAATTTGCAGTTCATGAATATTATAACATGATGAAAGAACAAAACTCATTTGTCATGACTTCAGTCCTTTATCTGCAGTTTCAGCCCTGCTTTTCTCTCCCCCACCCACCCACTAGTTTTATACTCAGCTGAGAAAAAAGTTTAGGAAGCGAGTATTTTGAATGTAACGATTCTTTGACAAGGATATATATTGTCATTACTACATTGCTACTATGAAGCTGATTTGGTTCATTGACATACTGAATTGGCAAAAAAAAAGTCAAGGGATACTGTATGAAAGGAAAGGAGATGGAGAATCATTATTCAGCCTTTAGAAGCTAACTGCTATCTTATATCCGAATCTCAATCATCATCCAAGCACTACAGTCTATAAAAGAAAAAAGACCAGGCTTTCCATTTGGTCTGCTTGAAAAATAGCAGTTCTTTTCTTAGTCTTATCTGCATTTGCCCTTGGGTTGGATGGATAGTCAAGGTCTTATGGCTGAACGCCCTAGCCCATTTTAGTGTAATCTGTGACATCCAAGAGGGAGAAGGTTGAAAAAAAAAATCAAGGATTGCACAATTGACACCCCCCATGTTCCCTTTTGTAAGTGTATTCATATTATATGGACATATCAAGTGCCCCCTTCAAGCATACTGCTGCCTCCACCATCTTGATTTTTTTTGATAGCTCCCTACCTACACTCCAAGAAGACCACTGAGTAAACTCCATTAATATAAATAGATATTGGAAAGAAAGGAAGAAATGGACCAGCCTAATGAAAGCAGCATGGTGGTATCACAACACAAGCCTCATAGTTTTATACGTAATTGGCAGTGTTCCAAAGGAGTGGAGTTTGTGATGCAACATAAGGATGCTACTCTTGTCATACTGACAAAAGCAATACAATCCAGGAAATCACTGGATGGCACTGTTTCTTGTTACTGATTGATTCAGTAGAAGGAAGAAGGAACATAAGAACTTTATCATTGATCTTCTTTGATCATGCAATATTTATTTGGTTAGCTGTCTTGAAAATCGATGGCTATTTATGTTAAGTTGGAAAAGTAGAAGTAAAGGTTCATAAATTAATGCGAAATTGAGCCCTTTGCAGAGGTGTGTTAATTTGTACTCTTCCTATGTTAAACTTAACAATTAATAAAGGGAATATTATAGCAAAATCTCATAAAAGTCTTATTTTTCAAGAATAGAGAAACTGGCAGAATGCTAAAATGATTAAACGTACTGAGTAATAGCCATAAGGTAGCTGAAAAAGAGCAATTATCTATAGCCCTTAAGGAGGCATCACTGCAATTATTCTTCATCAGGTGCACCGGAAGCGCAAAGTTTATGAAATAAAAGGCTGGCATGTAAGATCAAATGAGAGAGTTCAAAAAGCAGCCCTTGAAATTACCAAAGCAATTCCCAAACCATATTGCTTCTAATATAAGGTTCCAGAAAAGAATGACAATTACAAAGGGAATGATATTTGAAGTGACCCTCCAAATGATGTGAAATAGTATGAGATATATATTGTGAATTCATAACAATACATTTCACTAAAACCATCTGAACCTTTAATACTAATACATTCTATCCATATTTTCCCCAGATTCCATTTCTTAAACTGTGCAAGCTAATGCAAGAGCATAAAAAGACTTCTGCTAGACCCAAGTAATAGATCAGATTACCTTTCCTATTTTATTTTCTATTTTTCCTATTCTATTCCTATTTCATGATGATTTATTAGATTCCTATGGGACGCCTGTAAGTAGACCACTGTTGCCTCTTATTGTAAAATAGGACCACATTTACCTGCAAATAAGTTGAAATGATTTTTCTCCCAAATAATTATCTGTGATTTGACAAGGGTCATCTTACATTCTGGAACAAAAGGTTCATACGGCTGCACATCTTTTTGCTGAATACTGTGGATGCAACTGAACAATAGCTTGAAGATGAACTGTTATTTTGAAGCTGCTGTATTCTTAATAGATTTTAACCCATTTTGTAAGGTCTAAATTGTATCTCTTAGCTCTTTCCTTTTTTGTTTATCCCCTCTTTTTTCATCTTCATCTAGTTTTGTTAACCACTTTTACTTTTCTTCCCAGTTCTCGCTTCCTTTTATAGCTTTCTCTTGTTTTTTCCTCCCTTTTTTGTGCTGGGAGAAGGGAACTAATTTTGGCACTTCTTCTGTCTATGTGTAAGTGACATAGATAGTAAGGGTGTGTGATATAAAAATGCATACTGCATTAAACTGCATTAAAGGATATACAATATAATATTCTTCAATGTATTACAATACTCTGATTGCACCAAGCAATCCTGAAAGTTGCAATATGTTCTATTTCCTGTTGCAGGATGTCATTTCTTTGATCTCTACCTTAATTATATATACTTATTAAATATACTATAGGAGCCATTCTTATTGTTCTTATTAATTTAATAGGATTCTCTAAAAAATAAAATAATAGATAATATTGGCCCCAAACCAGAATTTTTCTTTTCTAATCAGAAATTGCAATAACATCATTCACACAGCTGATCTCCCAGTGGCAATGGCATTTTTTTTTTCTTATCTCATTTGTACGAATGTTTTTATTTTCATGTTGATAATGTAAATTTGGTTCATGCATATTAAGGAAAAAAAAAACACATGGCAATTAGGACTGAAATGGAGATTACTTAGATTCTGGTCTTTCAGCAGCATGTTGAATACAAATCCCACAAGATTTTTTAATTCTTCAGATAATTATACAACTTTGCCCTTCCTTCCTCTTCTAATTTTGGCCAAAGGACAATTCCATACTTTGGGAAAATCCAATATGTATGCCCATCTTCTGTGATAATAAGGTGCCAGGGTAATTAACTGATATAATCACCTTGTGCTTAACAGCTTCTGTGTTGTGATCATCCTAGTTGAGATGTTATTTTCCTCTCCACAAGTAGAGACTCCATAAAATAGGGATGACCTAACTTGTACTAAATGAAGCACAGACTAATTATAGCCCTGTGTATTTTGTCTACTGTACTGACATCATTCATATGTAACATCACTTAATCTAGATATTTGCCACTAAAATGTTGTCCAATACAGGGTAGGCAGGTAAGATTCCCCCCATTTGTAGAATAATCAGTCATTAATTGCATTAAAAGAATGCATTTCTTCATTGTACTCTCTTCTTTCTAATAAGACAATATTTTAGTGAAAATTTAATGACTTTGAATAAAAATAGAAATGTATTTGTGTTTAAGATTTATCTGTAGCATACGTTAGAACACACAAAAACCTCAAGTCTCTAAAAATAGGCATTTTATCTACAATTGTATTCTAAACACATAGAGGTAACATCTATTGATTTAAACACAAGATAGGAGTACCTTTCTTTTAAAAATTCAGAAGCCACAAAAAAGGCTATAATAATAATATGACCAAGTTGATGATCACCCTAATTAGCCATGTCATAATGCTATGGAATATTACTTTTTTTTTTTTTTAAAAAAAGAAGAGGGATATAAATTTAGTGGCATGGGATTAAATCATTGAAATGATAATAAGATGAAACTACAGGAAGCTCAGGTGTAATGCTCACATATTAAACATGACAAGGGAAATGTTAATAGTTAAAGTATGAGATGAAACTACCACATTCTACTGTGATCTTTTTAAAATATATATTTATGTATGACAGATTGTTGCCCTGGCCAAAGGCCAATAGGAGGAAAAAGTGAGAAAGTATAGAATATTATTTTGAAAGATATTTTAATTATCATAAGCACGACATATACGGAGAGGTAACTGCTTAAGCAAAGCTACTAAATGTTTACTTTAGTAGTGAAATCAGGAATAGGCAATACATGGCCTTCCATGTTTTGAAGACTAGATGTGTCAAACAACCAATATTTTGAATAGTGATTGGAATTGTCGTCCAAGCATACATTGCCTATTTCTATTTAAATCATCAGACTTTTTGATTTAATCTGAATTGCTACAGATTGTTCATCTGGTAACTTCAGGAGGCAGGAAGAGTCAAGGAAGGATATAAATTGAAACAATCAAAATAAAAAGGATCAGACAAACAATATTTAACCAATGACAAGAAGCCATGTTTTTCATAACATTATTGAAGGGAAAGACAAAAATCATGTAAGCTTTAGATTAATATAATCATGTAAGTCAACTAGGTTTGAATTATGATGAATATCATCAAATTAAATAATTCTAGTTTCAGTTTAATAAAAAGTGTTTGCATTCAAGGGTATCTATTAATTTGAATCACTGGTTTACTGAACCCTTCAAATTTAAGTTTTTAATAGTTCTTCTTACTTAAATGGACTTTATTTGTAATATAAGTTCTTAAATGTGTATTGTGTATCTGGAAATTATTAAAGAAAAATCTCCAGAGTCTTTATAATCGGCGTTAACTAATTATTAAGGCTTTGTCAACATTGTCTTCATACATGTATACATACATACTAAGATGATGTGGGAAGACCTTTGAAATTTGAAATTACAAGGATGAACTTTGGAGTAGGTGTGACATCTCGACATTTTGGACAATGAATTTGGAAAGATATTCAGTTACTTTCTAAAGCATCTTTCTAAATGACTCACTCTATATCTTGTTTTCAGTCTACATATTGGAAATATGAGCTATAATACTTGCGCATACTAGTGATGCAATAACTGTAAGTATTACAACAATTATAGTTAAATAATGTGAAATTCCTTGAACATTTAAAAGGATATATTGACCAAAGTATTAATTTTGATTGCTCTATCTGTTCCAGACTAGGAGATTGACAGGGGAAAGTTTCCATCATTTTGAGGAAATATAGTTATTTTAAGAACTTTTTAAGATTGATAACTGCTAATGAATGAAAGACAGATATTCAGAATTGCAGATATTTAAATTCAATATACATTTAACTGAGTTATACCCTAGATATTGAGATAAACACAGGTCTCCTTTACAAGTCATTTCAATACAAGTAGATTAGGAACATAATTAAAGGTAATATATGATCTGGGTTGTAATCTATCTTCATTGAAAGATATTTGTGCATATATTCATAGACATATTAGCTCTATATAGTTGCCTATATATCTATTCAATACTCTAACAGATTTATTCCAATATTCACGATGCAAAATTCAAATTTACTTGGAAATAGGTATGTCAATGGAAAATCCAACATAGGATGTAATACATACAGTTTTCCTGCAGTATTTAGAATAAAAAGTAATTGAAACTTTCAAACTCCTGCATACATACAGTGTAGGTTTGTACAATTCATGATACCTTTCCATACATTTATGTCCTTGCAAACTATCCTTGCTTTCACCATGTCCATGAACCACTTCATTTATTGCCTTTCGCTAATTTTAATGTCTCATCTCTTTCTTCTTCAGGAACTCATGAACTTCTCCTAACCATAATTCTTGTGGTCCTTCCCCTCTCTGCACAGTGCAAGAATTCATCACTGCAGTATCTCTCATACTTGGCTTTTCAGTGTTTAAATACAGTATTTCGGGAGAAGGAAAAGTGCTACTTTTCAATGAAGTCTGTTCTGTTTTCAAAAAATAAAGCTTACTGTAGGATTTTTTTAAAGTTGTATTACACTGTTAATTCAATTGGTGCCTCAGTTGTTGTCTTTGTATTATCTGCAGATTTGATAATTCTATTTTCTAACCATTTATTCAGTCACTTACAAATATGAACAGCACTTTCTGACTTGACACAGAGCCATTAACACACACAGACTCACTGAACGTTGCTGTAGCAGTTCTGTATTTGTCTCATAGGAGCATAGTCTATTCCACATTTCTCTATCTTTTTTATTAGAATCTCACGGAATATTTATTGAATGACTTCCTAGAGCCAAGGTACATTCTGATCTTAGTCATTTTCTCTATATGACCAATTTACTTTGTGCTCAATCCATATTCACTCAGTACTCATTCATATGTTCTTCTTGTTTTATCAAATATGTTTCTTCAGTAGCACATTCCCACTCATTCTTATGTTTTTGTTGATATATATCATTATCACTTCCACATACAAAGTGTGCTCTTGTACAGACTGTTGCTTTTTTCAACAGACCTTCATTTCTGACAACAAACCAACTATTTTTCTATCAGCATGTATATATTTTAAAATTTCTTCAACCATTTCCTCAACTTCAGTAGACATTTTATCAAGGCAGTGGGTCTTAAATTGGGGTTATTACTCCCAAGAACATAATTTGGGCAATTTGTAGTGTTTTGTTTGTGAGCTGAAGATCCAGTTTGTGATTGTTGTTGATGAAACATTTGTGTAAAACAACAGTCTTTTTTAATGACTTTTTTTCTTAATTTAGAAAAGGAGTAATAGGGTCAAACAGTTTAAGAAGTACAATACCAAGGAATATAATTAATTTATTTCTTTAAAGTAACTTTTATCACTTATTACTAAATTGCAAATGTTCACTCCATTTTCTTTGTCAAGTATCACTACTTTGTTCTTTTGATATATTAGTTTGCAGTTTCATATTCCTTACTGAATCCAATAATGCAATGCGCGTATAATACATATTGTCTCAGAACATGAATAATTTTACAGTAACTATTAATGTTTGCAGAAAATATAGCATTACCTGCAAACCACAACCACCTTCATCTGAAAGATTCCATAATTCAAGGCAATTTACTTTGTCATGCAGTTCCTCTAAATCAACATATACAATAAATTTATCTTCTCAATTTCATAATATTTCACAGTGATCTGCTAGATAGCAGAAATGTGGTCCATTTATACACTGTCTTATATAACACATTAGTGAAAGTTATGTTAACAGTATCTACTTACCGGTATTTTACCATATATCCTATTTTATATAAGTATATAGAAGATATATAGTTTATGAACTACAGAAATTTGGTGATCAAGTTGAAAGCTAATTTTGAACAGGTATTGCATAGAAAATACATATTAGGAGAAAATTGCCTATAAAATTTACATTTATGAAATTGAGAGTAACAATAAACATAAAATTCCAATATTTTTTTTCATGAAGAATACAGATTTATGATTTAATACTGACAATGACTGGGAATAGCATATTTAACTATTCTTATCACATTCCAGCAATGGACAAACTGGTCAATTTCAGTTTTTTTCAGTGTCTTCTTCCTTTAAGTTTTGTTTCCTAAACTTGGTGGGTTTTGTCCTTCTTAAAAGTTTGTTTTGAAATTAGTACATATTTTACTGCTCTTTTCTCTTGCCATTTAATTTTCTTTTATCTAATGTACTGCTTTTGCTCTTGCAGATTTCATTTTTGCAAGTGTTTTATATAGACATTTCAAATACATATTTTTATTATTGTTGATGAACTACAATGCAAAATTCAGAAAATGGAAAAATGCTAAAATTAAAATTAACCAAAATTTCATTGTGGTTTGAATTCAAATATAGAGACATTTCTTCCTCATTCTACATTTTCCTTTTTTGCTTCAGTCTGTACTGTTGTCAGATCACACTGCTGCAGTAATGCTGGAGGCAAATACAGTATTGATTCCATACTAAGCAGTCCTATACTTCTGTCACATAACCAGTTAGTTTCAACCAAAGTTACATAGATTGTTGTTGTTGTTAATTGCGAAGTCGTGTCCGACCCGTCGCGACCCCATGGACAATATTCCTCCAGGTCTTCCTGTCCTCTACCATCTTCTGGAGTCCATTTAAATTCACACCTACTGCTTCAGTGACTCCATCCAGCCATCTCATTCTCTGTCGTCCCCTTCTTCTATTGCCCTCAATCTTTCCCAACATTAGACTCTTCTCCAGTGAATCCTTCCTTCTCATTAGGTGGCCAAAGTACTTGAGTTAAGTTACATAGATACTCTTGTCCAAAGAACCTGCATAAAATAGTCAATAGGAATATTTGACTTTCTTTCCCATTGGAATAATCTATCACTTGACCTTTACAAGAGATTTCTCTGGAACAGTAAACTATATTTGCTTCTCATTTTAAGGATTTAAGAGTTTTCTTCTGAATATGAATTCTATATTTAGTTTTTGTGAGACAATGCCAGTCCTCTGGGGCAGATAATCACCGAATCATATTCCTATCAATGGGGCTGTGACTTGCTGCACTGGATTACAAGTAGTAGGGAAATATCATGTTTATGTTGTGCATAACATGCAACTAAAGAAGAGGAGTGGGAGGAGATTTTTGTGCATTTAGACGAGCTTCCTTTGTAAAGAATGTTTATGAAAGGAGGAACCAAGTCTCCAAATGTTGCACAGATATGCTTTCTGCTAAGTAAAAGGAATAGAAGTTGATCCCATTGGGCTTTAGAAAGCTGAGGGTCAAAGTTCTTCTTAGATGTGCCCCACTGTTCAGTTTCCAAACCTTAATCTCTACATGATGGTCTATAACTTTCACTTTCTCACTGGGGAAACTTTAGAACAAAGACATGTTTCATTTAAGGTCACACTGAGAACATTCTTACAGACGATGAAGCCAAATGTAACAGCGTGCCACTTCAGCAGAGTAAATTGAGCTGCACTCATTTGTAGCAGGTCTGAATTTGGCTTGCAAAGCACTGAAACAGATTCAATGCTTCTTACAATATTTATACAGATGGTAGAAAGAAACCCACTCAGTTCTTCCTCCTTGGAATAAAAATAGTATTCCCACTGAGAAGTTGAGCACACAAGTGTTTTCCGCCTGTATATCAGGTAAAGGAAAAGCCACATCAAAGCTGCACATTTACTCACTGATTTCTTTCAGCAAACTGTCAGTCTCAATGGACTGGCTCCCAGTCTATATTCTGCTTTGCATTTTTCTACCCGACTCCCAATTCCACACCCTAATTTGTAACAAATTGTACCAATAAAATATGATCAGACATGATTTTCTAATAACATACATGCAAATGTTCTAGCACTATGAAAAAGTTACACGTGAATTAAAGAGATGTGAATCCAATCAGTTTACTTCTAAATGTGGACTGAATGAATATAAGACTGGCATCTCTAATGATCAATATTGCACTGCTTTCTCATGACAAATACTTTAGGTACCTTAAGACATTTTGTTGTTTGGCAATCAAACTCCTGATTATTCTGTTGTGAATATGAATGTTTAGAAACCAGCAATTTTGCTAATTTAGCAGTAAAACAAACTGTATTTAAAGAAAAAAAAGATATTTAATATCTAAAATTAACTGCATTGTGATGTTATCACAACTGCCACTTTTTCTTCTACTTCTGATATAAGTTTTCCCAAAGATGTAGCATCCATCTATACAGAAAAGGGGAACATTGGAAGTTTCAGGATAATCCAGAGTTTTACAATGCTTTTTCATATATACAATTAAGGAAAAAAAGAACTCTAGGATTGGAAAAAGAAAAACAGCTAATCTAATGTAATAAAGATCATAGATAGAACTGATCTGAAAAGAAGTAAATGGAGTTTATGGAAAGAGAGGAGATGAAATTGCTTGCGTGAACAAGTGAAATTAAAGGACAACCAGCTGCCAACTGGATGGACTCAATTACAATAGCAATGGATAGCACTGGAAAATCTAAAAGACTAGATTGGGAACTGACCATCCTGGAAAATAATGTTTCTGTGTAGTTGCAAAAAGCTGACACTGACTTGATGCATATAAATCAAGTTTTCTGGTTTATGCCAGTAGTAATAAGTAAATACATATCCCCAGAGGCAGAAAAGCTGTACTTATCAATGTAAACATGAAAATGTGAATAATACTAAAATGTTTCCAAAGTCTCTATCAAGATATTATTAGTTGTGAATTTACAAAGGAAATTAAGGAAAATAAAGAAGGAAATAACTTTGAAATGATGATCAAACAGGTCACATGTTGTCTAGCATATGTATATGTGTATGTATATACATTTCTCTCTCTTTATGTATGTGTGTGTGTGTGTGTGTGTACTTATACAAATATATACACATACACTTGTAAAAAATGTTGATATTCCCTCATTAGCCAGTGCTTCCCTTTAGTGATACAATATTTATAATGGAATAGCAATGAATTATTGTGAAATTGAATCGGAAGGCTGGGAACAATATGTAAAAATGGTGGAAGTAGTTTTCATGAGCTGCTTGGCCTGGAGAATGTAAATCCAGGTCTGTTTGCATTTAGGGATACCTCCAAACATAGTTACCACAACATGCATTAATGAAACATTTTTCCCTATATTTACAGTAGGCACTGTGGTGGCACAGTGGTTAGAATATACCAGTGATGGCAAACCTTTTAGAGACCGAGTGCCCAAACTGCAATCCAAAACCCATTTATTTATCTCTGGTGCCAGGTGGGCATGGCCCACTGGGTGGGGATGGCTGTGGTGGTCATGGCAGACTGGGTGGATGTGGCCAAGATGGGTGTGGTCACTTCGAAGTTGCTCATGGAGAGGGACGCCTGTGGGGGCTGTGCAGGGTTGGAGAGATCCGGGGAGTCTCTGGCAGGTGGGGCGAAGGGCAGGAGGCTCATCCTGTGGAGTGAGGCAAGGCAAGGCAGGACAGGGATGCCATTGTCGAAGGGCAAGGCAAGGCAGGGGCTGGGGCAGCTGCTGGCTAACACCATTGGCCCCTGCACACAGAGGCCAGCGAGTGTCCATCAGAAGTCACAGCCTGCTGGTCCATCAACCGGTGCATTCTGGGGGTCCGCAGCCCACCACCAGCAGTTCAGAGAAGCTGCTTCTGAGCTTGATGGCCAGCCGACAGCTGATGAGGCAATGCAGTGGGTCGTGCCGGGGAAAAGAAGAGCATATGAGGCCAGGAAGGATGGGATGGAGGGGAGGGAAACCAGACATGCTGGGATGCATCCAGCAATGTAGGACCTCAGAGAGTTAGCAGGTGGCTGGTTGAAGAGCGACGGTTGCCATCTCCGGGGCATGGTGCGCGTGTCCACAGAGAGGGCTCTGAGTGCCGCCTCTGGCACGCGTGCCATAAGTTTCCAACCACTGGAATATACTATTTCAGGCTAATTCTACTGACTGCCAGGAGCTCAATCCTCACCAGCTCAAGGTTGCCTCAGCCTTCCATCCTTCCAAGGTCGGTAAGATAAGGACCCAGATTATTAGGGGCAATACACTGACTCTGTAAACCGCTTAGAGAGGGCTGTAAAGTACTGTGAAGTGGCATGTAAGTCTAAGTGCTATTGCTATTCTTTTAAAAGTGATTTAAGATAAGTTTAAGAAGACTCTCACTTTTATACATTTACCTTGATCAAAATGTTGGCAGATTATATCTGGGCAAGTATAGCAATTTCTGACTAAAAACAGGCAAATAATGATTTATCAAATATATGGAGTGAAACCTCATTGTGGGTCATTTTTATATTTTTACATGCTGAGTACAGAAATGTTTATGCTGTTTTGTCAAAACATTGTCATCCTGTTTTGTTACTCATTTGAACTTTATAATTTCATGAGAAAAAGAGAGAGAAAGGCAATTGTGTGTTAGGAGTGAAAGAATGTGGCTATTTTATTTTTGCTTCCATATACAAAAAAGTATTTTATTGCCTGGTATGAATAGGTTTCAGAAACAAATTAAGAATGGAGATAAAATAGAAGCCCTATTAAAGTTTGACCAGGATTTTGCACTACTTATTTAGTGCTAGTGATTAGTTGAAGGGAGCAAAAAATAAGAAACTTGAACCCACTTCTGTGGATACTGTTTTCTTGGGAGAATACAGAGGATCTTGCTGCATCTTATATTAGTCAGTTTTAGAACTGACTTTAAAATAAGCAATACAGAAATAAAATTACAACAAAAACAAAAACAGAAAATAAAGTGAGAGAATAACTGGAACTGAACTGGTCTCGGATATAATATCATAATGTTTGATATTATGTGACATCCCTTAAGACACGTTCTCAGCTAAAGATCAATCAGGTAAGAGCTATAGAAAATCTGAAAAACAAAATAAGGTCACCATTCTGTCCTAGGCCAGAAGGCTCTACATAGGGTTGTCCTCGAAAACCATCCAGAAACTTCAACTGTTTCAGAATGTGGCAATGGGCACAATAATGGGGGCCCTTAGGTTTGCTTATGTAAACCCTGTATTATATGAGTTGCACTGGCTTCCAGTTTCTTTTTGGGTACAATTCTAGGTGCTGATTGTCACTTTTAAAACATTATATAGCACAGGGCCAAGCTAACTACAAGACTGTCTTTCCTTAAGAAGGTTTACCTGTCCTACCAGGTCAGATAGGGTGTGCACACTCCTGGTTGCTTCCCCCCAGATATTGTCATTTAACAGGAGCTTGGAAATGTGTCTTTTTCATGCAGTCTCTGCCCTATGAAACATTTTGCCTCCTGAGGTCCAGCAGGCACTCCTCCTTTTAACCTTCCATAGGGCTTTTAAAGACCTGGATCTTTCCCCAAGCTTTGGGAGATTAGATGATGGTACATTACCATGGATTGGCACCAGGTTTTGTTTTTTTTTTAATATATTTCATCTGATTGTTTTTTTATAGTTTTTAAAATGATTTCATATATTTTTTAATATTTGACTAAAAGCTGCCCAGATTTGGCTGAAAGATGGGTGGCTAGATACATGTTTTAAATAAATAAATAAATAAATTTTCATGGACTAGGTCAGGAGTAGGCAACCTTGGCTCTTTTATGACTTGTGGACTTCAACTCTCATAATTCTGGGAGTTGAAGTCCACGAGTCATAAAAGAGCCAAGGTTGCCCACTCCTGAATTAGGTTATCCATAAAACCCACCTGAGTAGAAGAACCGGTTGCCAGTGATAGCCTATCTAGTGCAAGAATCCAGAGTATTATGTGATGGCATGTGGTCAATTTTTAGTAACTACAACAGTTCACAAATGTCCAATAAAAATGTGGATGGATAGCATAGATATTCTGTATGGCTGATATTACCATAGTTATAGCAGCAATGACCTTTGGCTGGACAAAGTAAGAATTCTAAGAAAATTGGAAGCAGAAAAGCATAGAGTAATACTCAGTTACTCAACATTGAGTAAGTGTGGTAGATCTCATTTAGAGATTAAATTAAAAATGTAGAAACTTGCCTTGGAATCTAGTATAAAGAGATCGTCAAAATGATACAAATATAAATAATTCATGTTATTTATATTTGTGTCATATATACACATATATATACACATATATAAACATATATAAAACCCGAATAACCAAAGACCTATATATAAATATATACATATATATGTTTTCTGAGGTTTTCGCAGGTGTTTGCATGTGGGTCTTTGGTTATTCAGGTTTTCTCCCACATCAAATTGGAAGTGTCTTGGCGACATTTCGACGAAGTCTCATTCGTCATCTTCAGGCTGGTGTTTTCGGCTTCGTGCTTCTAGGACCACAAAAAGCAAGCCCAAACCCACACTGATGATGAGGCACGACCACAAACCAGAAACCAGACCACACCTGCATCATTAGCCACTTTAACCCCTCCAATCCATACATGAAGCAAACTGACACCCACCATGAAGATGAGGCACAACCATGAACGCAAAGCCAAACAATAGTAATGCAGCTCACCATCTCACATCCCCCTGCCACTCAAACTAACCTGAGCACAATAAAGACCCCACCCAAACAGAACACTCCCCCAACCAATCAGAGTACAGCCAACCCCCGATCCAATCAGAGCACAGCCAAGCTCCTAATCAATCAGAACACACCTCCACCCCATCAGAACATAGCCAAGCTCTCATCCAATCAGTTCATACCCCCACTGGCAGTTAAAAGGAAGAAACAGCTACGATCACACATTGCTCCTAGAAGCATAAAGCCGAAAACACCAGCCTGAAGATGACGAATGAGACTTCGTCGAAATGTCGCCAAAACACTTCCAATATGACACGGGAGAAAACCTGAATAACCAAAGCCCTCATACATATATATGTGTGTATATATATGTTGTGTGTGTGTATCTATCTATCTATCTATCTATCTATCTATCTATCTATCTATCTATCTATCTATCTATCTATCTAGTATATATATGAATGTATCTATATGTTATATATATATATGAATGTATTGTGTATGTTGCTTCCCAGCAAGAAATGTTTTCCAGATTGAAGTCATGAGACTAAATGGCTGAAAATAATGCACAATAAAATTAATAGCAAATATCCCAATATTTTAGTAAAGCCTAACATTTAAACTATAAGAAGCCAAAATTATATAGTACCACTGTAGTTTCAATATAAGGAACATTGATTCAACAGAAGAGAAAATAAAAATGTCCAATTCTTCCTTAGTGGAAGAGAAGGAAAGGATAATACACAGATCCAAGCACAGTGTTTCAAGATTCATTACTGATGGTTTAGAGTTACATCCAAACCAACCATTAACTGGTGCTCAATATCCATTCCCTGAGGCACCTAAAAATCGTTGGAGTGCATCACACTAGACCTGAAAACTAAATATTTAGTTTTAAGGATCTTAGTTGCATAGTCAATATTTATCTGTTTCTTCTTTTTGTCCAGTCCTGGATTATTGAACACACATACACACAAGCTGATTACCAATTCAGGAATATAGAAAGTCAGGAATTCTGAGCAGAGTCAAATCATGAGCCAGGTCAAGGTTCATACATGGAGGCTAAACAGGAGAGGACCATCTCAAAAAATTATTGACTCCATAATCAAAGTGTAGGACTAATCTCAGGAGATAATATTTCGACCAAGAAGGAACACAGCTGTCTTTTAAGATGTGGTTGCTCAGAAATAAAAATGTATAAAACTTTCTAAAGGAAAGTTCTAATAGAAATCCAGGAAACTGTCTGTGCTCTAATTGCCAGCTATGAAGTCTTTCCAGTGGAAAACAATATTCTATTTAATTAAATGTTATTTTTGATGAAATCCTATTACCAAGGTTTTTCTTCTATTAGATTCTGGTTCTTGAATTTACAAATAAAAATTCCAGATTTAGATGAGATATTTTTTTTCTTATATCCCATGTTTTTCCTTATTCCCTGATAGGAATTCTCTGAAATGGGGCATGCTATTTAACCTCACTTAATATATTTTCTGTTCATTGTGCAGTAATGTAAAATGTCCTAGCACCATTATTTTTCCCTCTAAGAGTAAAAAATATTTATAAATGAAATTAATTTGAATTTCTGTAGGTGTATTAAATGAAAAGCAGTTTTGCATCTTCATTAAAATGCTTTCCTAATCAGGCTTGCCTCAGGAGATACAACATGTTTTGTTCATGCTGATCCTAAGGGACAATAAGCAATATGCTATATGTCAATGACATCATATTAATTTTTGTAACACCTGGAGTGTCTTAGCTATAGCTGAACAAATTAATTTAACTGCACACTGGATCTATTACTGTACAAAATAATAATAGTTAACCATAAAATTACTTAAATTTTTTAAATGATTTAAATTTGTAGACCAGCTTCTTAAAAGTAGTGATTCTTTAATGTAGTACTATACTGTATAGTATTATATGTAGTACTATACTGTATAATGTAGTACTATATTGTAGTTCCCATGTGGATGTTGAGGATGGGCCACAATACTGCTACATCCAAGGTCAGCTTGCAAAGTTATGCTCATTATAAGCATTTTACTATTAAATTGACTTTGGTTTCCTTCAGTTATTGAAAATAAACCAAGGGACATAATTTATGCTGGTACAACTGAAATATTCCAGATCTGACATTAAAGTTGTTATCCATAGAACTGCATTAAAATTATTTTTGAGGAATGTTTTGCAGCATTAAACATGCTGGGATCTGGTAAGTTATCTACTGAAATAGCTATTTGTTTCCACCAGGATTCCATTTAAAAATTATATATTAGTTAAATTAAGCCCTCTGTACTTGTCAAAGGCACTGAATATGTGAAAAGAATTATAGATCCAGGTATAAAGGAATTAGTCATACATTGTCTTCATATATTTAGAAGATATAGTATTGCAGCAATACTATATCAGTTCGCCATTTTTGTCCACCTAAGGCATTGAGACAGTCCTGCATCAAGAGTATCTGGCACCAGGAGGACACAATCCATTATAACCTCTTTTAGGATATGATCAGTGAATCCCTGAAAAAAACAAAGAAGCATAAAAATATGAAAAAGTATCCTTTCATTCTGAGACACTCATGACCCAAATCATAAATAATTAAAACACCTATTAACTAACAACTTAGACTTAAAAATAATTGATTTCTATACAAAGCAATCCTGATGAGATTTAGAGAGAGAGAGAGAGAGAGAGAGAAGACTAATTCTCTGTTCCCTCGTAATGTTCTTTGTTCATGGACTTTGTTTGATCTAATTGAAACTAACTTCCAAAATACAGAGTAAGGCATTTAGATAGTATTTGAAATAGTCGTATGAAAACAGGCCAATTACAGATTGTCATCCTGAAGACTAAAAATGTTTCTATAAAACGGCCTCAAATCTTTTAATGGGTAATGAAACACATATACACCTTCTCTGTCTAATTGTGTCTTTGCCAACAACAA
The DNA here is from genome assembly GCF_016545835.1 of Crotalus tigris. Taxonomy (NCBI): domain Eukaryota; kingdom Metazoa; phylum Chordata; class Lepidosauria; order Squamata; family Viperidae; genus Crotalus; species Crotalus tigris. Next base: position 1,704,523 of record NW_024096576.1, read on the forward strand.
TAGCATAACTGTTTTATCCAGTTAGCTGTGGTGAAAGACACATTCAACATTTGCAAATAATTTAGTTGTTGGAATATTTTGTGTATTGCAGGCCATTTCAATTAACTAAGCACTGAAATCTGTCACTGTTCTCCAACAAAGAGAAAGGAACAAAGATAAGCTTAGGAATGATCTATCATTATTCATTCAGCAAAAAGCTTGCTAAATCTTAAAATATGCTCTTTCAGGATCTTGGTGAACTACAGCTGCATTATTTGAGTCATAGGCACTGAGCATCGAGAACTGAGACATTTGAGAAAGTATCATGTTTCATAGTGACTCCAGTTGGAGAATAATACTAGAAAAGCATCTGTTGTTTACAAAGTTACAGAAAACGCTAATGTTGTGTTTATGCACAGATGGATAAAATGCAGCTTCCTAGTGCCTCTCTGCTACCACCTGTCAGCAATGAAATTATTTTAATGGGTGAGCTTTTCTTTACCATTTGTGCCTACATAAAGGACCCAAGAATACCAAAACAAGAATGATGGTTCATTGTCTGAATATTAGCCTCATGGTTATAAATTGCCCCAATGGTACTTCTGTCATTCCACATTTCCTTTTTTTCCCCCCTCTCTTTAGAATATTCTACTATACAACTCTTATCTAATGGGAGGGGGGAACTACAGTATTATTGTGTGCTTTCACTGATTTTTCTTTTTTTTCCCCTTTTTCCTAAACTTTTAACTACATTTACTACCTAAACTCCAATTTAACAGCGGGGGTAGAGAAGTAAAAGAAAGCTCTGGGGAGAGAGGTAACCAACAGCCTAGCCTAATTTTAAGCTTCCTCGTCAATGCACATTTATGTGATTTCACTATTTTCTTTGTCTGGATAGAATCTGCTGTTCATCATTATATAAGCATTTAGGCATCAATGTGAAGAATTTATTTGTAGATTAGTCTTTTAGCTACAAACAGAATAGAAAAAGAAGATAATGATGATTCTAAATAAAAGGTCAGATCTTTGTTTAGTCAAGGCTTAATAGCAAGGCTAAATGCATGGAATAGAAGTGGAATGTATGAACCTTTATTGTTGCTTTCCTTTACTTTTCCATAAACACCACAAATCAGATAAAGTTATTGCTCTTTTTTGCTGAGTTTTTGAATTGTCAAGTCTTTTCATATTCAAAGAATGTATCACATTTTATACAATTCATTTAAAGGTCAGGAGGGAATCAAGTTCATTCAGTTGAATTGGCTCAATGAAATGGGAAGCGAGGTACTGATTAAATACAGAAGATTTTGCAAAATTCTCTTTGTGCTTCTATTTCTTTTAGCTCTTTTTTTCTTGTTTAATTCAAAGAAGTGTTCATGAAACCAGACAAAAATGGATGAGAACTATATTTTTTAAAAAAATGTATGAGATGGTCAGAAAATTTATTTCAACTTTGATTAATCATGGAAAAAGGTACATTTAATATCTTTGGTGGACTCTTAATTATGGAGGCTTCATCCCTTCTCTAATGCTTCCTGGACTGGGCATGTGTCAACAATGGTACTTTGTCAAGTAGTTAGTCCAGGAAGTGTAGAGACATTGCCTATGACCTAGTCTTATATTGATAGCTAAATACTAAATACCAGACAAAAAATAAGAAAGTCATTGATATATAAAAATGTATGATAAGTACAGCAAACTTTATGTAGTATATATATCAGTGATGGCGAACCTTTTAGAGACCGAGTGCCCAAAAACTGGCCCTGCCCCTGCTCCACCCCTATCCCGCCCCCACTCTGCCCCCATCCCCCACCCCACCTGCCCACAAGACCACTCACTGCCTCCAGGGCCCGCCGCAGATCACTCAGGTAGCCCAGCAGCACTATGGCGGCCACACCCTCTACCCGCGCCCTGCAGCATCAACTGCATGATGGGGTGTGAGGGCAGAGTCTTGTCTACGCTGCCTGGCTGCGATGTTCTTAGCTGCGCTGCTCCTTGTGGGCCACTCTAGAGAGCGATTCTCCTTCAGGGGGGCTGCTGGAGAGGAGGGGGTTGTGGGGGGAGGCAAGTCTGGGGCAATAGCAGGTGTGCCCACAAAGAGGGCTCCGAGTGCCGCCTCTGGCACCCATGCCATAGATTTGCCACCACTGATATATATGATACACTACAAAACATTAGCATAATGAAATATATGTATGGAAATGTCCACTTTTAGACAGAACATAAAGTAGCTTTCTTTGAGGGGTCTTTGGTGCTCTCTGAGCTTGGTTGTTTTCTTGTGGAGGTTTCTTTACAAACTAAGTAACATCATCAGTGCCAGTTTTGCCCTTTGAGCAAACCCCATTCCTTTCTAGCACTGATGATGTTATCTGGTTGGTAATGAAATGTCTGCAAGGAAACAATGAAGGCCAGAGAGCATCAAGGATTTTTCATTTCTACCCTGAGCTAGAAATATTCTCTTTTATTGATAGTTCCCCCCCCTCTGAGATTCTTAAATGAAGAGCAGCAATGGATTAAAAGAGTGATAGGTTATAATTTAAAAAGTTTTACTATTACAAGCGCTACATTTTTTATCCTACTAAATATTCTACTAAAAATATAAAATGCTAATAAGAATGATTTCTCACTTAAAATTCTTTAGTAAACTAAGATGATCTTGCACAAGTAGTTAAAGAAGAGAATGCCCAGCACTTTAACAAATGGAATGGATCAATATAAAGGCTTGATTTCCACCTTTGTCTAAATAGTGAAAATATGGAATTCACATTCCTTGATTCTCAAGAAAATATTTAACCACTTTGAATTTTAGGGAGAAAACACATTGACTGCAGGCTGGAGTTCAATGGCTGAAAAACCTCATTGTACTCTGTACATTACACACTTTTGTGGCCCCATACCGTACACATCGCACAAAGATTAGTTCCACCTTTACTGAAACAAAATGCAAAGCTAAATAAAGCCGACTTTGCACGATTTGTTTTTATAGAGTGCCTTAGCTTCAGGCCACCATCAGGTTTTCTGAAACTGGAGAAAGACTGTGTCTCCAACAAAACCAATTAAATACATGAAGAAAAATCAGGAATGCGGACTGGATGCAAATCAACACTTCTAATTTCCCATGAATGTTCTGCTTTTCATCTAGACAGTCCTCCTTCTCCTACGCTTATACCAGTAAAATCACAATTACAATGGGGAAAGGCAGCAATTATCTTTTAAGACGTCTCATGCCAGCAGACAGGGCAGAAATCAAAGAGCAGCACATTTCCTCTGCATCTATATTCATTCTATACCAAATTTCAGTTACATCAGTGTTAGAAGGAATTGACAATTTTAGTTGGAGTTAGCTAATATTTGCATTATTTCTAATTTCAAGAGTATTAATTGGATTTTTGGGGTGTGCACCAATTCATATTTTAAGCTGGATAAAAAAAGCTATCCAATGAGTCAAGTGTCCTTTCCACAACAACAATACAATTTTGGGAAGGAAAGACTGAATGTTCATGTGTGTGGGGGGATTGGTATTGGGAGAAGGAACTATCTGCAAAACTTAGAAGTGCTTGGTGTGTGTGTTGCACACTGAGTATCGTTATACATTGTCTGTTTCTTGATGCAATTCAAGATGGTTGTTATTATTTTAAAGTCCTACATGGCTCAAGGCCTGGATATTTTATAAAATAAACTTTATTAAAGGTTTTACAAATAACATAAAAAATAACACAAATTAATAAAGGGCAAGGAAGGAAGGAAGGGAGGGAGGGAGGGAGGGAGGGAAAAAGAAAAGGTGAAGAAAAAGAGAAGTAAAGAAATCATAAGATGGACTTTTCAATGTTCTTAAACAAGACTGATGTTTGTTAAATTATGGATAATAGATATAACTATTTTTTCCTCAGATTATAGGAGGGCAGCCCTTATTCTTTCCTCAATTTCCTTCTATTCATTTTACTCCCTCATTCTTTCTTGCTCCAAATGTACATTGCTGGCCAGGTGATTTCATCATCACTGACTTGGACAGCAGATTACTGGATCAATGGAGGCTCCAAGGGTCACAAAAAATAGTTTAGAAGATAACCCCTCCCACTCCCTAAAATGTTTTTGGGTTTAGAAAATATTGTTTAGATGAGGTATCTGTAACTTGCACATCTCCATGATATTTGGGATACAGTGAGGAACCAGGAATGAAGGTGAGTTCAACTGAGTTTTTTGAGGAGTCTTCTGATGAGATTTTTTTCCCTTTGCTTAAGAAATAGAGCCTATTCTAAAATAAATAGACAGACAACCTTTATTGTCATTGTTTTACTGTGGGCACAATGGCACACATTAAAAATGAAATTGCTTGCTCTCAAAGTGTACACATACATAACACACATTTGACACACATACTATATACAACATATGTATAGACCTACAACCTTACATATAAGTAACATATAAATAATCACTGTCCATCTTGAATACATAATGGAAGGAGGAAGCTTTAGAATTCACAAGGTTAATACTGTATGGAATAAAACTGTGACTGACTCTGGATGTTCTGCTTCAGATACCACGAAGCCTCCTCCCAGAAGGTAACAAGGAAAACAGGTCATGAAGAGGATGTGTAGTGTCCCAGACAATCCTGCATCAAACATTACTTATAAATAATAAACTTTTCTGCTATCCTCATCACTTCTTGAACTGCCAAAGCAGTAACGCTTCCAAATCAAACTGTGATGTTGTATGATAGGATGCTTTTGATCGTCCCTCTGTAGAAAGTGGTAAGGACAGGGGAAGGAAGATGTGCTTTTCTCATGCAACACAGAAAATGCAGGCACTGCTGTGCCTGCTTCACCAGTGTCTCTCTATTGAGCGACCAAGCCAGCCTACTTGTTAACTGCACACCCAGGAATTTGATGCTGGTAACCATCTCCACAGGTGAATCATTAATGCACAGAGGAGTGTGCCTGCCTTTTCTGAAATCGACAATGATCACTTTGGTTTTTCCAATATTTAAAACTAGGCTGTTTTCCTTACACCAGTTCACCAAACCCTCAATCTCCTTGTGGTAAGCAAGGAATTACTCAAACCATTAACCATTTTGAAATTATATTTTAATCATAAACAAAAATGTGAGTATAGGCTCTTACTGTCCACCACAAGGAACATGACAAAGAGAATATTTTTAGATAAAAGAATATCTCATGTAGGAATAGTAAATTTGATATATGTATAATAGATTCATTGTAATCACTAAGACACAATTCAGTTATGTGCGTAACATTTTCTGTTTAGTTACAGTTTAGAAATCCTTCAAGCTACTGGCAAAATTCCAGACCCCCCCCCCTTTCCCCGGCTCCCTGTGTGCCTCCCTGTGTGTGCAAGTGTGTTTGTGTGTGTGTGTGTGTGTGTTATCTGTTGGGTGAGGCTCCCAGTCTACCAAATATAAATCAGTCTGTTCTGCATTTTGCTCCAATCTAGGAGCATGTTTTGCAGGCAGACCTCACATACTGTGAACACTATAAATTCAAAAATTCTAATCCCTGAAGGGTGTGACAAGCTGATGAGGGCTAGAGCCTGAAATAGCTATACTAGTCTCCCATTAACTCTTTGTCAGCCACAAAATTTTGAATATATATATTGAGAGAGAGAGATTGTATATGTGACTAGTATGAATGACATACTCTGAATACACACACAGATATATTTATATCTACGTCTACATCTACACCAATACCTATATCATCTACATCTATATCTATATATCTATAGACATACATACATATATGTACACACACACACACACACATTCTGAATACACATACATACACATATAGATGTCAATCATACTATTCACATGGATACTCTTGGGGGATAATGAAATCTGTATATGAGTTATATGCATGTTCTTTCATTGTTTTACAAGTTTTTCAGCATACTTTTTAAGACTAGTTGTCTCACCAGCATTGAACTCATTATTTATGTTATTTATTTGTTAGTTTTATACTTTGCTTTTTGTGCAGGAGAGAAAAAAAAAGAGATGTACAGCTAGTTTCCTTCCTACTAGCTTGTTTCCCAACCGCAACCCTGGGAAGTAAGCTGAGGGAGAGTGACTGATCCAAGTTAAGGAGCTTGCATGGCTGACTACGGATGAGAACTTGGGTCTTCCTATGGCCAGTTGAATAGCATAATCTCTAAGCTAAATGGACTTTCTTGTATTATTTACAGGTATACTTATTTTTATTGCTTTTAAAAATGTACTGAACAATGATGTAAAATTATATATAACAGTAAGAACAGTCATAAGGTAAAGAGGGTTTTTTTTGCTTTTGTTTTATTCTTCTTTTCATGCTACCTACAGTATAAATTAGAAGAATTAAGTTACTTAGATTGTAAAAAACTGTTTTCCTTCTTTTTAGCCAAACTTAAAAACTGCTTTAATTCCAAGAATCAAATGGCTTAAAATAAGCTCAACTATGTTTTTCAAACCCGTTGATATATTTCCAACTTGACTGTTGTCTTTACTCATTTTGTTTCAGTGTAATATCTAAAGTATCCATCTGAAAAAAAAAACAGTTGTTTTTGTCAAACCTTTGAGAAAATGGAATAAAATTTGCCAGACTGCACCTGACTATTCAGCAGGCTTATAGCAAAGTTTACACCAGAAAACTGGCCAAAATTTTCATTTTTGAATACTGCTGCAATCTAACTAGAGTGGACATTAGCTTGCATATAAATTATTTCAAGGAAGTTCATAAGAAACTAAGTAGTGCTCTGTTCTTCATTCCTCATTATGTCAATATCTATTGCATTGAAATGTTGTGAAAACCAAAGCTAATGCACCTGTTAAATTAAATATATCTTTTTAAACAAGTAATAATAGTATTATATCTACAATGCATGAAATAATGCATGACATTGAAAGATATGAGCCTTACCTCCATTTCATTCTAAGGTAAAGAAATAAGATACATTGTAATTACAGAACAGAGAACTAGTAATAAAAAATAAATTGAAGCAAAAGTCTTCTTGCACTCCTTGAAGTAAAAAATAATTGGTAATGCAAACAGGAAAAAAATAAAAAAATGAATGTGGCGTGTCCTATAACAATATTGTCAAAATCTATGCAAGATTATGAGTCATATCCTAACTCTGCCATGTTTAAGTCAATCAGAATCTCTTAATATAGTTAGGATTCAGTTGGAGTTGCTAATCAATCAATGAGGGATGACATTTATGAAAGGATACTTAGTTTGTTTGAGCATGGTGAATTTTGAAAAGACATTTCTTTCCTCATGGGCATTTTCCTGATATATACTATAGTCAGGATACTAATAATTGTAGAGAGCTCCCACCCCACAAAAAAATGAATACGAAATGTTTGGCATAGCACCAATTCTAACGCTGTATTTGTAAATATTGATATAACATTGATATAACTTCTCTAAGTCAGTGAAAACCTAACAATGACAACAGTACTAGTAATGCTCTTGTCACTTTATCTTTGTGACATCTCAACAAAGGGGACTTTATCTGGAAGAAAATAAATGGATGAGAGACAGCCACAGAGCTTTGAGGAAAATGAACCAAAATATTTCATATCCAAGGCCTGCTTCTACTTCACACACTACCACCTCTCTTCAACAGCAAGACACTGGTGAAGCGGGCACAGCAGTGCCTGCATTTTCTGCATTACATGAGGAAAGCACATCTTCATCCCCCTGCCCTTACCACTTTCTATAGAGGGACGATCAAGAGTATCCTGTCATTTTGTGTTACAGTCTGGTTTGGAAGCATTACTGTTTCAGACAGGAAGGCAGAGGAGAGAGTGGTGAGGATGGCAGAAAAGACTATTGGCAGTTCACTTCCTTCTGTCCAGGACACAACATATAAATGATGCTTGATCAGGGTCCACGGTATTGTCTGGGATGCTACACATCCTCTTCACAACCTGTTTTCTTTGTTACTTTCTGGGAGGAAGCTTTGTGGTATCCGAAGTGGAACAGCTAGATTCAGTCACAGTTTTGTTCCATATAGTATCAACCTTGTGAACTCCCAAGCTTCCTCTTCCTATTCAAAAGTGACAGTGATTAATATATATATATATGTATGGGGATATATGTATGCCCCCATACGTGTATGTGTGTGTGTGTGTGTGTGTGTGTGTTTGTGTGCAGCATGTGTATATGTGTGTTATATATGTGTATGGGTAGATACATACTTTCTTTTGAAAACAGGCAACAGATTTTCATTTTTAATGTGTGTCAGTGTGCTCACAGTAAAAATGACAGTAAAGCTTATCTTATCTTAGTTTACTTTAGCTTAGCTTAGTTTATCTCATCTCATTTTATCATAGCATCTTACCTTACCTTACCTTCAAGGAGTCCTTTGGTTTTGGTGACTAATAAAATAGTGAAATGGTGACTAATAAAATAGTGAAATAGTAAATAGCAGAAAGACAAATTCCTATTTGTGACAGTCGTTATAGTTGTTATGTGAGAATTATTTTTTCTTTGGTCTAATACAAGTCACTGTGAAGGTGCTACAATTACATCATAATCTTATTTTCCATTGCTTGCATTTCATTTTCTTATTCATTACATGCAGATCTTTATGTCCTTTTAAAGTGCAGCAGACACAGCATACAATTCTAAAATCTTATTAGAACAACAACAATTATGGATTTCCACATCATAAATTTAATTTTTGGTACTTGGGAACTGACTCTCTTCATAATGTCACAGAAGTATAATAGCTGTACTTTTTTCCCCCCACTCTGGATATGATGGATTCTGGGAATATGCCTTGTGAATTTATTTTGTTTTCATTTAAGGAAAGTGTCTCTGAGATACAACAAAGCTAGGCCAACTTCTTCTGTAATTGATACCAATTTGAAAAGCAGAATTGAATTACATTAGTTTTAGATAAGTATCAACCATCTAATCTGGCTGACTTCAAAACTCAGTCCAAGAGGGTTTATTGTATCTGCAGTGTATTCAAGCACTTTAATTTCTGTTACTTAGATACTTTGTCATACTCTAGGGACGAACCGCAAAGAATTCATTGTTATCAGCAAGTCTGTGCAATTGAAAGGTTTGTTCAACTCATTCTGATCAATTCATTAAAGGTCTGAATGCCATCTGAAAGCCATCTATACTAGTTGGATTTCTTTCACTATTTTTAATTCACAGTAATAGGTGTCAAGCAAAACATACAATGGAGGAATCCATCTTGTTCAAAACTTTACTTTCTGAGAAAAGGAACATCTTTGCTTGGACCAGAGAATGGAAGCTTTAAAATGTTTAATGGTTTCATGGGAATTCCTTATCTGAAAAAGTAAGGTCAGATTTTGTTAGAAAAAGTTTAGCATTGGGGGAAGAGTAGTAAAAGCTTATACCAAAGTTAGAAAATTATTTTATATTCTATCCATTATATAATACTTTTGTTACCTTTTAGAATCTAATGTGATTATACAGACATAAAGAGAAGGACAACTACCTGTACCTCATAAAACTAGCGTAAGGTAGACTGATATGTTCCTGTTGAAAGCAAGTCACAGACTCTATTTTTTTTCAAAGTCATTGATTAGAGTCAATTTAGCTAGGTCTACTGGCTTTATCCCTATAAATATCAATAAGTATAAACAGTGAATTTTATTATATTTATTTATTATTTGGTTGTAATTTCATTTGAAATCGGTTAGTATTCTCTTAATGGTTTCTCACAGTATAGCTTATATTTTTGTTTTCTACAAAGAAGATTGGATAGCATTGAATCCATAATTAAGAAAGTTCCATTTGCATTTAGGTAAACATAAGCAGAATTTCCAAGCAGATCTTGTCAACATTACAAGATTGGGGACATAAGTAATATGCTACAATGTGGGAGCCCTAGCCCTCCTACATACTCCATGTTCTAAGAATCTAGTAGACCATATGAGAATACTTAATGGTTACTTCCTACTTTCAGACATGTATATTTGGGGGGGGGTGGAACACTGAACCATTTGCCAAATTTTAAATATAAGTTGTCCTTGATTTACAACCATTCATTTAATAAATGTTTGAACTTTCAATGGCATAGAAAAAAGTGACTTATGACCCTTTCTTGCACTTTCAACTCTTGTAGGTTCTATGTGGTCATGTGATAAACATTTGGCAGCTTGGCAACTGGCATGTATTTATGACAATTGCACTGTGCTGGGGTCATGTAATCACCATTTGTAACCTTCGCAGCTGGCTCCTGACAAATAAAGTCAATGGGAATCCAGATTCCTTCCTTCCTTCCTTCCTTCCTTCCTTCCTTCCTTCCTTCCTTCCTCTCCCTCCCTCCCTCCCTCTATTTCTAGAACTGGATAATGCAGAGCATGAAATTTTGCAGAAAAGTGATTTGGCTGGATGCTTTAAAAAAGCATTTAGCCAAAGAAATTGTCAACTTCATTTTGTATCTTTATTTTTGTTTCAAATATTGAATGTTTCTATTAGGCAAACTTTCTATTTTGCTTCAGTTTTTCTAAAGTCTTGGTCATCTTTTCTTGTCTGCATTTGTAAAATAAATTAACAGAGGCAGGGAAAGAGAATATTCCATATTATATTATGTATTACTAAATGACATTTAGCAATGGGGTATGCACAGCTGACCTTTCTCCTGGACAGCATGTATTACCATCTTGATAATATGTGACTAAAAATGCATCCTGATGTGTTAGCACTAACAATGAAGAGCTGTGTCACACTGACAGAGCAAAATAATTGTGAAGGCATAGTTTAATGGATCTGCATCACCCTATTAAAGTTTTGAAGAATGAAATCTACCATGGGACTCAACCTACATTATAGAAAGAGTTGCACAGTTACATTGATTAATCTGTAAAAAAAGAAGATTTTAGTAAAACCAGCTCTTTCTCCTTGAAATAATCTGGATATATTTCCTAGCTGTTTGAGATAAGAAGAAAATCTTGATGCAATCTCCAAAAGTCAGGGAAACAAGAGCAGCCCATGGTAGGATTACCCCTTTTACAACTATAATCTGTTTTATTTTTATTTTGTCTCTTTAAGTCAGTATTTGACTGCCAGCAACTGCCCTGCAGTTTTCTTGGCAAGATTTTTTTGGAAGTGGTTTGCCAGTACTCCTTCCTAAGCTGAGAGAGAAAGTGACTGACACAAGACTAGGACCTGTCTTCGTGCCTTAGATGGGCCTGGAATTCATGGCCTGGTTTCTATCTTTAATGCTTTTACCACTACAGCAAACCATCATTCTGTGGATCAGCTCCTAGAAATGATGTTTGGTTGCTCAATGAGCCTCATTCAGAAATCATTAACTATTTTTTAAAAGATTGGAAACTCTTTATGGAATTTTTGCTGAAAAAAGAATAAAAATGACTTGATGATTCCTGGATTTGCTGATTGAAAAGAGTTGAATATGGGAAGAAGCAAATTAGATGATGCTGTAAGGAAGATCAGAAGTTGCTTCTTTAAATATCTCCTTTCTTTTTCTTTTCTTATGCACTTCATTTTATCTTCTCTCTTTCTTAATTTTTCTTTCTATATTTTTACACTTGTGTTTTAGTTGTTTTAAATAAACCTAATAAACTATATATTTTTCAAGTCTATCTATCTATCTATCTATCTATCTATCTATCTATCTATCTATCTATCTATCTATCTATCTATCTATCTATCTCCTGCACACACAAATACACACTCAAACATATTTTTATAACTGGAAAGATTACTCTCTGTGTTTATGAAGCCTTAATCTTAATTGTTTTGTTATGATTGTTGAGAAATAATGCAACTAACAATGAAAATATTTTTCCTTACTCTTTCTAGAGGATAGACAAAGGAATATATAAGGTTTGCCAGGTAAAAATTGATTATAAGGCTCTAAATGAATTATATAGTGCAATACCAATTATTTATCAAGTAATTCTCATTATGTAAACTATTGTCTCAAACTATTTTATGATTTGGTGAGAATTCTTAAGATGCTGTTCTGCAAGTCTCTAATGAGCCAGATTTCAGGTCTTATTCTTAAAAACTGGGACGAATTTAGAACACATTGACAAGTTTATAAAGAAACAAGAAACATATTAAAAGGCAAGTTGAAGTTCTTATAGGTAGAATGGTGACCTTTTCCTTTTTAAATGACATATAACACAGAAAAGATATATCCTAATGCAACAAATGCAATCCAAACATTCATATTTGATCTGAGTTTTCCTTTTGTGTCTTTGTAAACAACAAACAGATCACAGAGATTCTAAATGTGTCTTGCAGAAAACTTTAATATTGCTTCTAATATTATTATAGATATAATAGCTATAGTTATGGAGTCCTTGGTACTCTGACTTGGCTGCATGCTTGCATACATTTCATTACTCAACTAGGTAACATCATTAGTGTTGATGATGCTACCTAGTTTGATGATTGTGTTCCCTAGTTGGATAATGAAACATTTGCAAGCAAACAACCAAGCACAAAGGACTCCATAATTCAACCCAGAGTTATATGTATTCTCCTTTTTTGGAACTATAGTTATTATACATATAATACTTTTACATAGCTTAATAGCTACTGCATCCCCACTTGAGCTACTTTTTACTTTTTATTATGTGAGATCTACATACTTATGAAGCATTAAGAGATGTATATAGCAGTGTTAGTAATTGGACCTCTTACAACTACTGTAGTTAAAGCCAATTCATTTTCCAAGGCAACAATACTGACGAGTAATTGAGATATTAAATGATTTGCCTTTCATAGATTTTCCATTTCTATGCTTATTTTAACTAAAAACCAATAACAAAAAAGTGCAACAATATGCTGCAATAAATAGTTTTACATTCAATACTATTAGCATGTTAATACAAAAATGGGAGCTTCTAAAGTCAATAATTAACATAGAAACTTCGAAGTTGTACAACACTGCATTTGAAAAGAAAATGGTATTTTATACCACGAAGGATCAGATGTCAGGAGAAGATAATACGTGCAGATTTTTATTTTTAGTCATTTTCCTGTGGTATATAATTGGTGAGGCTGGTAATACAGAAAATAAGCATATCCTGAGATCTTTCTGCTTTCGTCTTACGGCCAAACCACAACGACATGTTGATAGAAAAGCAAATGATGGTGCAACGTTTTCTGAAATGTTTTTTAAAAGGGGGAGTATAAAGGATTTGTTTCAGCTTTGGAAAGATTATGGAATTATGTTTATAATTCAGTTAAATGTTATTAAACAGTATTTGACAATCACTTTTGTTTCAAGCTCTGTTGTGATTTATGTGCTGTGTGTACGTAAAAACAAATTTAAAAATGACATAACATATAACTTGTGGATAAAATCTGACATATTTCTTCAGTTTTGCTGCAGAAATGCTCTATTTTTAATGTTCACATAGCCCACATAGCAGTGTTTCTCAACCTGTGGGTCGGGACCCCATTGGGGGTTGAACGACCATTTCACGGGAGTTGCCAAACAACATAGTCCACCATTTTTTCCCCTTTTCCTTAGCTATGCTACTCCCTTTTATTCTATTGGCTTTCAAAAGCCTATAGGAATTGTCCAGGCTGTCTCTGCCCTCCTGAGCCTGCCAAAAGTCCCATTCTGCAAATGGTGCTGCACCAGTTGAGTAGTCCTCAACTTATGACCAGTTGAGTAATCCTCGACTTACGACCGGTTGGGGGTCGCGGCATTAAAAAGATTGAGAACCACTGCCCTAGAGATTCACTTTATGAAGAATATCTTGTAGACTTTAAAAAAGAAGTGTCCATCTAGGCTAAAAAGAAGTGTCTATCTCTTCTTTTCTGCACTTCATTACCTAGCTAGAAGCTTATCAGGCATCCACAGCAAGCTAAGATTGTGTCAAAATGATGACATGAAAGTGATATTATTGCTCTGCCCAACATTTGATGCAAGTGTAGAAATTAGCAGCACCTAATGTGAATCTTACTTCAATATTAGCAATAGATTGAATCTTTTCACTGTGCTTGAAATTAAGAGGTGATCATAATATGTACCTCCTGGACTCTATACACTCTCTATGCCTCTTTAAGGCTTGGAAGTGGCCTCCAAAATGCTGATGCTAAATTATAAGTGAATGACTTTATTATGTAATCATTAGAAAATTGAACTAGAACTGGGAAGACTAAGATCCATGTATATCCTCAACTGTGGAAATTCACTGGCTTAACTTTAACTGTCTTGAGCTCCTGGAGAAAAGGCAGGATATAAAGGTAATAAATACATTAATTTGTTAAATAAGTTGATATAGCTGGAACCATGATAGTTGGTTCTATTTTAATTATAATAAATAGAATTATACTTATATATCCCTATTTCATATTATACAACTGAATAGTCATTACAGATAAGCAAATTCAGCACCAGAGCAACAAAAATATACTATGATGTCATAATTTAAGGAAATATTCAAATTAAAATCACGTATGCTCAGAGCGTTTTTCCCCCCTTTTTTTGTTTAATAAGGATTAGATTTCTTTTGCTTTGCACTAATGTATAAATAGAAGCTATTCTAAAACATGAAATGGCAAGAAATAGGAATGTTAATTGTGGTTACTTTATATATAAACCACATGACACTGCTCTCTGAACAGAAGGTATTAAGATCATTAGGGTCCAGGATGTACAATTAACTAACTGCAACACTGATTTATTTATTTGTTGGTGTGTTCATTTATTTGCCCCTAGCTGTAGATTGCCAAACCCAACAGATTCATGGAAGTTTGCAACATACTACTACTACTACTACTACTACTACTACTACTACTACTAATAATAATAATAATAATAATAATGTTGAAAGGGACCTTGGAGGTCATCTAGTCAGGAAACCCTATACCATTTCAGACAAATGGCTATCTAATCTCTTCTTAAAAACTTCCAGTGTTGGAGCATTCGCCGCTTCTGGAGGCAGGTTGTTCCACTAGTTAATTGTTCTGTCAGAAAGTTTCTCCTTAGCTCTAGGCTGCTTGTCTCCTTGATTAGTTTCCATCCATTTCTTCTTGTCCTTCCTTCAGGTGCTTTGGAAAATAGCTTGACTCCCTCTTCTTTGTGGCAGCCCCTGATATATTGGAACATTGCTATCATGTCCTCCCTCGTCCTTCTCTTCATTAAACTAGACATTCCCAATTCCAGCAGCCTTTCCTTATATGCTTTAGCCTACAGTCCCCTAATCATCTTTGTTGCTCTTCTCTGTACTCTTTCTAGAATCTTAACATCTTTTTTACATCGTGGTGATCAAAACTGGATGCAGTATTCCAAGTCCATAAGAAAATAAATCATTCCTAACCCAAATCCTGGTGACAGAGCATATCTCACACATTATAATTAATATAAAAGAGAATGCTATTTGCCTTATGCAATGTCGTCCAATTTCACATCATAGATCAACTGCTGGAGGCAAAAAACATCTCTAAAGCATAGTTGCCTCTATGCATCAGGTCCAAATTTATGCAGAACAAACCTGTGGTAGTCATGGTGGCCATGAACTTTTGAAATTTCCAAATACCCTTTTCCAAGGCATGGTAGTTGAAATCCCTCAGTACCAACTACCTTTATTTATATTCATTTATTGTGTACACTGTCCAATGCCCAGCTCTGCAATAAGCTCCATGAGATCAGGAAAGAAGCCTATTGTGTACAAAGTGTGCAGTACGATGGCAAGATCCCTAGCTTGGCCCAAGCAGGCAACTTACAGTTAATGATTTCCATAGAAGACTACTCCAGACAATCATTTCTACTTAACTTCCTATGGCCTAAGATTGTGGCTGATACACAACCCAAACTCAACATTAGCTGGGTTTCACCAATACATGACAGACCTGCACATTCATTCAAAGCCTGAATCTAGCAAACAACTCCAGCATAAGGCCAATATTGCAAACTGAATTGCTACCTGCCTTTCTACTGTTGTTATGCCCTTTTCCAAAACAAAAGTCTCTCTGAACAATGCTTGCCTAGATAAGAAAGTAGCAGGCCAAAATTCCTGCCACTGTTTGTTCCTTTATGTATTCTGTAATAGCCAAAGCAGAATGCTCTCTTCCCAGGTCCCAATAGTCTTCACATCCTACCCTGTTTTTTTCTGTGCTGGAGTATGTCCTCAAATCCATTGCTCACTTTGCTTTTTCCATTTCTTCCTTATGGGGTTATTAGCCACCTTGTTTATCCATTCCCAAATGTAAATCAGTTTCTACCTTGCCTTCCATAGACTGTCCATTTCACTTTCCAGGTCCAACCATGTCAATCTCCAGTAGCATCAATGTCCATTATATCATTATCTAACTTTCTCTAACTGACAAGTGACTTAATGGTTACTTTTGCTAACTGACAGATCCCCATAGCTTCTGGGGCTTGACCATTAATTATCTACTGGGTACAGCTATCCAGTCACATTCTTCACTCAATTCTTCTAGACCAGGAATGTCAAAGTGCCGGCTCGTGGGCACGTGACGTTGCAAATTAGACACCCCTGTTCTAGACCTTTCCCTGTGCTACCTGTAATCCCAAATTTTGATCATCAATAGTCATGCTAAATAACAGACATGGTCCAAGCCCACCATTCATACCTCTTCTGCTCCAATTGTCCTTCCATGAAATTAGTCACAAATGCTTCAAGCATATTTATTTTATAAATCCTGTTATGGCATTACCACCATTTAAATTCCACAATCCCTCTGAAGCATCTTCCTTCCAGCCAAATTGAAAATGCTATGAATATGCAGAAATTACCATGAACTAAATGGTGTTTCCTTCAGTTGCCCAATAGGATAATATCAAGAATGTCATTCAATTAGTACTCTGCCCTCAGTTGCTTAAGTAAAATTCACTCAACAGAAAAGGAGAACAAAATAAGCTGTTATCACCTTTGTTTTGTGTGTATTTCTCTAAGTTTTGCTAACAGAGAAAGAAATCTGAGCAGTTCTGGGAGTAGAAGATTTTTGAATACAAAGTCAGGTTTTTTTCGTGCATTTAATAAACTATTGGAAACTGTCATCAAACAAGTACTGTGTTGAAATCACTACTTCTTTCAATATGGTATATTGTATTGTACCCTGAAGCTGAAGCTCAAAAACTTTGGCCGCCTAAACAGAAGACAGGCCTTGCTGGAAAAGACCCTGATACTGGGAAAACTTTAAGGAAAAATGAGAAGTGGACAGCAGGGGATGACATGGTTAGATAGTGTCATTGATGCAATGAACATGAATTTGATCAAATTCTGGAGGACAGGGGAGTCTGGTGTAGTATGGTATATGGGATTGTGAAGTGTAAGACATGACAGTAGCAACTAAACAATAACAGCAAATTGTATTGTACCATATACAGAGATGGGCTGTGAGGGAGGAAGAAAATCTTTATTTGAAGCATTAAGTATATCTATTTACTACCCAAATTTATCTAATTTGTTTTAGGACAAATTCTATTACAAACAATTGCATAACTTTTTTGGTATAGTAATAGAGAAGACAATAGACGTCTGTATATAGTACATTCTGCTCATGAAAATGTCTGTTTAAGACACTGATTTCTTCAAATATAATTGGACAGAAGGAGAACCTTCCAAAGTTTGATAAATATAAAATAAAATAAAGGGGAGTTGGATCTCTACATACATATCTTTATAGTTCACACTGCTTTATTTTCGTGTCTGAAACTTGAGTAACATATTGTGATAAATGACAATCTCAAAGTGGCCTAATCAAAAAATACATGGTAATAACTCATTGTTAAGGGATTCTGTTTTTCAAAATCTCAGCAGTGACTTGATGGTTTTTAGTGCAGTTAAAAATGCTGTCTCTTTATTCAGTGGTGGGGAGAAAAATTACCATTGAAGGGAAAGTGCCTGCCCAGCTCCTTGTTTCATGGCCATCAGTAAGAAAATGTTTCTTGTGGTATTACTCTATTTTTGCTTTTTATTCTACTGTGTAGGTATCAGTTTTGATTTTTTTTAAAGAAAAGTCTTTTTTTAATAATTTCATCTAGAAAAGCATAGCTGGAGGTCATTTTTCCTTTCACCCTCCTTTATGTTCAATCACTTCTTTTTATTTCAAGGATAATGTGGGAGAATGAGAAAAAGCGTTCTCAAAGAAATAAATTATTAAGTTACAGAACTGCCACTGACAACACAGAAGCTGATGAACTCAGTTGGGTTCATGTAAGCAAGTGCTTCAGTGGAGAGAAAGAGTACAACTCCAGGGAAGGCTTGACAAGTATAGCATAATAAGATTGTGAATACCTGTCCAAGTTAAAATAGAAATGCTCATTGACTCTAGAACTGATTTTATTCCAAGCTGAACAAAATGATAAGCAAATCATTATACCCAGATAGGTAAGACGTAATTAACAAATCTCTTTCATGATTAATTAACTACATTTAGAAAATATAAAGAAATTATTATGCATACTAACTAGAAAATAATGGTAGGTTGTTTTTTTGGGGGGGGGGGAAATGCTGGATGACCATCAAAGCTTTTGGGATAAATAGCAGCTATAGTCTCAGTTTTTCAAGTCCTTGAACTTAATTATGGCTTCCTTTTGCCTTTCTTTGGAATGAGCATAAGAGTTTAGAATACTATATGGTATTTATTAAATAATTTAAGAAAGCTTCCACAAACATATTAGATTTGCAAAGAAAAAAAAGAAGGAAAAGGGCTGTGGAATGAGAAAGAAATTGGCAGAACTGGCTTTGCTTAGGATGATGTTTCCAACACCACCAGTGATGCCTGAAAAGCACATGGTGACACATCCGTTACATTACAAAAAGCACAGCTGATGCTGAAATGATGAAATTCGGGAGTTATTCTCTGGAGATAAAATGGTAATAGCAGCTAGTCATGGATCATTCTACCAGTAACTCTATGAAATTGAAATATTCATGGATGAAGCCAGCGGCAAATAAAACCTGGTTTGGATTGTTCAGTAAAGAAGGCAGGGAGGAATGAAGGAAAAACAATAAATGCATTTTTGTAGATGTCCATCCATTTCATTTATAGGAGAATATTAACTGTCTCAGGGTATGCACAATACAATTATCTTGATGAAAGATGTTCACCTAGATCTATTTACTAGTCAGGTATTGATATATAGGGAGCCCCAGCTTTTAAAACCAGAATTGCAGGAAAGAAAGATGATGAGATGTAATTAATAAGTAATACAATGAAAGGCTGTGCAAAACAGGCATTTTCCGCTTTAGTACTTCACTGTAAATGGTGCCAATGACCCAAAGACCATTGAATAGAGAAATAGTCAAGAAAAAAAAAACTACTGATGCAGAAAATAAAAATATTGCTTCATTTGATGCATTTGCCTCAATTCATCAAATCACCTTCTAATCAAATCATTCTAAGTAAAGCTATGCTTGACTTTTGTAGAACTGTATACCTGAGTAATGTGATATAAGCTGGTGTATTTTCTGAAACAGATCACTATTAATACAATATTGTCTTGGAATAGTGGTGGATATTTATAAAGGCTAATCAGAGACATAAACGTTTCACCTTCTGTTGTTCTTCAGTTATAACCAAATGAGTGTTGGTCTGGAATTTAAATTTATATCCCAAATCAGCAAAAGTTTCTGTGGATATCCTGCTAACCATTTCATAGCTCTACAGGGTTGGGATGAGGGTACACCCAAGATGCTAATTAAGCCCATATATAGTACATAAGAGGAAAGGGCTGGAAAAGATACGGTAGGATGAAAGAATGAGAATATTATTAGATCAGTTTCAAATGAAGAAGCCCTTCTAGATGACTACAAATCACAGTCATCCAAACATTTTCTGGATTTAAATATGGCCAGAGGTATAAAAATGTGGTTGTTCTGAATGGTATTTGAGGTTTGAATATTGTAGAGTTGGAGATGTTGTTATGAAGCTATGTGTTAAGGGTCTTGTTGTATTCTATTTTATTATTATTTCACTGTCTTGTGTAGCTGTTGCTTTTTCTCCATTGCTTACAGTCAGCTGTAAATGATTTATTCATCTCATAATCAAACAAATAATGTGGCTGAATCTGCCTGCACTCCCATCCTGTCCTTGTACTTGTACCTCAAATCAGGCTGGACAGGAAGGTTGTAAAAGTTGAGTGTGCACTAGCAGGTTAAAAAAAGGGGAGGGGGAAAGCTTTTTTCAGTTTTGTGGGACACATTGCAGGCCCATATATTTATTTATATTTCATGTTTCTAGAGTGCCCATCTTTTTCAAGGAGAGCCTCTGGGCAGTGTTCATTATAATCAACATATTATTGCCAAATTCAGTAAACTGTAGGAAGAAGGTTGTCAGATTAGCTCAGACTACTATATTTAGGAAAGAAGTTATTGGATTTACATCTTTTAACATCATAAGCCCTTAGTTCTTTGTCAGAACAAGGCTTTGGAAAAAGTAGATGAAACAGAATGACAATTCTAAGAGTTCAGCAGATCCCTCATTTTTCTTGTTACCTGTATGAGTAGGAATTATTTTCACTCATATCTTAGTTGATATCAGTGCTGTCTTGACAAAGCTGACAACTATGCTAATATAGTGATGGAAGTTGATAGTTCTTTAGTTGACATGACCCTGAGAAATTTATGGTTTTTAATTCAGTTGAGCAGAGCTAATAGAAAAAGAGAAGGCAACATTAATAAGGGAATGCTTGGAAGCCTTAGGTATGCTTCTAAAAATGCTTATCAACTGAAATACCATTTCTCCAATCCAGTTTTTCTCAATAACCAGGACCACTGGAAGAAAATGTGGTTGGCTAGTTTGTATCATGAGAATGTAGATGCTTTGTTATACTTTGTTATGCTTCAGATGACCTTTTATTGTGGAATTACCTTGTTTTATTTTCAGTTGTCTGTTTGTTAAGAGTGAAAATTTGGCAGCTATGTACCTCTTTGTTTTCATCTTGCCCTTAGAGTAAGAGGGGAGGGAATGATGCTTTTGGGTTAATTAGGGAAATAGAAACTTTCCAGTACTTCTGAAGTTTGCTGAGAGATGGCTGTCTGGAAACATTTCAAGGACATTCTAGCAGGTGTGAAGAAGATGGTAGACAGTTCCCATAACAAAGAGAATTTGTTTGCATGGACATATGGAGTGTTTGGCTGGGAATGTCATTATTATATGCTATGGTTTGGTGTCTTCAGATTTAGAGTTAGTTTTCCTTTGCCTATACCATGCCATGTATTCAATAAACCAGTAAGCTTTTCAGAAATGAAAGTAATCCTGGACTTTTATTTGGATATTTGAGCTGAAGGTTGACACTTTCCTTTTTAAGCTTCCTATCTTTGCCTGTACTTCATTAATCTTTCTATTAGCACAGAAAATGAATTAAGAAAGAAGGATTATTTGCACAAGAACTTTTGATTTGCAGTGCCAACATTCTAGAAACTAGAAATGTTCATTTTCCATCCTGATGTTAATTGTGGTGGTCATGTATTTTTGTAATTTTTATGGTTGTAGCTGTTTTAGTCTTAATTGCTTATGGGAATTGCTTATGGGAACAAAATATGATCACCAGGAAAAGTTAAAACATTAAAAGTTTTAATATAAAACAGAAGTTTTAAATAAAAACATTAAAAATTTTAAAAATTAGCAACCTAGCTTTCGTTGGCTCCTGCCAACTTCATCAGGGTGTACATAAATCAATGGGAGTAAACATTTATATGTAAGTTAACGCCTGCACTCGATTCCTGGATCGTGTAATAGGTCCAGGTCGGCCAATCGTAGCATTCATTGTAATTGCTGCATGATTGAGTGACTCATCTATTTGTATCATGCGTCACTCATCAGAGTTGAAACAAACCTCTGACTCTCTACTCATCCATATCCGTGGTTTAGGCGGATCCTCGATCTTGTTCCAACCCGAGGTGTCATCCCCACCACCAAGTCGTCTCCCCCTTCTCTCTTCCTTTGAACGATCCAGGAGTCGAGCGCAGGCGTTAACTTACATATAAATGTTTACTTCCATTGATTTATGTATGCCCTGATGAAGTTGGCAGGAGCCAACGAAAGCTAGGTTGCTAATTTTTAAAACTTTTAATGTTTTTATTTAAAACTTCTGTTTTATATTAAAACTTTTAATGTTTTAACTTTTCCTGGTGATCATATTTTGTTCTCACCATGTACACACCCAGGAATCATGCTTCTATTTTTAATATTCTTTATATATATATAAAACCTTAGGAGGAAGTGATCATGCAATATTGCAATTCAACGTTATGGAAGCACAAACAATAGAACACAGTCAAACTAGAGTCTTGGACTTTAAGAGAGCTAATTTCAATAAACTTAGAGAGGGCTTGGGAAGGATTCATGGATGAGAATCCTCAAGGGGAAAACAACTCAAGAAGCTTGGGAAATTTTGAAAAGTGAGATAATAAAAGCCCAGTCCAGCACAATACCAACAAAGAGGAAAAATAACAGCTCTCAAAAGAAACCAGCATGGCTGCATAAAGAATTCTCTGATAAATTGAAAGATAAAAAAGACAAGTATAGAAAGTGGAAAGAGGGGCACATAACTAAGTCAGAATATCAACAAATACCCCAAGCCTTCAAAGATGAAGTGAGGAAAGCTAAGGCTCAAAATGAACTAAGGCTTGCGACCAAAGTCAAAGATAACAAAAAAAAGCTTCTTTCAACATGTAAAAAACAAGAAAAAGTGAAGAAAATGATTGGTTCATTAGTGAAGAAAAGTGGAAAGAAGGTGACAAGCAACAGGGAGAAAGCAGAACTATTTAACTTGTTTTTTGCATCTGTCATTACACAAAGAAAAAACAGACCAACCTACGAAAAATAGTGCCATAAAAAACAGAATAGAAATGCAAGTTAAGATAGGCAAGAAAACAGTAAGTGAGCACCTGTCCAGTGTAGACGAGTTCAAATCACCAGGACCAGATGAATTATACCTCAAGGTTCTCAAGGAACTGGCAGATCTGATCTCAGAACCACTGAACTATATTTTTTTAAAGATCCTAGAGCACTGGGGAACTACTGGAGGACTGGAAAAGAGCTGATGTAGTTCCCATCTTCAAAAAAAAGAAAAAAAATGGACCCAGGAAATTACAGACCTATCAGCCTAACCTCAATACCTGGGAAGATTCTGGAAAAGATAATCAAACAATGAATCAGCAAACACTTAGAGGCAAAAAAAGTCATTACTAAAAGCCAACATGGGTTTGTCAAAAACCGATCATGCCAGACAAATCTTATTGCATTCTTTGACAAAGTGACAAAATTAGTGGATCAGAGGAATGCTGTGGATATAATTTACTTGGACTTCAGTAAGGCATTTGATAAAGTATATCACAACCTACTACTTGATAAGATAGAAAACTGTGGGTTAGACAGCATCACCACCAGATGGATCCGTAGCTGGCTGACCGGCTGTACTCAGTGTGTAGTCCTCAATGGAACCACATCTACATGGAGGGAAGTGTGTAGTGGGGTGCCCCAGGGCTCAGTTCTGGGCCCAGTGCTCTTCAAAATCTTCATCAATGATTTCGACGAGCGGATAGGTGGGGAACTCATCAAATTTGCAGACAACACCAAATTGGTAGGAATAGCCAACACTCCAGAAGACAGGCTTAGGATACAGGAGGATCTGGACAGACATGAACACTGGGCACTATCTAACAAAATGAAATTCAATGGTGAAAATGTAAGGTTCTACATTTAGGCAAGAAAAACCAAATGTACAGGTATAGTATAGGGGATACCTTGCTCAATAGTAGTAACTGTGAGAGGGACCTTGGAGTCCTAGTGGACAATCACTAATATATGAGCCAGCAGTATGCTGCAGCTGCCAAAAAGGCCAACACAGTGCTGGGCTGCATTAACAGAAGGATAGAATCAAGATCACGTAAAGTATTAATACCACTTTACAATGCCTTGGTAAGGCCACACTTGGAATACTGCATCCAGTTTTAGTCACCACGATGTAAAAAAGATGTTGAGACTCTAGAAAGAATACAGAGAAGACCAACAAAGATGATTAGGGGACTGGAGGCTAAAGCATATAAGGAAAGGTTGATGTAATTGAGTATGTCTAGTTTAATGAAGAGAAGGATGAGGGAGACATGATAGCAGTATTCCAATATCTCAGGGGCTGCCACAAAGAAGAGGGAGTCAAACCATTTTCAAAGGCACCTGAAGGCAGGACAAGAAACAACGGATGGAAACTAATCAAGGAGAAAACTAAGGATAAACTTCCTGACAGCTGGAACAACCTGTCTCCAGAAGTGGTGAATCCTCCAACACTGGAAGTTTTTTAAAAGATTATAATTATATTTCTTATAATTATATAAGAATATACATAATTAAGTTAAATTAGATGGGTGAGACCTTAAAGATTCTCACAAGAAAAAGGAACTTTGGGGAAGCATTTGAAGGAAGTAGCAGATTAATCATTACAAAGGAATTTTGGAAGGCAATTCTATGTATAACTAAAAAATGCACCCAAAGAAACATGGCCAAGGAGAGCAGCAGAATAAAACCCATGTCCACGTCATAGCAGTGTAAGTTACATAACTGTACAGAATTGTCTTTCTATTACTTGGTGTCTGTATAAGTACAGACCAATCATGGTTACTAACATCTAATCAAATTGCAATGAGGAAAATATAAATTCTTGGATTGTTAATATTAATGTTCCCATTTCTCATATCCTATTAAATCAATCAGTGATTATAGTAAAGATAACTAAAATAGTATTTTGAGAATATTATTTAATAATTTGTAGAAGCAAATTATGGTTTAATTTGCATGGGTTATATTAGTACATAAGGACAGAAGGATATACCTCCCAATAGAGAGAGCAAATTATTTTGAAATGTGTTATAAATATTTTGAGAGCCAATTTGACGTAATGATTAAGGCATCAGACTAGTGCCACATTAGGCATAACACAAGTGGATAAATACATAATGAATCATTCTTAAACATGCAACAATCTTTCTTTAACTATGAAAAGGGAATGTGAATGGTCATTGGATTGATTTTTCATTGAAGAAGATCATTTTGTGCAATGCACTTTGTATTTATTGTGATACAAGAAGAGCAGAGACTATTTAATACAACTCCTTTCTCTCATATGAAAAAAAATGCTTTGGAAATATCTGACATTTATGATTAGTAGAATTTATTTGCCTTTTCTATGATTTTATGTTAGATTGACTATCTGAACATAGCAAATTCTGCAACCTCTTAAGATGAAGAAATGGCACTTCCTTTCCTTAAGATGATGCAATTCTTTCTCAATTGTTTAGATTCATCACATTTTAAACACCCACTTAACATGAAACTGCCAATGGTTAATTGTCATATTGTATGTAGCATTAAAATGATATAATCATAATGTATGAGCTTTGCATCTGTCAGTGATACTTAGAGATTCTTTGTTTTATGGTACTTCAAAAAAGAGCTTTCATAATATATGGGTAGAGTTATAAATATCATCTTTTTACAGGCACATCCTTGTAGATCTGTTTCTCCTGATGTACTCACCCATGATGCTGTCATAATCTTACCAGAAATAATATATTTAAAAAGTGCATTTCCAGCACTACAACATTTTGCTTGGAAAGATTGCCTCTGGGAACAATATTGTAGCTAAGGCCTTAAATAACTTTTAAAAAGTGAACTATATATATAATAAATCAATTGGAGCACTGATCCCAAGTTGCAGGTACTTAGTTGATGGCCCATCTAAAGACTGTTAATGTCAGTCCCCGAACCTGCAATATGAGTTTTGAAACATAATACATTTTCTTTATGTTGGCCAGCCAATATGAGATTTGTTATTGAAATGTGATTGTGAGATAAGCAGTGCTGTTTAATGTTAGAAATTGGCTCATATCAGTGTTTCTCAACCTTGGCCTCTTTAAGATGGATGGACTTTAACTTCAACTCCCAGAATTCCCCAGTCACAAAAAGAGCACAGTCCAACTAATCATAGGTGTTTTCCTGGTGGCAATTGATCAGGTAAATTCATCTGCTTTCATGAAGATTGGAGGGAGAGGGAAATGGACACAGCCTTGCTAGCTAGGGAATTCTGGAAGTTGAAGTCCTCCCATCTTAAAGTGGCCAAGGTTGAGAAACACTGGTTTATACAATCTTGGCCTGATATGGTACCCTTCTATGACACCTTACTTAATTGTTCCTGTTTTACTCAAGATATTTTGCAATTGTTCAGAAAACAACTGACATCAGCCACAAAAAGGACATAGTCCAACTAATCCTTGATGGCAATAGATCAAGAAAATTCATCTGCATTCATGAAGATTGGAGGGAGAGGGAAGATGGACCCAGTGATGATAGCCTGTTGTGATATCATCACAAAAATAATACAATTTACATGCATAATTTGCATAATTTGTTCAATGATTCTTAATTTCATGAGATGATATATGTAATTTCAATGCAGCCTCTAGATAGCTATGGTAAAACTGTTAAACCATTCCATCTCTTTAATTTCACATGATGCTCTAGGCTGTTGGTGTACATCAAGCATCTTAGACATTTAAATATAATGCCACTGCAGTAGAAATATCAACATGCTATTTCAGATTCAATTGACATACTTTAATCCAAAATTTAATATATATAGTCTACTGAGATAGTGGGCATATGGGACCCTAATTTTGATAAAAGTAATTTTTGATATTCCCCCCCCCCCCGATAATTATATTAGCTGGGTAATATAAAATTGCAAATAGGTTTTGAAAACCTAGCAAGTTCTAGTCCACCTGGGTTTGTTGGGTTCACAAAGTATTTTTATATATAAATCATTATATAAGTATTTATATAATGATTTGAGATAAAATGAGGAGCTGTGGTGGCTCAATAGTTAGAATGCAGTATTGCAGGCTATTTCTGCTGACTGCCAGCAGTTTAATTCTTACCAGCTGAAGGTTGACTCCACCTTCCATCCTTCTGAGATTGGTAAAATGAGGACCCAGTTTGTTGGGGGCAATATGCTGTCTCTGTAAAGTGCTTAGAGAGGGCTATAAAGCACCGTGAAGTGATATATAAGTCTAAGTGCTATTGATTTCTTCTTCCTCTTCTTTTTATGCCATATCCGTTTTCGAACGTTGGTGGCGATCCTTTTTTTATCAGCAGCTGCACGAAAAAGTATTGCTGAGTTTTGTCCAAACCAGTCCCTTAGATTTTAAAGCCATGATATTCTTCTTCTGCCTGGACCTCGTTTGCCTTCAATCTTTCCCTGGAGGATTAAATGGAGTATGCCCTATTTTTCTGGGTGTCGCATCACATGTCCAAAATATTCTAACTTTCATTTTTTAATTGTTTGATGATTTCCCTTGGCTTTTCTAGGCGGCTTATCACCTCCTCATTTCTGACCTTGTCAACCCAGTTTATACGTATCAGCCACCTGTAAATCCACATTTCAAATGCTTCTAGTCTCTTCAGGTGGCCTTCTGTCAGAGACCAACTCTCTACTCCATAGAGCAGGATAGAAAAAATATAACATCTGACAAGCCTGATTTTCAGTCTTAGGTTATGTCGTGACTGTAGAAGACCTTTTTCATTTTGAAGAATGCTGCTCGAGCTTTCTTTATCCTTATCTTTACTTCAGTGGTCATATCCCAGCTTTCATGTAAATTAGAACCGAGGTGCGTGATCCTTTCAACTTTTTTTAATGGTATTCCTTCCTTTATGGTGGTAAATTAAAAGGTTGTTTGCTGATGACCATGATCTTGGTTTTTGAGCTGTTAAGCTTCAAGCCATATTTTTCAGATATTTCTGTGACTGTTGATGAGGAGCTGAAGATCTTCATGCTTACTGGCAAGCAGAACTGTATCGTCAGCATATCTTAAATTGTTTACCCAAACACCATTTACTTTGATGCCATTGATATAGTATCTTTTTTGTCCATAGCCTCAGTTCCCAAGTACCAAGAATAATAACTGAGCATAAATAACAAGTAGCATTTTTTATGGAGAAGATAAACCTAGAAAAGTCTCCACAGGTCAGCAGGATTATATATATATAAAATTCAGTAGCATCAGCTACCCATACTTCTTATACTTTGGTTTTAGTTCATAGAACTCATAGAAGTGATCATCTATATGTAAATATTTCCTATTTTGTGTATATATATATAGGTAGATGGTCAAAAACAGGTTGTTTTAATGGTCAAAAACATGGATGTCTTTGATACATTAAAATGTAATAACTTTACATTTAAAAATCTTGGGTATAAATAGATTCCAGATTTCATGAATGTTTTTACTTTTCTTCAAAATAATAAAAAAACCTGGTCTAAATATCTTCAGCCATTTACTTAATTTGTATCAATTCTTTCCCCTTCCTTCCCTTTACATGGCTTTATTAGCCAGATTGTTAATTGAAAAGAAAAGCCATTTACTTTGTAAATGAAGGGATTCTACTCAGAGCTAGAGTTAATATTTGCATTTTCCCAAACTCTTCATAGTTAACATTAAAAAAAATCAAGAACTGTAAGAGCAAATATGTATTTTACTTTTATGATACTGTATGATACTATACGTTTGAAATGATTAGCCTGATACCAGCATTTATGCAATTGGCAGAATCCCCATTCAGTGATAAATTGGTACAGTATGTTTGTTTGGCACACACTTTAAATAGGGATATACTCAGCTTCTATTTGAATTCAGATGTAGTTCAAATGCTGAATTTAGATTTCACAAAAAAAGTGCAGATCTTTGGATTATAGCTCCTGACCTTCCCAATAAATTTTTCCAAAATATATGAAGGGCCTGAGATTGAAAGAGGTTGATTTATCTGAATCTGTATTTAGAGCCTTGAAGATGGGTATTTGTTTTGACAGTGACTTTGAATTCTCTCAGTTAACAAATTATTGTAATTGTTACTGCAAGAAGATGTTAACATAAGACATTATTCTGTATAATGTAGTGTTTCTCAACCTTGGCAACTTTCAGATGTGTGGACTTCAATCTCCAGAATTCCTCAGCTTCCAGGGAAAACTCCCAGGAACCTGAAGTCCACACACCTGAAAGTTGCCATGGTTGAGAAACATTGGTTTGATGTTTTCTTGTAAATATATATTTAGATTAATGTTTTATTGAGACCTGGAAACCTTCTTCCCCTTTAACATTTATTAAAACAAAGTTTTTCCACCCTGTTATGAAATGATACATATAAAAGGATAAATAAATCTTTGTATTCATAAAATAAGCAACTTTGTTGCAGATATATGTTTTAAAGTTTGTTTAAATTAAAAATGCCTACATTTCATAAACTCAGCAAGATTTGGCTATATAATTTGTATTTAAATTTTAAGTTTATTTAAGAGATTGGTAGGCTTCACCTAGATGCCAACTCATAAGGACAATATATTTCCAGTTCCAAGTATAAACTCATTATCTTCTAACCCCAATTTTCCAGAAGGTATTGGGGGTGAGACTTTTAGACTTGCTGAGAAAAAAGTCTCAAGAAACACCATCTGTGTAAGTAGAAGAGAGTTAAAGGGAGATAGCTGGTTGACCGGCCGTACTCAGCGTGTGGTCCTCAATGGAACCGCACCTACATGGAGGGAAGTGTGTAGTGGGGTGCCTCAGGGCTCTGTTCTGGGCCCTGTTGTTAAGCCATCCTGCTTGAGCTCCAATAAAAGCCAAAAACCAGGAACGTTAAACAACCAACAGCTTTATTCGCTATATGGAAACAAAGTTAGCACTGGGAGTGGCTTGCTCCCAGTTCCTTATATACAACAAGCACACCCCACCCACACCAGACCCCATCCTTACCTGGCCCAGCCCTGACTCAACAAGCCATGATTAGGGTGGTGTTATAAGGAAGCGCCCGTTGAGTACCTAGCCCCTCCCCTGTCTACCACCGCACCCTTGTGCTCCTCCCCCTCTGCCGATACACCCTCAGCCATGCAAGGCCGTTTGCCAGTAGCTCAGGCAATAACAGTCCCTTTCCCCCTGCCGCCTGGCTTCACAGTCCGCTGAAATGCTGTCAGACCCGGCGAGGCTAGGATGCACACAGTCCAAGCTAGGATCAAAGCCCGAAGAGCAGCAAATGGAGCTGGGCACCCCCTGATGATGTCAGGAGCACCTCCCAATGATATCAGCGCTACAGGATGGCAGTCAGTCACAATGGCGCTGGGAGACGTAGGGCGGCAGCACGGAGAGCGGTAAGCAGGCAGCAACTCCACCCATCCGGTTGACGAGGCCTCGCAGGGTCTGACACCAGTGCTCTTCAACAACTTCATCAATGATTTGGACGAGGGGACAGATGGGGAACTCATCAAATTCGCAGACGACACCAAGCTGGCAGGAATAGCCAACACTCCAAAACAGGCTTAAGATACTGTTTTGAACTTGAACACTGGGCACTATCTAACAAAATGAAATTCAATGGTGAAAAAAAGCAAGACAGACAAGAAAAACCAAATGCACAGGTATAGTATAGGGGGTACCTTGCTCAATAGTAGTAACTGTTAGAGGGACCTCGGAGTCCTAGTGGACAATCACCTAAATATGAGCCAGCAGTGTGCTGCAGCTGCCAAAAAGGCCAACACAGTGCTAGGCTGCATTAACAGAGGGATAGAATCAAGATCACGTGAAGTGTGAATACCACTTTACAATGCCTTGGTAAGGCCACACTTGGAATACTGCATCCAGTTTTGGTCACCACAATGTAAAAAAGATGTTGAGACTCTAGAAAGAGTACAGAGTACAGAGTACAGAGAAAAGCAACAAAGATGATTAGGGGACTGGAGGTTAAAGCATATAAGGAACAGCTGCTGGAATTGGGTATGTCTAGTTTAATGAAGAGAAGGACGAGGAGGGACATGATAGCAGTGTTCCAATATCTCAGGGGCTGCCATATAGAAGAGGAAGTCAAGCTATTTTCCAAAGCACCTGAAGGCCGGACAAGAAGCAACAGGTGGAAACTATTCAAGGAGAGAAGCAACCTAGAACTAAGGAGAAACTTCCTGACAGTTAGAACAATTATCCAGTGGAACAACCTGCCTCCAGAACTGGTGAGTGCTCCAACATTGGTAGTTTTTAAGAAGAGACTGGACAGCCATTTGTCCGAAATGGTATAGGGTTTCCTGCCTGAGCAGGGGTTGGACTAGATGATCTCCAGGGTCCCTTCCAACTTTATTATTATTATTATTATTATTATTATTATTATTATTATTATTATTATTATTATTATTATTATATAAATGGAGTTTTTCAAGTCTCTGCTTTGGCTCTGGGGAGATGAAGTAATGGAATGATGTTCCAGCTTCAGAGGTTGGCTTGTGGCACATTCAATAGTTCTTCTGAATCTTCTTGAATCTGGAATTAATGTGACAATGGTCCATCTCTAAATTGTGAGAACAGCTTCATGTTCGCTAAGTTGATTGGGTAACTAGTTGTTTATCAGTCAGTGTGAATGTAGATTCTTCAGTCCATCCATAGTTCCCTCATATATTTCATATATCTCCTCTCATTAAGTCTGCTGCTGTAGTAGCATTCCATCAATTTCAGGTTTTCTTATCAGGTCTATGTATGTTCCAGTAGCCCTCTTATTGTTGGATTACCCTGGTTCCCCAACATCTGATATGTACCTAACTAACTAATCTGGATGACATTTAAGCTAGTAAGATTTTCTTTAGTTCATGTCACTCTCATATTTTAAGGTAGGCAAGTGAAGTATTGAAGGTCTTTGCCCAAGGAACCCCTTCTGGTAAGAAAGGTCCCAATCCAGATTCAAATCCCAGTCTTCCATGTCAAAGGTAGTACTATAATCTCTAAACTACAATATGTTTTGTGTGTGTGTGTGTGTGTGTGTGTGTGTGTGTGAGAGAGAGAGAGAGAGAGAGAGAGAGAATTTGTGTGTG
Source organism: Crotalus tigris (assembly GCF_016545835.1). Lineage (NCBI taxonomy): Eukaryota > Metazoa > Chordata > Lepidosauria > Squamata > Viperidae > Crotalus > Crotalus tigris. The sequence continues at coordinate 1,736,326 of NW_024096576.1, forward strand.
ATTTAAGTGGATTTTTTTCCCATAAGGTCCAAATCAAGTACATTAAGTGGAAAGGGGCGTTGTCTTACCTGAACGCCTTTTCTCAGCATGATGATGGAGAATCCACGGATGGGTTGTCTTAATCTATCTGCTCCAATTAGACTAAGTCTGAAATTTAGTACCGCCCCCTCTGTGCCAACTGCACCCCAGTTTTAGGCTAAGGCGATACTCAGACTTTAGTCCGACGCGTCTGAACAATATGGGAACCAGGCCAACTGACCTAATGGGAGGGAGTGGATTCTCCATCATCATGCTGAGAAAAGGCGTTCAGGTAAGACAACGCCCCTTTCTCCAGCATGATTGGATGGAGAACCCACGGATGGACATACCAAAGCCCTGTGTCCCTAGGGTGGGGAATTAGATTGGGCCTGGGTCCCATCCGATGTTAATGCGTGTTCTAGAACCTTGCGGCCAAATGAAGCCGTAGAAGATGCATATATATCCATCTTGTAGTGATAGACAAAGGAAGAGGGCGATGCCCATTGCTGCTCTACAAATTTCCTCTATGGAGGCCTGAGTAGACCAGGCAGCTGTAGTAGCTGCGCCCTGGGTGGAATGGGCCGTGATATGCCTGGGAGCTTGCAGTGACTGAGTCTGGTATGCCAGAGAAATACAAGCTCTAATCCACCTGCGTATTGTGGGTGAAGAAACCCCTAGTGATGAAGGGTGATAGGACACAAACAGAGCCTCTGTTCTGTGGAAAGATGAGGTTCTCTGTATATAACAATATAAGCCCTGGGCACATCCGATTTTTTCCACTGAACCTCTATGTCATTAGATGGATTAGGACAGAAGTCTGGCAAAACTATTTCCTGAGATCTATGATACAAGGACTTAACCTTAGTCACGAAGGAGGGGTCTAGCCTAAGGGTTACCCTGTCCTTATGGAAAGTGCACAGGTCCTTCTTCACTGAAGAGCAGCCAGTCCAGAGATCCTTCTGGTTGAAGTTACAGCAACAGGAAGTGCCACCTTCATCGATAACTGTTTGAATAAACAAGTGTCAATAGGTTCAAAGGGTGTGAAACAAGAGCCTATAAAACCGGATGAAGATCCCATGAGGGGTATCCATGTACAGTTGATGGGCTGGCGTTGTTAGCTCCTTTTAGGAAGGAGCGTATCATAGGGTGATGTGTTAAGGATTCATTACCGCAGGAAATAACTGTGGCAAGTGTTCCTACCTGCCTGCGGATGGTGCTTGTAGAAAGCCCCTTGTCTAGACCATCCCTCAGGAACTTCAAGCTAACTGGTGTTGAAACCGCCAAAAGGTCAATTTTGAACCGAACACCAATTACGGGAGCCTCTCCACATGGCATCGTATATTCTATTTGTCGAGGGTCGCCTGGATTCCTGAATCATAGCTATGACTTTCAACGAATATGAGTCTCGGCCTAAGTCCTGACTCTCAAGTGGCAGACGGTTAACTGGAGCCTTTGAGGGACTGGTTGGCATAGTTCCCCCTGAATGAGGGAGATGCGATTTGCTGGGACCTTCCCTGGAGGGGATGCAGAGAGCTCCATTAGGTTGGTGAACCAAAAGCGTCTCGGCCAATGCAACGCAACCAGGAGGACCTCTGCTCGTTCGCGAAGGATCTTCCTGATCGTGGCAGGAAGAAGTGGCAGAGGAGGGAAGGCATAGAGCAGTTCCCTGGGCCAGGGACTGCGGAGCGCATCTGTTCCTTCTGCTGATGGAAATGGGAACCTGGAAAGGAATCTGGGAAGTTGTGAGTTGGTGGGGGAGGCAAAAGGTCTAAGGTTGGGGAACCAAACCTGTCCACGATCTCTCTGAACACCTTCGGATCCAGTTGTCATTCGGAATGGTCCATGGTTGCTCTGCTCAGTGAGTCCGCCTGCTGGTTGGTCACTCCGGATATGTGCTCCGCCCTGATGGAGGCAAGATTCAGTTCCGCCCAGGACCCCAGCAATTTGGCCTCCTGCATGAGAGGCCTGGACTTTGTCCCCCCTTGTCTGTTGACATGGGCCTTGGCTGTAATGCTGTCGGTTAAAATCAGGACATGTTGGCCCTGTACTATATCGCTGAATCTCTTTAGGGCCATATGTATGGCTCTGAGTTCCAGCCAGTTTGTCTTGTTCTTTAGGTCCTGTTGGACCACCGACCTTGAGCCCAGTGCATGTGCAGGTGTGCCCCCCACCTAAGCAGGCTTGCATCTGTGGTAATGGTAATCCTGTCTGGTTCTTTGAATTCTGCTCCCCGTGACAGCACCGGGAAGTCCCACCATTGAAGGGAGTTTAGCACCAGTCGTGGAACTCGGACCTTCTGGTGGGATGTGCTGGTGTGAAGTCTCTGAAATGGAAGGAAAGGCCACCTGTAATTCTCTGGCCTGGAGGTGTGCCCATGGCACAATTTGCACGCAGGACCGTCTTCCCCAGTAGCTGTGATAGGGAGGCCAATGTGCCTACTCTGTCCCTTCGGATTCGACATACAAGGGTCTGAATAGAGTTCCGTCAGTCCTGAGATAGGTAGACCGTACAATTGTCCATGTCTATAACAGCGCCCAAATGGAAGAGCCGGGTTGTTGGTACAGTATGACTTTTCTAGAAATTAACAGAAAACCGTGCTCCTGAAAAACCTTGATGGCTAGGGCGAGGTCTGTCTGAGCGTTTCGGAATGATGATGACTGAATTAATATGTCATCTAAATAGCATTGAATTCTGATTGGAACTTGTCTAAGGTGAGCTGCAAACACCGCCAGTACCTTTGTGAACACCCTCAGTGCCGATGAGAGGCCAAATGGTAGGGCTCTGTACTGGTAGTGGCGTTGGGCATAGCTGAATCTGAGGAATTTGCTGTGGTCAGATAAATGGGAATGTGCAAATATGCCGCATTTAGGTCTATTGAGGTACGAGAGTCACCTTGCCTGATCATAGCCAGGATTGATTGAAGTGATTGCATCTTAAACTTCTTATACCTCAAGTAAGGTTTAGACCTTTCAAATCTAAGATTGCCCTCCAGCCCCCCGAAGTCTTAGGGATGACGAAGAGGTTTGAGTAAAACCTTCGTCCTTCATGGTCTTGTGGTACTGGTTCAATTGCTTGTATTTGTAATAATGAGCTATGGCCTCTGACATAAGATCAGCCCTGGACCTGCTCACTGGAATAGGGCAAGAGCGGACTATGTCAGGTGGTTGAGAACAAATTCTAGTCTCAGACCTTGGGTGATGGTGTCTAACACCACGCATTTGCAGTGGTTGCTGCCCAAGTGCTGGAATAAAGGGCCAGCCGGCCTCCTAAAGGAGGTGAGACTGTGAGATCACTTGCCTCGTTTAGAGGAACGGCCCCCCGCGCCTCGAAGGGGCCGCTTGGCCTGGATCTGTGGTCTGCTTCTGTATGCTGAACGATCCTTGAAAGGAATAGAGAGATGCCCGGGCCCAGTCCCAGGATGGAGGTGGTCGAAAGGACTGTCTCCTGTAATTGTTCTGTGACATGAGTTAACCAGAGTTTTACGTTTGTCCTTACCTTCAGTTAAGTATGGTTCTAGTGCCTTACCAAAGAGATGTCCACCTGTGTAAGGTTTAGAGGCCAGACGTCACTTGGCCTTGGTGTCTGCTCGCCAATTCCTGGGCCAAAGGAGCCTTCACGCTGAGATGTCTGCAGCGATGGTCCGGGCAGTGTATCTAGCCATGTGCCGAGAAGCGTCGGCTAGGAACTGGGATGTAGCCACTAACTTACCCAGATTTTGGTGAGCTCTGAGCTGGTCCGGAGGGATCCTGTCCTGGAGCTCACATAACCCAAGGACTGAAGCCCTGGCGAAGAAGGCCATGGATGTTGCCGCCTTTGTTTCCCAGGCTGATGCCAGATGGGACCTACGCAATGCGGAGTCAATCATTTTATTCTCCGCCCTAAGTGCCTCATTTATATCCCCAGGATGTTAGCATTGGAAAACAATGAGTTCAATGGTTCATCAGTCTCAGGAATCTCCAATATGGAGGTCAGGGAAGGGGCAACATTGAATAATGTCTTCTCTACAGTACCAGGACTTGAGAGGGGTCCTAAATTCTCCCATGTTTTTGAACCATATTGAGAAAAAAGGGGGATATGATTCTGAGAGGCTGAGGGCTCGGTATATATGGCATGGGGACCCTTGGATGTTGCAGGTGGGGCCTCCTGCTCTTGAGAGAGGTTTGCAGTTGTGCAGGCCCTGATTAGCAGGGAATTAAAAGTGAATGGTCAAAGAGACCAACAGGAGGGGTGGGGTCAGATGAAGTGATACCTTCGTCCTCTGACATAATCAGGCCTGATGGTTCAGCCCCTGTTGATTCTAGATCTAATGAAGGTTCATACATGATATCTGGAGATTGGGAATGATACATGGATTGTAGGGGTGACTGTTGGGCGAAGCCATAAATTGAGCCACAGCCTGAGCTATCATTGACTGAAGGTAGTCCGAGTTTAGAGTCTGGTTGTCAGGGGGGGGGTGAAGCCCTGATGCAGTGGGGTGAATGTGGTCTGAGGGCCCAACTTAAGGTTATCCTGGCTAGTCAAGCCTGTCCCTGGGGCCGCCCTTGTGGCTGACTCTAGTTGGGAAATTCCCCTGGGGGGGAGACCAGGCCCTTGGGGCTGAGGCACAATGTGAGGAAAGGGGTTCAAAAATGGGCCTTCCTGTTGTGCCTGTCTGACCTGGGGAACCTCTGTGGATTAGTGGTTTCCCTGCGTGACTTGGCTCGTTTGGAGTTATTCTTTCCACTTGCCTCAGTAGGATGATTCCTCTTGGCCGGCGATGGTAGATTTTTCTGCCATGATGAATCTGCTTTGCGCTCAATCTCAGCAAATTGACCCCCCCTTGGCGTTATAGCTTACTAAGGGAGCCCAGCAGAGATGATCCGGCCCGGTGAGGGGGGGTGGGCCATGGGGGGTTGGTAGGCACTGCGTCCTTCCGGAATGAGCTGTCCCTCCCCAATCCAATCACTCTTGTCCGGTGATAAGGTTGATCAATCTAGAGGCCTCTGTCTCAACTTGTCAGAAAACTGCCTTCTGGAATGATCCTGCAGGCAGTCTGGGCCTCTGTAAGTTCCAAAATGGCAGCCGGGAGGTAATTCAAAATGGCGGCCGCAAGCTCTGCACGCCAAAACCGGCCGTTAGAAAGGAGGCCTTGAGGCCTGAGGCCTAAACTGTGATGAGCCCTCGTTCCTGAGAATCGCCTGGGCTCCTAGCGCAGCGGAGGCCTGAACTGCAGTGAGCCCTCGTTCCGAAGAATCGCCTGGGCTCCTAGCGCAGCGGAGGGTGTTAGGATGGTCAGCTGGGAGGCGCTGAGGCTGGCCGAGGCCGATAATGCCTCCAGGCCTCGGAAGATAGGATTGCGCTGAAAACGCTCTTCTGAGGCCGAGGGATCTGGAAAGGCTCCCTCCAGGCCTGGTGAGCTTCGTCGCCGCTTGCCGGGGGCCCCCGTCGATCAGCAAGGCTTACCCTTGCCTCTGGAGCTGCAGGCAGTTGGCGGACGAGGATTGGGCCCTCCGACGATCAGCTGGCAGTCGGGGAATCCTCGGAGCGGCGGCTGACGTTTCGGAAGCTGAGGAACGGCCTCCTATAGGGGCTTGCCCTGTCTTGGGTGAAGGTAGAAAAATCAAAAGAATTGCTCTTAAGGAGAGTTGTTCTTAAGGAAAGTTCTCCGAAGTAAGAGGGGTTCCCTTGAAGGGAAGAGTCTGTAGATGCCCAGCCTGTCAGCCTAGCCAGGCTGTAGGCTGAGGGAGGATTGATCAGTAGATAATCCTGTAATAATTTTATCAGTCACAAATGATAAGAATTGGAATTAAGCTAAGGAAAAAATCCAAAGTCTTCTGCTCCAGGAGCGAAGAAAAAAACGCATCTTAGAGCAAAGAGACTAAGTCTAAAACTGGGGTGCAGTTGGCACAGAGGGGGTGGTACTAAATTTCAGACTTAGTCTAATTGGAGCAGATAGATTAAGACAACCCATCCGTGGGTTCTCCATCCAATCATGCAGGAGAAAAGCTTTTCTCCTGGAGGAAGGCACTTTAGACTGCAATCATGTAACCATACCTAAAATCTATTCTCCCCCCCCCCCCACAACTGAGCTTTTTGTCAAGCGAATAAATACAGAGCAGTATAATATTTATTAACTATTATAACATTTGCCATGACTATGTCCAGTTTTGCTTCAGGAGAACTATCTTTTTCATGCTAAAAAATGTAAATGTATAACATACTCAGAAAACAATTATTCAGAGTTACATTTATAATTAACAGTGATGGATAGTCTGTGAACATAAGAGTGTACAAGTAATTAAGATGTGGCAGACATATAAAAAAATATTGGTGGCCAGTGTAAAGTAGAATAGGTCTTGTTTTATGGGCTGCTGCAATAGGAAATCATCAGAAAGATACTTAAAGTAATTACTGTAGATTTAGATAGTATGGGACAATAGCCTTGCACAAATCTTTCAAAACAAATTGCAAATGGACTGCAGTGAAAGAGAAAGGGAGACAAAGAGACAACTGTACCCATGAATAAAATGCCATCAAAGGCAAAAATTAGGTGTAATGCTGAAATAAGCTTGCGATGGCACTACTTAAACACAGCTTGTAGCAGGCATAAAGGTGAGCAGCTCAGAAAAATGGCTTAGATAATATTCAAGGTGGAAAAATCTATAACAAAACAAGAAGATAATTTCTAAATGGGATCCAATTATCCGCTAAAAAATAGAAAAGGTGTCAACTGGTTCACAATTCATTTTTTTTTAACAAAACAAAAAAATGAAAACAAAATACACTGGAAACAAGGGGGCACTATTTTTAAAATGGAGACCTTACAGAACATTTGTTTTTCCAATAACAAAACCAAACCAAAACTTCTGAACATAAGTGGAAATGGGAAAGTCCATCCTAAAAAAAAAAATAGAAAACATTTTTTTGGGTGGGGGGAGGATGCTGGAGTTCTTTTTTACTTCCCATTTGATAGCATTTGTTTCTTTTGGGGTACTACAGTTTAACACCACAGCAAGCAAGATTGTGTCAGTTTTTCTTAAAGCATTTGAACTGGTTTGAAAAATTGGCCTAATTCATTTTTTGTACAAATTTTGAACTTAGATAAAATCTTCAGATATGATTCAGTTAGGTTGGACTTCACCCATGCTGTCCCAATGCATGGCCTCTATTTGAATCTGTCCATACTAACTTGATGCTTTAAATAAACCATAATTGGTTAGAATCAGTTCAGACTATTGTACATTCATGCAGACCTAACCAGTATCCAGAACTGGTTTCATAAACAAATGCAACTGTTCCTACATATTATGCTTCATGATGCATGCCTGACTTGATAGTCCCATATTTTATCCTGTTTCAACTTTTCTCAGCAGTTCTCTAGACCTTTCCATTTCTATTTCACTGTGTTTGAAATGTGAATATAGACAGTGATCCTTCCCTTTCCATTTCAAGGATAACTACCTATCAATTATTCATTATTCTAGCAGAAACTAAGCGACAATCTGTTGCAACTGATCTTCATTCTATTTTTCTTCTACCCAGCAAGGAAATAAAGAAGGTAGTTAAGAAAGACAGTAACCTGAATCTCACTCCAACTCTTATACATCCATCAAAATGTACACAGGAATGGGATTAGACCCACTTCTAACAAGCTTATAAATAATTGATTGCCTCCTCCCCCGCTGCTTCATAGGTTGAGAAAAAGTGACTGGCAAAGATCACCAAGTTGGTATTGTGCCTTAGTTTCCTGGTTTCTAGCTAATGCTTTAACTACCAAACCAAACTGATTTCAGTCATTATATTTTACATTAGGTGTCCACAACCCCTAGTCCACAGACTGGCACTGGTCCATGGCCCATCAGGAACTGGGACCCACAAGAGAGTGAAGCCTGATCCATGCATGTGCAGGATCCAGGCAGCTTGCAAAACCATAATCCCTCTGATCTATGCAAAACCCGCTCCTCTTGGAACTGGCAACTGGTGCCCAAAAGGTAGGGGGCCACTGTCTCACATTATTTTATCAATTATATCTAATTATAACAAATGTAAATCTGTAAACCAAGGACTGTGTTATCCCTTAAACAAATGTAACTGTTCCCACATACTATGTTTATGAGATTAAAAAAAATTGAGACAAAGCCAGAAAACTTTTATTGTAGAATTCATACTATAGTAATTCTAAAGAGTTTGTTTCTTAATATGAATTACATATTCTAGAATGAAAGGAGATCAGTGATTGGAGGATTGTGATTTAAAGTGTGATTTTTTTTTCTATTTAATAATTATAAAGGGAAGTTTTTCTTATTACTTATTTAGAACATTTATATGGTTACCCATTTTAAGCAAAGAATTATAGATGACTCACAATATAAAACTGAAATCTTTTTTCTGCAAAATAAATATCAGTGAACGACCTATGTGGAAACTATATTTTGATATGGTTCTTAATTTTTTATTCCTTGATTTGTTAACCACTATTTAAAAATGAAAGAAAATGACAGAATGAAAGGGAAAATGCTATTTGTTTAAATGATACGTTACTAAATCTAGCTATGTATATTCTCTGTATTTGGAAATGTTGTTCCAAATACAGTTAAGAGTCTGAATATTTAAAATCTGGATTACAAATTAATCTGAGTAAAAAGAAATGAGCCTCTGGTAAACAGGCATATATTAAGAACAACAGTAAATATTTTAAGAAGGCTAGACTCTAAGTTTGTGAAGAACAATGAAACAGCTTAATTTGTTTAGTCTGGGAAAGGAAGATTAAGGAGAAGATGTTAGCAATCATCAGCAGCATTTGAAACACAAAAGTTGGAGAAGAAATATATTTTGTTGTTCCAGAGAGTAGGTTTTGAAGCAATAGGTTAAAATGGCAAAACCCCCCAACAAATTTCAATTAAGTGCTTAGAAGAAATGTATTAGGTTGTTAGAAAAGTATTAGTGAGAGCTGCTTCATGATAAATAAGCCTCTATTTTTTAAAGAAAAACTAGGCCTGAAATATAGCAATAAAAGGAAAAATGCCATAAATACATAACTTGAACAAGGAAATTTTTGTGTGCCTGTGGGAAGTTCTATGTGATTCAAATACACTTATAAATTGTGATCCTTATAAAGATTATTTCTCTTATTGCTCTTTTTTTCCTATAGTTCCTTGATGTAAAATTCTAGTCTTAGTATTAAGTTTTGTAGTAAGTGGTAAAAGCCCAATTTTTTTTAAAAAAAACAAACAAACTTAGACTGCAAGCCTTTTACAATACTCATCTTTCCCATGATACTATTTTGTAATCAAAAAGTAATTGGCTTCTCTAATATAAGTGACAACAACATGTGCTATTAATTAGAGCTGTTTGTGGTCTGCCCATTTTTGTTTAATAAAATTTCCATTAATAACAAGAGAATGTATGATGGTGTTATTGCATTAAAATTAAGATTAATATGGCTAAAATGAAACTTGTAATTAATGCCACATGTTGCCGTTTAATCAAAACAGGTTTCAAGATCTCATTCTTACGATTATCAATTACACTCCTCTTCTCAACAAGCTAAGATTGATAGATGCCCTCTATATTTAAACAGATCTTATTTGTTGGTAAGTGGCTCTGAGAACCACTGCAAACAACTTAGAATAGGTTTCAAAAGTTTGCAAATACAGCAATGCTGTCTTGACAAGTTTCCTCCTTTTATAATGTTGAACAGAAGCTAATCAGGATAAACTATGTCTTATATTATGCTGCTACTCTGCCCAGAACCTCCAATTAATATAATTACGTCTGCTTTATAATTTTCAGTTTTCAGCTAAAAACCTATGATTAATGTTGGATACAGCTGGCTTACAGTTCAATGAATGGGCAAACTTCTCACAGCAGGTAATCTGCTTTTTATTAGCGTCGTGCCTATAGCCAAAATGTGTTCTTCAGAAAATGTGGTTCTCTATAATATGTGAATTTTCACAATTAGGTATCTTTTGGCTGGAGAATCTTTTGGGCATACTTTACCTTTATTTGTAAGAATATGTAAATAGCTCTCTGCAATGAGTGTCATGGTTCTGATAGATGAGACTGGTAGAAAGAAGAACTCTGAGGCAATTGCTTTCCTCAAAGAACACATTTCTTGGCTATATAGTATCGGCACAAACAAAGGTGAAACCAAGATTGACAGTCGCCCCCCAAGGCTACAAAGTAACAAGTTGAACTTCCCACCCCTGCAATGTGTCATAAATCATAATCCCCAATTAACTACTTTAACTAACAGTAGCTTCTGCCCACCAAAAACTTAGGTAGCTTGACCTTGGTTTCCACAGAACAATTTATTGTTATGTCTAAATTAAAAGAATACATCTCCCCCCTCCCATTACTGTGGCAACCGAAAACAAAGTGAAGATGGCTGCAGTCAAGTTTGTTTGAAGGTTGACAATGAGCATTTGGGGAAAATTTGGAGGGAGTAAGTTAAATTAAATAAGGCAAATATTTAAGTTATTAAGTATCTACAGTAGGTATCTTAACATCAGTTTCGTGTACAGTGGATCTCAGCATGTGATCTGGGGAGGTGGGAGGTGGTCAGACTGTTTCAGGGAGTCTGTGAAATCAAATAAAGAAATAAACAGATAATTTAAAATTCCTCAGTTTTAATTTACATCAGAGTAAATACTGACAGATCTAACTCACATAAACCAAAACTCTTTGTGATCCTCAATTGTTTTTAAGAATGCAAAAAGGTTCTGAGATCAAAATGTTTGAAAACCACTGTGCTAATAGAAAAGAAATGGTTCTGTGTTTCTAACATGGCTTCATTTGTGATATGCTATAGGTTGCTTTAGGAGCATCAGTGGTTTAAAAGAGCTTCTTGTGATGTCGTCATAGGAAAATGAGTGCTTCTTAAGAACTGGTTCACCTTAGTGGGTAAAAATGATGAAACATCTGAAGACTACATAGCAGCAGCTTCATTCTTTTCAAATGACAACAACAGTATAGCTTTTCTGTAGCTATTTTCAAACATCAAATAATTTAATATTAATCATTTCATTAAGCTTTATTGCATCCTTATATTGTATTATTTATTTATGTATTAGCAACTTTAGAACTCTATTGCAGCTGTTTTCTGGCCATCTCTCCATTATATTATATTAGATTAGATTAGATTAGATTAGATATTATATATATTAGATTAGATTAGATTAGATTATTAGATTAGATTAGATTATATATTATTATATTAGATTAGATTATAGATTAGATTATATTAAATGCAATATAATCTAAAATTAATGCAAACAAATGCATGAACAGGAAATAAAATCACAGCAATTCCAGAAATAAAATATGAATTTTATAACCTAGACGCCAGATTTTCCATTATTTTTAGAGTCATAGAAAATGAAAGTTTCCTTTTGGTCCTGGAAAGTTTGGGAAGATGGCTACAGGCAAGGCTTTCAGAAACAAAGATCCATTACTCTCTCTGGTGGCATATGAACATCCAGAGCAAGGGTCTGTAAAAGAAATTTCTACCTTTAAGGGGTACCAGTATCAACATTTGACATCTTGATGACATGCCAAAATTATTATGGTAGATGTGGCCACTCACAGAAATAATACAAGAAAAAATGGTGCTTCCGAGAAATAGTGGAAGTCCCATAACAAATTCCTGAAGCTTCTTAAAGCAGCTGTGTCTTTTCCTAGGATCAAGTAACTATAGCAGGAACCTGAGAAAAGTGACCTTTGGTTTACAAATTTACAAACAGGTGCTTTGAGTTCATTTCTGCACAATCCAAGACTTAGTTTTTGAATAAGAAGCACTTCACAGCACTGTAACTTCTACTCTCCAAAGTACTTTCTAATATCTTCATTTTCTATTTCTTTTTTTCTGTGTGCAAGAGAACCAACTTTCAAACAACAGTACACAAATATTCTCTCTATATTTTCTAAGAATCCTTCTTGGATTTATGTGTGATCGGGTCACTTTTATAAAATACATGTAATGCCAATGGCCAACATTTTGCTTTTTAGTATGACAGTGCCCCAACTAATATGTATACAATTAAATAACATACAAAGAAGGTTTAAAAAAAAGTTAAGTGAGTCTTAGTGAATATAAAGAGAACTGCCATTATACCATCTCTTTGGCACCTCTCCTTTGGCTTAGATGAAGGTTCTTTACAGGAGTATACATCTGGACAAAACTTAGTAAACTTATATCCAGGTTCACTTTAAGCTGCAATCTGAGATGGAGTTTTTCCTGGGCAACAGCTGAAGGTTGTATCACTAAAATTGGAAAGTTATTGTCTAACCAGTGAACCTTAGTATGAAAATAAATCCAACCCTTTTTTCTTCCAAAGACAGACTAAAAGTCCTAGAATCAATTACTGCCATTCTTCAACTGAACTTCTTCTTAATCAGAAGGAAGTTCTCATAGTAAAAAAAGAATGGACAACTCTATAATCTTGTAGCACTTTTTTTTTAGATATCTGTGTAATAATTTCTAATACACAGAATGGTTCTTGAATTTCAGTCCTATTGTATCCATCACATTATTAACACACTGCATTGTCAGAGTTTTGCTCCTTCTAATACAATTTTGTTGTCAAAAGTACCATTTGTTCATGCAGTGATGAAAATTATAGTTAACCTTCAATTATATCTTAATAAAAGTTTATAATGATATGTTTAGGGGCACAGGCAATATCCAAATTGAATTAGATGACAATTATTGTATTGGTGAATTTGAAATGAAATTATTCTGTGGCAATTTTGTCTTGACAGTTATTTCTAAATTTTGATACAACGTGCACATTCTCAACCATTTTATTATATAAAGTATAATGAATAATGGTGGCTTTTTATTTAAAATGTTTTCTTCTCTTCTTCTCCTTGTTATATTAGGAGACATAAACAGGCAATATATGCATGTAATTAAGCTGGAAGTGTGTCTGTGTTGGTTGAAAAACAAAGACCCTGGAGCTTGCCAAGTCAAAATTTCTGGTGCCTGACTCTTAGCCTTGCTGTCATCCCAGCTGGCAATATTTGCATTTCCTTATTCCAGAATATTGTAACGAAGCATGCACATTGGCTGCTGTGTTCAGCATTTCCCTCCAAAGTGGAAATGATGGGGAAGAGTGGACAATTTAGAACATGATGGATAGGACACAGACAGTGACCATGATGCTTGTTTTATGAGAGGGATAAACTTCTAAATCACACTTTCATCTCCATTTTTCTCTCAGATAGAAAATTTGCAGGTCTATCTCCAAAAATACAGATTTGTTCCTTTTACATTTGCTTTCTGCCAGGAATTTTGCATGTTCAATAAAACAGATGGCTTATGTGTTTTTAGACATGTTCAAGTGTGAAGCAGAAGACTTCTTATTTAATTCTTGAAAGCTAACTGTATCCCAGTGTGACACTTGGGTTTCCTCAGATATTCTCTTCAAGTCTAACCCAACTGTTCTTTCTCATTAAGTAAAAAAAAATTGTATGTGTTGCAAAATGGAAATAATCTTTGTTTTGAAGTATGTTCACAGGAAAAAAACAAAGTAGCTTTTATATGCAGTACAGAATTGGGCTCTGGGTGATCTCCCTGGAGGGCACTTTACTTGAATCATACCATTAGAAGTAAAGCAGTGACTTCCTCTCTGAAGGAACTAGTCAAACCAGGAAGCTTCACAGCCTTTGAAGCATTTCACAGCCATTCAAAATGCTTTACAGATTTGGTTACTTTTCTGCTGTTTGTGGAATTGCTGCAGATAATGTAGCTGTTATTTCCATATATGGAGAACATTGGAGGGCAAGGGTGAATTGAGCAGCATGACTACCATAAGCCAGCAAACTGTTTTCTTTTATTATGGTTTGTCACATAGCCCAGGTATTAAGACTAGATTTGACATTTTTGTTCACTATCAAATTCTTCCCAAGGACTTGGGACAGGCAGATGTTGTTGCTTGATGTTGTTGAAAAGATATAGTCACAGGATATGAACTGTTCCAAATAAACTTGACTTTTGCAATTGACTGATGGTGATTTTCTCAAGGTTGGTGTACAAGTGGTGCTCTAGATGGTTCTATACTCATTCTATTTCTATTTACAGTTCTTTGTATTTTGTTATTTTCTCCAGTTCTTTTTCTTCTATTCAGCTGTCTCCAGGTACTGCCACATAAACTATCCAGACTTTTTGTATTTCTTATCAACCTTTGATAAGTCTAGAGTATTATGTGGCAGATGCTTGTCCGTTTGAATTCTAAAGTTTCAGAGCTCTTTAACTTCTTTATTTTTTTATCATTTTGTCTATTTTATGGTCCCATAAGGGTTTGCTTGCAAGCAAATGATATTTCTTGTAGATCACAGGTGTCAAACTCAATCACGTCATGTGAAGTATCATGACATATTGTAACATTTTTTGCTTTTGTGGAGCCAACGTGGACCTGGTCTGCACATGATGCATCCAGCCTGCTGGCCGCCAGTTTGACATCCCTGTTGTAGATAGTCAAATGCACCATTTGTTTCTAATCTGTCATCCCATTGTTTGTGATCAGTCTGTATGATCGTCTTACAGCAGCTAACTTGGTAGACTAGTTCTTCAACACTTTTGCAAAAATGTTTTTTGCTTTTCATTGCTGACTACTTAATTCTGGCTTTGTGTGCATTTTTTCTTAAGATTTTGGTCTTGTAAAGCCCCTCTGCCTCTTTCTTCAATTTTCGTACTTTAAACCATTGCCAGATTTTGTTCTCTGCTTTGCCTGTTACTTTTTTATATACTTTGCTTTGTCATGTTTCTTTTCTATTCTTCATTTGATCTTCCTTTTAGGCCAGTTTGGTCTCTCCATTATTTAGTAAGTCTTCCTGATAATTAGTTCCACTATATTTTCTTCACTATCCTTCAGATATTCTTCCAATGCCTTTTTTTCTTCTTTAGCTATCTATATATTTTCAACATTCCATGCCCAACTATTTTCCTTGGTTATTTGAGATTTTCAATATTGCTGCATGGATAAAGGCATGCTTTTTTGTTTTATTTTTTTTATGGTCTTCCTATACATGATTTTGTTTAAGTCTAGTCCATCATTCAAGCTGTGTATCTAATGACTGGAATTGCCCAGGTGTTAATTGCCTTGATGGAATTTCCTCCATTGAGTTTGGACTTCACTCCCATGATACATTCAGTTCTAACCTTCTTGATTTCAGTGTGCTTGAAGGATGCCCAGGTACTTTCAGTGATCATCTTCATCCAGAATCTTGATGTTATATCTATAGGGCATTTCGATTCCTTAAGTTTTCACAATTTTCCTTCTGTTGAAGGTCAGAATAACACATTTATCCAGTCCAAACTCCATTGCAATCTCTTGACTGTAAATACAGGCAGAGTGGAGCAGCAATTCTATTTCATATCTATACAGCTTCAGATCATCCATGTAAAGGAGGTAGAATTTTGGCAGCTCTTTTTGTTTGATAGCCATGGCTTGACTTGTTCAGTATTGTTGACAGAAGGACCAATCAACGACAAAAAGTAGTGGTGAGAGTGATTCTCCTTGAAAGATTAATCTCTTGATATTAAACTGTCCCATTGACTATCAGTTGTGTCCTCATTATACCACCGATCTTTGCAGAAAACCTCTGATGTTTCTACTAACTTCTATTATTTCTAGGCACTTCATTATCCAATCATGTGGCAGGAAGTTTAATGCTTTCTTTAATCAATCCAAGCTACATTAAAGTTGGTCTTCCTTCTCTTACAGTTTTCCAAAATCATCTTGTCAGTTAGGAACTGATCTTTTCTTTCTCTTCTGTTTGGGCAGCTTCCTTTTTGCTCAAATGGAAAGAACTTGTTATCAACCATGTAGTTTTCAACTACATCAACTACTATCCCAATGAGCAATTTGAAAGTTTTTAGTAAGTAGTAATTGGTCTGTAGTTGTCTGGTGCTACTCCTTTTGTTGAATCTTTCATTATCGGATTTTTCCAAATGTTAAGCTATTTTCAATTTCACCTCCTTCCACTAACTTGTTAAACAGTGTGGCAATGAGTCGGTGTAGACCAATTAATCAGTCTTAGAGGAGATCAACACTGACTGCTCTTTAGAAAGCCAGATCCTGAAGTTGAAACTCAAATACTTTGGCCACCTAATGAGAAGGAAGGACTCACTGGAGAAGAGCTTAATGCTGGGAAAGATTGAGGGCAATAGAAGAAGGGGACAACAGAAATGAGGTGGCTGGATGAAGTCACTGAAGCAGTCAGTGTGTGTTCTATCCCAGCCTATGGCTTTGTTAAAGGCACAAGGACAAAACCCTTTTTGAGAAAATAGACTGGAGACTCAAAAGAAAACAAACCCCTTTTAATATGGGTAACCAACCTGCCAAATAGTCCAGAAACAAAAGCAGCAAACACAATCCAAATTGTCCACACAAAACCATATAAAGCAGAGAAGTAGTCACCGGCAAGACTAACAGAACATGATCCCATGAAATATTTTGCAATGGTTGCCTTCAGCAACCAGCACCGCCCACACCTTCCCTTTTTATAAAGCAGTCGCAAGGTGTTGCCTCTCAGTGCCTTCTCCTCCTCCCCTGGAGTTGTCGTATTGACTGCTGCTGATCTGCTCTCGCTAATTGCCTGCATCTATGAGCATCAATCATTATGTCCATCAGGTGTGAATCCTCCAAGTCTGACTCATTCTCCCCACACAGCTGAGCTTCATCAGGAACATGGCTGGAGGGCCCAGGCTCTTCATCAAACCGTGAGTTTTGTAATTCATCAGAGCCTCCCTCTGATCCTAATTGCCCTTAAAATGCCTCCTCCACCTCCTCCTCAGATTCCCCAGACTCAGCTATTGGGAACACAGGGTGGCACGAAATCACCACACTGTGAGCTTAAATGGATGGTAGAGGACAGGAAGACTTGGAGGAACGTTGTCCATGGGGTTGCGATGGGTCGGATATGACTTCGCAACTAACAATAACAGCAACAAGACCAATCAAATATTTCAACCAAATCAATGCAATTTATCTTCACCTGATGAATGATCAATTCTTGATTTTCCTTGATCTTTTCTTCACCATTACTGCTATTACAAGTCCTATCATTTCAGCTACTTTTTTATTCTTATCTATTTCCTTTATCTTGTTGTTTGGGTTTCCCCATAGCTGTGCCCAGAACTATATTGTTTCTTTTTTGGTAAACAACTTTTATTCCAATAGTTCTTCAGCCAATGCCCATGGTTGCTCAATGAAAAGTCCTGAATCTTCTAGTCCATTTGTTACCAGATATCCAGGCACTAACATGGTCCTTGTTGACCCAGGTGATAACTGATCTGGTATGTGTTTCTGTAAGTTATATCTCACATATTGTTTATGGGAGAGACATTCTTTGTCTGGTTCCCTCTGATGAGACCAGTTTAATATGATTGAACCTTTGGCACAGCTCTCAACTTCCTCAGACCATTATTTTTACCTTTTATACCCTCAGTCTAATAGAGCTCTTTTAATAAACTAATTATTGCATTAGGTTTAATGCATTTTTCCAATTCTCAGCTTCTCAACATTCTATATTTTGTCCTGATTAAATGTTACACTTCTGTGCTAGTCCTGTGAATATAACCAAGAGTTCAACTCAGCTTTCAGTATTGAATATTGAGCTCAAGGCTTACAGGTCCGACACATAAAGCATTGGCTTAAACCTATTTTTGAATTATGTATGGTTAGATCCCTTAGTACTGAATGAATCTGTATCAGGCTAACATTTACAGTACTCCCCAAATATTTATTGTTTTGAAGAATAGGATACTAGGATTAGAAACCAACCACTTCAATATAAGCTTTTTTCTCTTTGACTTGTCAATCCATGTGGCACTGTATCTTACTACAGAATCTACTTTGGCTATCTCTGCTAATTAATTTTCTATCATAAATTAGCAGCAAGAACTGGCAAATTTTGCTATGATGATAGAGTCCTTCCCAGGAGGAACTGTGTTGTGTCTTGCTCAAGCTAGTATCCTAGCAAACTTTGAGATAAGAAGCAATAACTGTACAGTGACTGTATAAGAGCAATCAGTGGTAAAGTTATTTTTAAATTGGACAGAAACATTTTATAGTAGCTTCAGCACAACATAGGTTTTTTTCTTTTTTGCTAGATTAGGAGGCCACTGTGTTCTCTTCTCATTTCTTCTATTGATGTTCTAAAAGAGGTATAGTACAAAAAATATTGTACTGACACCCTTGAAGATATTGAACTGAATCTTGGAAGTTTTAATGTCATGTAAAGGCTCTACAATCTATACTATTTTCAACATATTTTCTCTCCCCCCAACCGGAACCCTATCCCTAACGTACATTCAAAAAATGCAGGCATTTTGATCTTCCTATTATAAGCTATGAGCTATAAGCTATGGTTCAGACATAATCAGTTTACCTTCAGATCTTAAATCCCAAACTCAGAAATGAATCATGACTTCTTTGAATTTTTAAATCAAATCTGATTTGCACAGGCCTATTGGGGAATATCAGTTTTTGATATTAAGCGGTAATAGTAAACCAGTACTTTAAAAATTATGTGTTACATAGAATCCATTTTCTCAATGGGCAAGCTACCCCAATGAAACTTATGAAGGAGTCAAGCTGAAATTGACCTTGGCTACACAAGTTTTTAAATAGTGCTCTTCTTATTCTGACATGTCAAAGAAGAGTCTCAAGGTAGATAAAATCTGTTAGATAGCAATCAAATTTCATGCTAATTGTGGTTTCCTGCCAACTCACGGACAGGTGAATGGAGAACTTCAATTCAGCAGCATTTGGACTCCAGACTTATGGGGGATATATCTAGCCTAGGTTTTGTTTCTTTCCCAATATGTATACCTCACCATTTTAATATGAACTCAGTTAATATGAACTAATTTACAAAAATGGAAAAGCCCAGTAGGAAGTTTGAACTCTGAAATGGAACTACAGTAGTTAATCCTGTCTAGAATTTTTGCTATGCTCTTATCTGCACCCAGACTGTGCTGGACCTTTGATGTGACCCATATCATAACGTACACTGCTTGACAACATTATAAGAGCTGAGTAATCCAATGATGTGCAAATTAGATTTATGAAATTTCATGATATTCTAATTTCATGACTCATCTTTTCAGCTCTGTTTCTTTGCCAATTGATGAAAGTTTGTGAATTTCCCAAAGCAATTGAAATAGAAACTGCTATACTGAATTAAGAGCAAAATTTTGTTTGCTGCTGTCATTGGCACCTTCCTTTTGATTCTTCTATCTTGCCTGGAAAGTGTAGAAATCACAAAACTAGAAAAATTGATCACATAAAATCTGGATTGAATTGCACAAAGAGGTTTTATTCTTTTACTGAAGTACAAAAATATTTCAAGGATTTTTCCCCTCAGCAAAATTATAAATAACATTAAGCTTTAATAAGAAAAAAATGTGTCTTATAAAATGTAGCACTGTTACAGATGTGCAATATAAACTATTTCTGTATGCACGCTATCCACAAATTATTTAAAACATATGTTTATGCAGGATCTGTTTTTTATTTTGAAGTGGACACGTCTTCTTGTAGACAGCTGCACTTTTTGAGAAGCATTTTGCTACATTCAAATGTAGAATATAGATTCTTTAAATATAAAAAACAATTGCATATTTTGGTATAAGTCCAAGATATTAGTGAATTTTTAACAAATGAAGTCAGGAATGCATACAGTATATCATTTCCATGCAAACACATTAGTTCACAGTGAATGAAAAAAGTTTAAATGTGTAAAACTCTGTTTTTCCTCACAGGTTGTGCTATAATCTATATTGCTGTTCCTATAATTGTAACTATTTGGAATATCAGCAAGCAACAATTACTTTAGAGAAGATTTGGACTTGGACTATAGATAACTATAGAATGGCTAGAAACTTAGGGTGGACTAAAGAGTTTTACTTCTGGTTGGTCACAAATATTTAAAAAGAGTTTCTGTTGATAGGCTAGCAAAACAATATTAATTTTAAGCTATTTTTTGGTGAGCCAAATAATCTCAGCTGGTGTAAATATAATTCCTATCAGCCAAAAAAATAAATCCTACAGCAGAGGTCTTCAAATTTGGCCCTTTCATGACTTGTGGACTTCAACTCCCAGAATTCCTCAGCCAGCGTGCCTAGCTGAAGAATTCTGGAAGTTGAAGTCCACAAGTCATAAAAGGGCCAAGTTTGAAGACTCCTGTCCTAGAGGGTAAATTTGATAGGAATAACAGTGAAGCTAAACCATATTATATTGAAAACCCAATATGGTAAAATTGTGCTATCAAAACATTTGATTCATAAAGTCAACAGGTTCAACTCTATTTACTTATTTTATCGGACTTATAGGCTGCTCTAATAAGAAGTCACTGATTAAATATCATGAAGCTAGTGATCTCTTGTTCTCTCTTTGTCCCGGGAGAGAAGAAGGAATCAAATTGCTTATTTGTTTCCTACTTGTGGCTGCAAACATTGGCCTCACTTTTATGAAGCTATCTTCAGTCCGCCATTTTCTCCAGAAGTCTCTGGAGTGTGGAAACCATCTATGAATTCATTAGGTATTACTCAGTTCCAATACATATGATCAAAATATATTGGAAACAAAATCCTTTCCTCAATATCTGAATTAAAATGCTATCCATCCATCCTTGAGCTAGCATAGAACTGGAACAGCATAAAGTATGCTTCATTACTACTGATCCCTATCCCACTTCTTTAGTTCCTGTTCTGGCTTCCTACTTTACATGATGTAGTGATCCTCTGCTCTCTCCTCCCCCCCTGCATTGGCCTGAAGAGAAAAGCAAATGTTTCTTTCCATCTTGACTTGCAGCAATCAGAAAATCATCTCAGTTATTCCATAATATGTTTAGCAACAGATTCTGCAAGAAAAAAAAATCTAGATGTGCCTCCCCTTTCTTTGCAACTTGCCCCAGGTAGCTAGATTAATAGATAGACAGATAAATAAGACACATTTATACACTGCCCATATTTCATTTTTAACCAGTACATTGGGTCTTCATGCCGGAAAACTAACCAAATTAAATAATTATGCAGATTTTCTTATCCAGATATAGAAATCCAAGCTTTACTGCTTGCTCCCCCAGTCGTGATCAGTTCCACCTAGGGCTTGTTTTGACAATGGAATACTAACTGTCAAAATAACTCTGCTGAACTGGAAGTTGCCAATTGGGAGAGCAGTGTGGTAAAGTTATATCTTATACCTGTTCTATCTGAAGTGTCCCATAGTGCTGAATTAAGCCCATCAACTATGAATCATTTGATTGTGCCACCAAGGAAAAGTTACACATGCTGAAACTATTAAGTTTTGCTACTTAAGGATACATATTTATATTATATTTCATATTGAATAGACTATTTCAAAATTGGAACAAGGAAGGAATTAGCCTGAGGATGAAGTACAATGAAATAGAATGATTACAGAACAAAGAGGTAATAAGGCTTTTTTTTTTTTAGTTAGAAGCAAGTAAGGAAAAAAAATCAAAGAAACTATATTGGAATGAAATGAGGCTTTGATACGTAAGTGATTCTAATTTTTCCAGCAGGCAAAAGTTTTTGCTCTGAGGAATAGGAGTTGCAAGATGAAATACAATGGAGTAATCATATAGGAAGATAGAAATGTGAATTTTCTTGTTCAGCTGCACTGCCTTGAGACAACTCCCAAAACAGTGGGAAACTTTAGTGTGTGCTGAAAATTTGCTAAACAACCTAACATCAAATTTGTAGTGGAAAGAAAGAAAACTATTTCAGAATGTAGTATATCTTAGAAGTGTCACTGTACCCAAAGATCATTGTTTTTCTCTCTTCTTGTTTCCCTTCCTTTCTATCTTTCAAATTCCTAAAACATTTGGATCGATCCATTTCATCCAAGTCCTTAGCAGACATGAAGAGTCAAGAATCAATTTCTCAATCAACAACCTTGTACTAAACATTACTGAAAATTAGCAAGTTGGCAGAAAGTTATAATGAATAAACAACTATCAAGTTACTAATTCTGTAACTCAGTAACATGGTGTGGTGGTTAGAATGCAGTATTGCAGGCTACATTTGATGACTGCCACTGCCAGCAGTTTGGCAGTTCGATTTTCAACAGCTCTGTGTTGACTCAGCCGTCCATCCTTCCTAGGTCAGTAAAATGAGGACCAAGATTGTTGGGGGCAATATGCTGAGTCTGTAAACTGCTTAAATAGGCTATAAAGCACTGTGAAGCAGTATATGTTTACGTGCTATTGCTATTACTATTATGGGAAGTTTAGAAAAAAGATGTAGGATCTGTTTTCTCTGTTCCGAATTTAAAATGCTACACAAGAAAATAGAAATATTTAGCAATGTATAGAAAAGGTTACTGATTGGTTGTGTAACAAACTACAGCCTCCTAAAGATAAATTCCTAGCCACAATAGTCAACTTTGTTTCTATCAAGCAGGTGATATAAGACATTACATCTGGATTCTTTTATTAGCAGGGTTCTAGACTGATCAAATCCATATGTATTTATCAGTAAGGTGATGAGTCCTGATTAGAAATGCAATGCAAATATTCCACTTTCTCTTACTCAGGGACTTTCTGGAAAATGGTTAGTAACTTTCCATTATACAATTTCCCATCAAAATCTAGGGCAACAGCAATCATAGTGTTTTTCCTGAAATCTTCCCTTGTCTTTCCCAGTTTGCCAATTTCTCTTAAATAAAAATGAAATTAAAATGGAAATTTTGAGGTACAGTTTTCTGAGAACATCAAGCTGACAAACTGTACTTGCGCAAAGACTCAGTAAGACTGAACTCCTTCCTAACCTAAGACATTTTCCAAACTAGAAAAATAGTAGTAAATTTGTGTAAGTTTCCAACAGCAATTTTGTTAGAAGATCACTTTATATTCAGCAAGAAATCATAACTTCTTGTATTTGCCTTTGTCTACAGTTCTTCTAAAAATAATAAAAATAGTTTAGTAATTGAAAAATGGTGTCACTTTATCAAATATGAAACAATGTCAGTTTTAAGTTGAACCTAGAGAAATAGATCCACATTTATGGATCTCTTTGCTCAAGTTCACATATACAAAGTAGAGGAATGAGTGTTTTATTTTCTCTTTCTTTTATGAAAAAGTATAATAGAAAAATGAATAAAAATCTTTCTCCATTTTCTCTTACTATATGTTATTGCTTTGAACAATTGTTGAACTGCTTGCTTATTTCTGATATAAAATCTAAGCCTCATTTAAGCAATGGTGCACAGCAAAGTATGTAGTGGGTTTTCAGTAGTTCTTATACTCACTTCTCTTGCTGATAATGGAGTATATCTCTATTCCTATTCAGTAAGTGGAAGAGTATATTTGGCCCGCCCATTTTATTCCTTTAGGGGGCTTCATTACTTGAATTACGAATTGGTCATCTCAATAGAATAGAATAGAATAGAATAGAATAGAATAGAATAGAATAGAATAGAATAGAATAGAATAGAATAGAATAGAATAGAATAGAACTCGAAGGGACTTTGAAGGTTTTCTAGGTCACGCCCCCCTGCTCAAGCAGGAGACATTACACCATTTCAAACAAATGGCTGTCCAGTCTCTTCTTAAAAACCTCCAGTGAAGCACCCCACAACTTCTGAAGGAAAGCTCTTCCACTGATTGTTTGTTCTCATTGTTAGAAAGCTTCTCTTTAATTCCAGGTTGCTTTTCTCCTTGATTAGTTCCCATCCATTATTTCTTGTTCTGCCATCTGGTTTTTTTGGAAAATAAGTTGATCTTTGTGGCAGCCCCTCAAATGTCAATGCTGCTAACATTGGGTGTTCTTGCTCTGAGAAAATATGCAGAGCTGTGTGGTATTTTTAGAGTTAACTCAGACAACGCTGGGAGGGGAGGAGAAAGAATGTATGTGGGTAATTATATTAGATAAAAATCCCAGGCACCTTCAAACTGATAGGAGAACGTGATTTATGACAGCAAATCAAGGGCAGGGAACATGCTGGCAAAATATGTGCTCAGGGGAGGAGAATTTAAATCTTAGCATCCCTCATTCATGCCATGCCAACATTTTGTTACATGAATAAAAGACTTTTTAGGATAAACAATGCCTGGAAGTTCTTTGAAGTGTTTCATTAGTCGGAACCTTGATATCGCTATCATGTCATCCCTAGTTTTCTTTTCTCTAGACTAGCCATACCTAAATCCTGCAACCATTCTTCATATGTTTATATTTAATGTTGATTGAATAATAATTCACAGTTTCTCCATTTCCTCCTCTGCAAAGAGGCTTCTGTTTTTCTAATTTGAGGTTTTCTTTCAAATTTCTATTAAATTTTGACCTCATTCACAGCTTCTGTTATGCTTGTTTTTGTTACACGTCTTTCTCTGATGCTGAAGTCCCCCTACTTGCACTAACTTTCCAATTCCATACAAAGAATTACTTCCCAT
Source organism: Crotalus tigris (assembly GCF_016545835.1). Lineage (NCBI taxonomy): Eukaryota > Metazoa > Chordata > Lepidosauria > Squamata > Viperidae > Crotalus > Crotalus tigris. Next base: position 1,760,743 of record NW_024096576.1, read on the forward strand.
TGTGGTCCTCTAGCATTTAACAGAAATGTGAGAAGCCCAGGATGTTATTATTCAGTAAATAAAATAAATTTTAGATGGTTTAGAACAAAAGACAGTTATTCACATACTTGCTATGGCTACCTCATAATGAAATAAGTGTCACAACATTATATACCATCAGGACAATATAGATTAAATTCTCTTCTTTGCAAAAAGAGAACATTCTCTTTTGTCAAATGGAATGACAATATTAGTAAATGAATACTGCAAACATCAGGCTAGTTCTACTTTCTTGAATTCAACATGTCAGATTTGAACTAAATCTTAGCAAGAGTATTCCTTGGCATGTAAATTATCTCTACAAAACTTGTAAATGGCAAGTTTGTACTGCTATAAATGCAAAACAGAGAAGAACTTACATGTGTAGCTCATTAATTTCAGGTTAATTTTTTATATTAAAATGGGATTTTTATTCAGAGCCTCTAGTCATAAAAGAATAAAAAAAAACCACTTCTCTTTAAGATTCCTTGTTTTTTTGTTTTAGTTTTTATGTCCAACATGTGGTCTGCATCATTTACATTGCTAACATTTTGAGTGAAGCTGAGGAAGATCTTGGACAGCTAAGTTCATAATAAAATCTATTCCTAGCTTCTTTCACAATACATATGTCTATGTGTAAACTGGTAGAGAAGAATTAAAAACTTCATTGTGACATATAATCAATATAATTCATGCACAGCATTATAGTCACAGACATTCTGCAGTAGATATTGTTTTATCCATGTACGGAATCACTATCTCCGTTCTCCTCCTTTAATTACACAGCAAGGAATCAAATTTTATTGGCAATTCTACTGTATATTTAGGTTTCAAAGATTATTTTGCATCCAAATGATTGGATGTGAAAGAAACTTCATGCTTACTTATAACTAAACACCAGAGAACAGGACACAATAGCTAAACAAGATGACTCCATTGGGGAAAAAAAGCCGCATAAACTCATATGGTCATGGAAACACAAAAGCTTAAATGAATTACCATGTCTAGATCACCTGCAACCCAACTTAATACTGTTACATGAGGAAGTAAGGATAATAACAGAGAACTGCAGTACTGATTTTTGTGATTCTCACAGACTAGATTTTAGGACACCGTGTGAAGAAAGAATGGAAGGGTATATTAAAAATGGTATAGTGATGTAGGATATTCCAAGGATGTATATTATGTTCAGTGCTATTTAGAAATATTCTGGACTTAAAATTAACAATGAGGTAGCCAAATACAAAGGTAATACTAAAATTATTGAAACAAAAACCTCTGAATACAAAAATGAGCAATAAGGTGGGAAATGAAATTACAATTAACTATACATTAACTATACAATAGGCATTACATTTTTGAAAGTAACAAGCAAAACCAGTCTCCCTGAAAAGAGTTTCAAAGGGCTGATGACAAGATGTCACAGACCTACGTTTTAATCCATTTTTCATCATTTTAATGCTTTGTATATGACTAGATACACACACAAGAAATATACACACAAAATATTTGTGGAGACACATTACAGTGACCTATTAAAACATAATTAAAAGACTGATTTATGAACCAATATCAACTAAATGAAGTAAAATGAACTAATTTTTTGTAGATTTGGGATAGGGAATTTGTTTCATAATTACATTCCAACCATACAGGTATCTGGACTCAATCATATAAAGGATGCTGTAATGTTCCCGATGCAGAAGGATTATAATTTGGTAATATAAAATATATTAAAATGGCCAAGTAACTTTTTAATCAATTACTTTTAATTAAATTGAGAAGTAATAGAAGATATAACTGAGTAAATTCAATAGTTTATTGACCTTTTCCCATTTCCTTTAAGAATATGAAAAAATACTGGAGATAAACATATTATAAAATTAGTTTAAATGTATGCATGTTGTTTATGACTAGGAAGGTACAATCTTCAAAAGAACAGAGAAGATAATTTTATAATACCGTATTTTCCGGTGTATAAGATGACTTTCTAAACCATGAAAATTTTCTCAAAAGTTGGGGGTTATCTTATATGCCCAGTCGTCTTATACGCCGGAAAACACCAATTGCATTAAAAGAGCAAGGATATGTTTACACTGAGGTTTGGAAAGAGATCAAATGTGTAGTCAGTGAATATCCAGGCTGACAGACCACATAGACCCAATGTTGAGAAATGTGATAGTTCCATTATCACATCAACAAGTCAGTAAATAGTGTGGAATGCTTAAGAGTAAATTGTCTTGTGCATATTGATCTCAAAGGAAAGGTGTTTATTGGTGGATTTAGATTCTAATGGTTGGGAATAAAGTACTAAAATACATTTATAATATTTTAGTATTTTATTCCAATCATAGAATCTAAATGTATTAACAGCATGAGAATATAGAATATAGAAATATCCTATCCAGGTCAAGCCATTGATACTTAGAGACCCTACAAAATAAGATGATGATATAAATAATGGTAACACTAGTAGTGTATGCACATACATGATATATATATACATCTACAAAACAAATGGGGTCAAAGAGTTGAGCAAATGACTAATTGCCAAGATGTCTTTAGCAAACAATAGATGTTGGCAGCTGTCAGGGTGAAATAAACAACATTTGTGTAATTGACTTTGCAGAGTGGACTTTATAAGTCCACAAGATAAGGAGAACTGTTTTATTTTGACATACACAATTTTGAGTTTAGTGATGAAATAGCAAATAAAGTAGTGTAATAGGAAGCATCCCAGTTATGTTATCCAGTAAGTTTATTCTGAGGTTAACCTTGCCATTAGAGATAAAGGGGTGATGAATGACCAAGAGCCCAACTAATGGCACTTGTTTCTTTTCCTAGCCAAGACTGTATCTTATGTACTTTATGTATTTACTAAAGAAGGTAAATATGCATGTATTATACTCAGTATTTAATAGACATTTTTTAAAAAAATATTCCATATTCCATAAGAAATGTTGTCTATTAAAGGGTTAATTTGTTGATTATTTTTTTGAATCATTACACACATTTTAGCAGGAAAGGCTAACAAATCAATAAAAAGAGTCCCTCTCTCCTGCCTACAATTTAAAAAGGAAGAGAACACAAAGAGAAAAAGGCTAGATAGGAAAGCAGAAAAAGAAAAGACTATTCAGGCATCATTCTATAGTCTGGCTGAATAGTTGCTAAATGACCATTGGACACAAACAATGGAATTGACTTTTCGGAAGAAGGGGAAGGATATCCTATCCCATTCTCCCTCTGCCACAATCTGGTTTACTGTGAGTATTACAGTTCTGCTACTTGCACACTATGTTCATGGCTTTAATGTCTTCTTTTGTGAGCACTCCAAGAAGGTTTAAGTATGATATAAGAAGTACAGATGGTATAATAAATCTATAAGTATATTCTGCCAGAGAACTAGAAGTTTAAAACACAGAGATAGAGAACTATGAGACAAAAACTGTTTTTTGGAGAGGGGCATTGCATATTGTGGTATTTCCTTCTGAAACCACAGAAGCTTCTTTTTCTATATTTGCAAGGGGTCTTTTAGGTAATTGTAAGATTGGGAATTAACAAAAGCAATCATCCGAATCCTAGAGATGACATAAAGTTGAAAATAAGAACTTTAATGCAAAGTACTTCTCTGTGTTATTAAAGAGAGGTGGCTAGTGAAACAGAATTGTTACATGGATCTTATTAACTCTTCTTCCTAGGCATGCAATATTTTAATTTCTTGTTCTGCTTCTAGGAATTATTAAATTCTCAGAATAGATATGTTAACATTTTTTTTTTTCAGTTCTTGGTGTGCAGCTGAATCAACTGTTGTTCTTTAACACATTTGTGCACCTTACAAAAGCAATGGGAAAATATTCAGTTACTTTTAACTGGAAAAGAATCCAATAGGTTACAGAGCAATTTACCTAAGAAAGAAATTGCTTTGATCATATAATAATACCAGTTATCCATAGAAATTTTGATTTTTATGTTCCTTTCACATTCATTCATGGGTCAATATGATTTTTGAAAGCACATATTCCAAATTATAATTCATATTCACACATGCCTCATACCTACAATATACACTATACATTATAATGTATACTTTCCAGCATTATAAGTTTGTATCTAGTGCTGCAAACATCATTTTTGTTAACCCAACTTTTCCTCATTTCTTACCCATGACCCATAGTGTGATGAACTGAGGATATATATTTTCTCTATTAACACTAAATTATATTGCAAACATTTTGTCTGCAATGGTCTGTGCACTTACTGAAAAAGAAGCAAAATATTTTTGAAAATAAGTATTAAAAATGCTCAGTATATGTAATTTCATTATTATTCTGAGCTCTGACTCATGTATAGCAAAAGTTATAAAATGTAATTTTATCTTCTTTTAGTTTATTATTCAGTGGAAATCTTCAGTAAGATATAGATTCAGAGATCAAAATGATCACTGGATTTTCAGGATGTTCATGACCATTGATAATTTTTGTTTAACAAAATAAAAAGGCAAGTTTAACTTTGTGTGACCAGCTCTGAGAAGAATGAAAATAAGTGTGATGATTTATAATTATAAGCTTTACTAAAATAAATCTTTGCCACCAAGGCAGCTGATGAAACCAAAAAACCCCAAAATCTGTATAACACCAGTCTCCAATAGTTTGTTAAAAAGGCCTGTAGAGTGACAGGGAGAAAAATGTAGCACATAAATAGATCACAAGTTTTCCTTTGCAGTCAATTGAAGAGAAGACATAAAGAATGGGTTTTTTTTTTCTCAAGTTCCTGTTGTGAGTCTCTGTTTTCCATAAGAGCTTGGAATGTTTACAGTTGAGAATATGAACTTGTGTTTCCTTACAACAGAAGACAAATGAAAGCTTAAGAGATTAATAAGCCATTGGATAGTTACTTGTTGATGTTTGGAGTCAGATAGTTAAATACAGTGAATTTCCTTGAACTCAAACTGAGCAAGATGATTTAGTGAACATCTGAAAATACGTGGGGTGAAGCTGAAAAGAAGATTCATGTGCTTTAATCTATCACCAAAGCACTCTCATCTCTTGAGTAAAAATGAGATGTTGTGGTAAATCTGAATCATGGTGCCCTTAAGGCCTTGTCTGCTTTATTCATGTGTGGAGGTCCACTTCAAGAATAGAGAACCAATTCAAAAAAATAATACACCTAGTTATAACTCTGAAGTTATTTTCCTTCATGTTAATTCTTTCATTTAAAAAATAACATTATTAATAAAAACAATGTACAAAAAAGTCTATGGACAAAAACAGTAATAAATCAAAGATTCCTTCTATATTACATCAATACAATCATTCAAATTGTCCTATACAATATTCTTTACAGAAATTATGTTCTCCATAATAGTAGGTAAGCCCAGATTTCTCTTTTTCTTTACTGCATTTTATTTTATGGATGAAATTCAGATTAAAAAAAACAATAATAAAAGTAATCCACATCTCAATATTTTTTTTAAAGAAGAATAAAAACAAAATGTCAAAGTTCCAACTAATGAAACACTTCAAAGAACTTCCAGGCATTTTATCCTAAAAAGTCTTTTTATTCATGTGACAAAATGTCGGCACGGCATGATGAAAGGATGCTAAGATCTGAAATCTCCACACCCCCCCCTAGCAGGTATTTTTGCTAGCATTTCCCCTCCCTTATTTCTCTGTCATGATTTATGTTCTCCAATTAGTTTGAAGGGCAAAGGTTCTCTTCAGTTTACAACTCATACTTTCTTTCTTCTCCCCTCCTAGTGTCTTCTGACTTAACTCTAAAAATACCACACAGCTCTGCATATTTTGTCAGAGCAAGAACATCCAATGTTAGCAGCTTTGACATCTGGCCCCCCTTTAAAAAAAACAGATCTGGAATGTAAACAAAAGCATATGTTAGGGGCTATTTTTCAGTTTGTTGGGGTATTTCGCATGAAACTTTTGATGAGTCTATCAGCTTTCACCTCGCTGGATTTCACCCAGGTGGATTCAGACAATGGGTATCCCTTCCATTGTACTAGGTACTATAATTTACCTTTAAAAATTCTAGAGTCAAGAATACGTTTCACTTCGTAATGGGTCTGTCCCACAACTATGAGGGGCCCGGGTGCCTTCTTAGGGGAAGGTCTTAAAGTGGAGCCCCGATAAGGTTTCAACAAGCTGCAATGGAAGACTGGGTGAATTCTCCCTAAAAGTCTGGGGAGTTTTATTTCTACGGTGACCGGGTTGATAATCCTTACTATGGGGAAACGCCCCAAGAATTTTGGTCCCAATTTCTTGCTGGGCAATTTAAGGCGTAAATATTTAGTTGAAAGATAAACCTTTTCCCCAACTTGGAATGTCCTTTGGGGAGCCCTCTTTTTATCAGCCTGCTTTTTATAGGTTTCAAAAGTCTTTTTAAAGCAGTTTTTGTGTTTTTCCAAACTTCTTCCCACCCCCACACCCATTGGTCAAGTGTCTGGGAAGCAGAGGGCATCTGAGGGTATTCAGGTATTGGGCTTAACTCTTTTCCCGTGGCCACTCTGAAAGGAATGTAGCTGGTGCTGCTGTGCACAGACTTATTGTACACCACCTCCGCGAAAGGGAGGAGGTCAGTCCAGTTCGTCTGTGGTAAGAAATGTAGTAACTAAAATATTGCTCCACCATTTTGTTAGCAGATTCTGCAGCCCCATTAGTGGCTGGAGGAAAAGCAGATGATAGACCTTGAGATGATCCAATTAATTTAAGAAAACTCTTCCAAAATTTCACTTTGACCTGCACCCCTCTGTCCAAAATTATTCACTTAGGGGTGCCATGCAGCCAGTAGATATGTTTCAGGAACAATTTGGTCAGTCGTTGGGCAGATGGGAGTCCTTTGCAGGTGATTAAATGAGCCTGCTTCGAGAACAGGTCTATTACAGTCCAGATGACAGTATTTCCTCTACTTTCAGGTAGGTCTACTATAAAGTCCATAGCTATTTCTTCCCATGATTGAGAAGGGTCTGCCACCAGCTGCAGTAATCCGGGGGTTTTCCCTGGGATTCTTTTCATTGTGGCACACACAGTATGACTTTTTACATAGTTTTCCACATCCCACTTCAGCCCTGGCCACCAAAATTGCTGGCAGGCGAGGTGTAGGGTTTTCAAATATCCAAAGTGTCCAGCCTGTTTTACATCATGGCTGTGTTTGAGAGCATTAACACGGAGCACTTCGGGCAAATATAGTTTCCCCCCTTTGTAAACCAAGCCATCCCTGCATGTTAGGGAGGTTTCATTATCTTTGAACCATTTATCGGTGAGGAGCTCTCGTTTTATTTTCTTTACCCCAGGGTCATCAGGATTGGGGACCCTGCGAGGCATAAGTTGAGCGGCAGTTTTTGGATTGGGGATAATTGCCTCGTTAATCTCCTCCCGTTCACTTTTGTATTGGGGTAACCAGGATAACGCATCAGCTAGGAAGTTTTTTCCTCCTGGTATGTACTTTAGAGTGAAGTTGAAGTGGTTAAAGTACTGTGCCAACTGCACTTGCTTTGGGGACAATTTGCGGGGAGTTTTCAGTGATCCTAGGTTTTTGTGATCTGTCCATACTTCAAATGGCACCTTGGTCCCTTCTAGATAGTGTCGTCAGTTTAATAGCGCCCACCTAATCCCGAAGGCCTCTTTCTCCCAGATTGTCCATCTCTGCTCCCTTTCAGTAAATTTCTTAGAGGTGTAGGCACAGGGTTGCAGGACCCCACTTTTGTTCTTTTGCAGTAATACAGCTACAATTGCCACATCGCTGGCATTGGCTTGAATCACAAAGGGCTCCCCTGGGCAGGGGTGCTTTAGGACCAGTTCAGCAGCAAATAGTCCCTTTAAATTTTCAAAAGCTGTTTGACAGCCCATTGTCCATGCTAGTGGTTGGCCCAGTCATGGCTTCCCTCCTCCTTTGCCTGTTTTGAGTAGTTCTGTAAGGGGTAGGGCAAGCTCTGCAAAAGAGGAGATGAATTGACAATAAAAGTTGGCAAAACCCAGAATGCTCTAGAGCTGTTTGCGAGTTTTTGGGGGCTGACATTGGATTATAGCTTTCACTTTGGCTGGATCTATTTCAATACCCTCATTGGAAATTCTGTAGCCAAGATAATCTAATCGGGTCTGGTGAAATTCACATTTTGACAATTTGGCACAAAGCTTGGCATTCAATAGTTTCTTTAACATTTCTCTCACCAGCTTTATGTGATCAGTCATATTTGTGCTGTATATCAGGATGTCATCAAGATACACCAAAACCCCTTTGTACAAGTGATCATGTAGGACCTCATTAATCAACTGCATGAATACGGCTGGGGCTCCCTGTAGTCCAAATGGCATGACCTTGAATTGATAGCTCCCCATGGGGCAGTTGAAGGCAGTTTTCCACTCGTCTTCCTCCTGTCTGCACTTGAAACACTTAATGGCCTGGGTCTCTCAGCCATTGCACTAGTTGGAGGCTTTCATGGGGTGATTGCTGTTTGGGTAGCTCTGGTTGCTGCTCGGATTCAGGTGGAGGAGGCTTCTTATAATGGGCAAGCTGAACATCTAGCTTCACCACTGCCTGGTACCATTCTTGCAGCTGATCAGGTACTCCTCGATAGATGCAGGCTTGAGAGAGGTGATGGTCTAATCCCTCTATGAAGTGACGGATTAGGGATTGCTCTGACCACCCCTGTATTCGACCTGCTAACTTGCAAAATTTTCTCATGTACTCCAGGGCAGGCCTGCCGGCTTTATTTTGTGAATTTGTTCTCTTGCCTTTAGGTCAAAAGTTGGGTCCTCAAATCTTTCTCTCAGCCCTAGGAGGAAGAGGTGGGTGTCCTCCAATTGGGGGCTTATTCATTGTATAAATTGTTCATCCATTCGGATGCTTCTCCCTCCAGGCTGGATGCTATCACATCGATCATGGCACCTGGGTCTGGGTAGAGATAAGCCCAGGCATTCAAATGAGAGCGTATTTGGTTGAGGAAGAAAATCAGTTTCTCCGGGTCCCCATCAAAAGTTGCTCTGAAAGAGGGTGCAATTATAGCCTGTTGGGATCCCCACTATGGCTGTTGCTGCTGGCCCCATCCTGGTTGCTGGTTCATGCCCAGGGGTTGCACGTTCAGGGGCTGTGGCCATGCCCCTGTTGCTGTAAGTCCCTCAGCGGTTGCTGTACGTTTGGGGGTGGTGACCAATCTCCTTGCTGTGTTCGTCTTCCCACCAACTGCTGATCTCCTGGCTTCTGCACCACCCCAAGCTGTTGTAAGGCCTCTATTAGCTGTGGCAAGCTCAGATGCTGCTGATCATCTACCTGTGGGGGTGCCAATCTGCGCATTGCTGCAGAGGTCTCAGACTGGGATTCCCTCTCTCTTCAGGGCTGGAGTTCCTGGCAGGGGGAACCATGATCTGATCTCCAAGGGAGGGGCTGTAGGCTTCTCTCTGCAGGAATTGATTTCTGCTTTTCACATCTGGGGTTTGAAATTTTTCCAGTGACTCACCCAAAGCTTGAGTAGTAGGCCATTCATTAGCTCTCCACCATTCTGCTTTTGAAGTCTTTGCTCCCACCTGGGAGATCTGCCAGAATTCATCTCCCCACAGCATGTTGTCTGTTGTTTCCTCCTCTGGGTTATCAGCAGCTGCTGGGTCTTCAAGCAAACTCACTTTTTTCGTGATAGATTTTTTCCCCCTGAAACTTTATCAGCTCCTCTCAAGCCTAGAGACAGTGGATGGAGTTCAGAACCCCAGGTCAGTTGAAAAGGATTTGAGATCTTAGCATGATGTCAAGGTTCCGACTAATGAAACACTTCAAAGAACTTCCAGGCATTTTATCCTAAAAAGTCTTTTTATTCATGTGACAAAATGTTGGTATGGCGTGATGAAAAGATGCTAAGATCTGAAATCTCCACCCCCCCCGAGCAGTTATTTTTGCTAGTATTTCCCCTCCCTTATTTTGCTGTCATGATTTACATTCTCCAATTAGTTTGAAGGGCAAAGGTTCTCTTCCATTTACAACTCATACTTTCTTTCTTCTCCCCTCCTAGCGTCTTCTGAGTTAACTCTAAAAATACCCACAGCTCTGCATATTTTGTCAGAGTGAGAACATCCAGTGTTAGCAGTGAAAGACACTCAGTTAGGTGAGCTTCAAACCCATTGAAATATAATTGCTTTCAGTTATTTGAATGGGCAAAACAAGGAAAAATATATTCCATAAAGTGGAACTTACCTCAGAGAAAGCCTCCCATCTTGTCTTAATTTTTATCTGGAAGAGCAGATTCAACTCCAACAAAGAAATCCATTCATTCATTCATTCATTCATTCATTCATTCATTCATTCATTTGTATTGTGACTCTGGATGGTGCACATAGGATTAAACCAAATGAAAACAAAGCATCATAGTAAAATAATAAAACAATGTCAGCTGTGACAAATGTAACTGCAATCATTAAAACAAATCACAACATCACAATAATAGTCTTGAAGGGTCCTTGATGCTCCCTGAGCTTGCTTGTTTTCTTGCAGACATTTCATTACCCAAACCACAGCTACTAGAATATAAACTAACAGCAAACAGCACTCCTTACTAGCACTAATAATGTTACCTAGTTTGGGTAATGAAATGTCTGCAAGAAAACAAGCAAGCTCAGGGAGCACCAAGGACCCCTCATATCAACCCTGAGCTACACATATTCTCCTTTATTAGTACAATAATAGTCTTACCTAACTTCTAGATATTATGCCAGGTCTTAATCATCCAGGTCTTCATCAAAATGCCAGCCAAATCAAAGGCAAAGGAACCTAAGGGGAGATGGTGCTTTAAAGATGTATTTCAGGCTCCATCACTTGGGACTTGGGAATTAGGCCTGGAACCTGCAGACAGCCAATGCATAGGCTTTATTATGGGTATAATTTATTATGCATTGCAGTAGTCTACTTAGGTCATAATCAGAATATTATCCCACACACATACCTTTTTTCTTCATCAAAAATGTCATGAACTGTCATGATCTTAACATGTAATTAAGAGAAAGGATGAAAAACAGGTGCATGGTATTCTCCTTATATAAATACTTCTGATGGCTGTTTCCTTAGAAAGCACAGGTGCTAAATAGACTCACCTCATGCATCCAAAGAGTACTAAAAGAATCCTGAAGAATGCACAAATTGCTTATAACTTTCAGAACATTTATATAGGTCATATTATGTAATTATGAAGAATAACATTTGCATATGTATTAATGAATATATATAGAACATTTCCATGTGAGAAGATCATTCAGTATCTCCTGTCACTTTGATGAATATCGTGCCCTGCATTTTTTTTTCACATCTGCTGAAAGTACAGAGGAGACACATAGATGTAGCAGCAATTTATAATAGGTTATAAACCTAAACCATATTTTTAAATAAATAATTTAAAGTTAAATAAATGCCTATATACCATGTTTCCCCCAAAATAAGACTGGGTTTTATTTTTTATTTTTGCTTCCAAAAGAGGCACCAGGTCTTATTTTCAAGGTATGTCTCACTGACATCCGGCAGCGACAGCCCCACCCAGCCCATCCATTCTTCTGCTGCCGAAAGAGCAGCTGCAGAATGTAGCATTTTGAGTCAGGCCTTTCTGGAAGGCCTATGTAGCCAAGTACTGAGCTATAGATCAGTCCTTGGCTACAGAGGTCTTGCAGAACCGAGCTATGGATTAAATGGATTGAATGCATAGCTCAGTTCTTGGCTGCAGGGGCCTTCTGGAAAGGCCTGTGACTGAGAAATGCAGGCCTGGCTGCAGAAGACACCTCAGAAGAAGTGGGCTGGGGAGGAGAGCCTGGCTGCCAGGTAATTGGGTATGGGGCAAGTGGGACAGCTCCATCCCCCACCCCCACCCTAGCTTTATTTTTAGGCGTGTGCCTTGCCCCAAAACTAGGGCTTATTTTTGAGGTAGGGCTTATTTGAGGCCCACTGCCAAAAATAAAGGTAGGGCTTATTTTCAGGCTTTACTTTCGGGAAAACATGGTATACATGTATATACTTATCAGGTAGTTGGATTCACTGGCTTATATAGTGTCTTTCAAAATTGTGATTTGAATATATATGTTTGGAGGTACAATTTGATATTATATCATTTTTAATTTATTTAAAAATGTATGCCATTCTGAGTGATTTGATGACTAAATATATTTTTAACGTATCAATAAGGATAAAAACTTCATCTCTATTATTTATGTGTAGCTTTAAAGATATATTTATCTTATATTTAAAGGTATACCTTTCTTCTTGTCAATGTCATCATTACTACATAAAGTTGTCACCCTTCACAGATTAAAGAGAAAAAAAGTGAATTTGGTGAAAAGAAAATGATTAGATAAAACACTACTTCTCTTTTTTCCATTCTAAATCTTATTTCCAATACTTTTTCTTTCAGTTTCTTAGTTTTGTTTTGTTTTGTTTTTTAAAAAAATGGGCATTTTGTTGAGATATGATGCTTTGGTAGCAGACTTCTTTTTCAGACATCCACATGCCTACCAACAAGTCAAGATCAAGATATGTTTTTTTAAAAAATATTTAATTTAATTAATTGATGTTTGTTTTTTTCCTTCTTCCTTGATTTGCACATTATACATGGTAATTGCAGCAATGTTGGGCACTATTGGAGCTCAAACCAATATATTTGACTAAATAATCACTGAGAGTTAACTACTGTACTAGTAATTTGCAGAGACATTTTTCATTTGTCTTCACAATACTTTTTAGTATTTATGTTTTCCACTTGACACATGCAGAAACTGAGTCCTAATTGTACCCTAAGAATCTTAATCTTCAAAACTGACAAGCAATAAAGAAAACTTGTCAGCCTTGTCAGAACTGTGATCTGTATTCAGAATATTTTTTTACTTTATTTTGTTTTTCGATGACTAGAACTATGTGATAATTGTTTTTTGATGGTGCTTCTCTTTTTTTTCCAGTGCAGTGGATAAGGTGATTGATTTTTGTGGATGGGTTTTAACATTTCCTAGTTCTTTTTCTAGTAGAAACATTTTACCCATCAGTTTACTGAAACTATCATTCACAACAAAAAGTATGTTGTGCCGCAGTAAGTTATGATCATCACTAACATTGTTTTCCAGGAAGAGTTGTTCTACATTCACTGCTCTGTAACGAAGTGTTCTGGATTGGAGAAAGAGGACATCAGAATTTGGGAAGATGTTAAATATTTTCATTTTCCACATCCTGAGTTTGACAGGGACTATCACACAAGGGATATGAGTTTACTTGTTCTGCGTGGTTTTATAAATTCCCTGTGCTGTGAAAAACATAAGGAATTAATGTAGTTTTACAATGCTTTTGGTTGGGTTTCTATTTGGACACAGTTGAACAATACGCTTTTGAAAATAAAGTACTGTTCTGGATAGGAACAGTCCTTGCCTGGAGCACTTCAGTAGCTTTTGAAAACCAAATGTTGTTCTGAGTAATAGAGGTCCTTAACTGGAAATATCTCTTATGTCCAACCCTCCAAACCCCAGGCCTGCATTATGCCTTCTGGCACCTTGTGGCAAGCACTTTGGGATAGATATACTGGATCCTTCGGCTCTTCTTCCTTGACAACTCCCCTCTTGCGAAAAACCTCATCAACCAAAAATTGGTACATGGAGAGAAGAGAAAGCCAGATGATGTGGATCACAAGTTTGCATTCCAGATGCTTGTTTCACTGGAACAGCCATGATTTGTATACATCTTAAGAGGAAAGAGTAAATGGCAGTAACCAGAATTATGGCAACTGAGATGGCAGCAGCACTGCAAATGACTTCTTACTCCTCTGACTATTGTCATTCCTGCAATAATAATAATAATAATAATAATAATAATAATAATAATAATAATAATAATAATAGTAGTAGTAGTAAAGTTGGAAGGGACCTCGGAGGTCATCTAGTCCAACCCCCTGCTCAGGCTGGAAACCCTATACCATTTCGGACAAATGGCTGTACAAGAAAGACCAAATGAAGAACAGAATAGAGGCATGGGAAGACAAAGCACTACATGGCCAATACATTAAAAAATAGCTGGGAAAGCAGATAATAACAAGACCTGGCAATGGCTAAGAGCAGGAAAATTAAAGAAAGAGACCGAGGGACTAATTCTGGCTGCACAAGACCAAGCCTTAAGGACAAAAGCATATAAAGTCAAAATTGAGAAGACAGCAACAGACAGTAAGTGCCGCCTATGCAAAGAAGCTGAAGAAACAGTGGACCACCTGGTAAGCTGTTGCAAGAAGATTGCACAGACTGACTACAAGCAGCGGCATGACAAACTAGCAACAATGGTGCATTGGAAGATCTGCAAAAAATATCATTTGCCTGTAAGCAAAAACTGGTGGGATCATAAAATAGAGAATGTCATAGAAAATGATAAAATTAAACTGCTCTGGGACTTAGAATTCAAACAGACAAGCACCTGCAACATAACACCCCAGACTTAACAATTATTGATAAGAAAGACAAAAAAGTCTGGATAGTGGACGTGGCAGTGCCTGGAGATAGCAGAATAGAAGAGAAAGAACTGAAGAAGATAACAAAATACAAAGACCTACAAATAGAAATAGACAGACTGTGGCAAAAGCAAGCAAGGTTAGTACCAATAGTCATAGGCTCCTTGGGTGCAATCCCAAAACAACTGGAGCATCACTTGAACACCATTGGCATTGACAAATTCGCTATTAGTCAATTGCAAAAGGCGGCCTTACTAGGAACTGCTTCCATCCTGCAACGATATCTGTAATACCATCAAAAATCCACATCTGCCTATCCCAGGTCCTGGGTAAGGACTCGATAGGTAGACAAAATGCCAAATCCAGCCTGAACATCTGGCTGACTGTGCGATGATCCATAATAGTAAAGTTGGAAGGGACCTTGGAGGTAATCTAGTCCAACCCCCTGCTCAGTTTGGAAACCTTATACCATTTCGGACAAATAGCTGTCCAGTCTCTTCTTAAAAACTTCCAGTGTTGGAGCATTCACGCTTCTGGAGACAGGTTGTTCCACTGGTTAATTCTTCTAACTGTCAGGAAGTTTCTCCTTAGTTCTAGGTTGTTTCTCTCCCATTGCTTCTTGTCCTGCCTTCAGGTGCTTCTTTTCTTAGTTTCCACCCATTGCTTCTTGTCCTGCCTTCAGGTGCTTTGGAAAATAGCTTGACTCCCTCTTCTTTGTGGCAGCCCCTGAGATATTGGAACACTGCTATTATGTCCCCCCTCGTCTTTCTCTTCATTAAACTAGACATACCCAATTCCAGCAGCCGTTCCTTATATGCTTTAGCCTCCAGTCCCCTAATCATCTTTGCTGCTCTTCTCTGTTCTCTTTCTAAAGACTCAACATCTTTTTTACATCTTGGTGACCAAAACTGGATGCAGTATTCCAAGTGTGGCCTTACCAAGGCATTGTAAAGTGGTATTAATATTTCACGTGATCTTGATTCTATCCTTCTGTTAATACAGTCTAGCACTGTGTTGGCCTTTTTGGCAGCTGCAGCACAATGCTGGCTCATATTTAGGTGATTGTCTACTAGGACTCCGAGGTCTCTCTCACAGTTACTACTATTGAGCAAGGTACCTCCTATACTATACCTGTGCATTTGGTTTTTCTTGCCTAAATGTAGAACCTTACTTTTTTCAGCGTTGAATTTCATTTTGTTAGATAGTACCCAAGTCTGTCCAGATCCTTCTGTATCTTAAATAAAAAAGTATTGCCTAGTGTAGAGTATGGCTGGTTGGGAGTTGAAGTCCACATATCTTAACGTTGCCAAATTTGGGAAACATTGGCCCAGGATACCTTTGCTTTGGTTGGGATCATTTCTTTCTATTTTTTTTTCTTCTTTTTTTATTTTTTTTTCATTTTTGCTTTTTTATTATTATTATTTCTATAATTCTATAGTCCACATAATAGCTTTGCTTGATTTTCTCTTCTTGCAATAATATTCTCTTTTGCCAACCTTGAATTAATACAATTCTTTTTTTTATTATTAAAAGTTTTTTGAAATTTTACAGAAGAAAAAAATTCCCCTCCCCAGACCCTCCCAACCCACCCCAACCCTCCCCCAACCTTCCCAGAGCTGAATACAGGCTTAATTAAAACTTAAAGGAAAAAAATTTAAACACATGTAAACCATAAGCAATTAATTACAATAATTAAACAAATTATAAAATACTTTAAGACCAATATATAAAAAACAAAAAAAAATATATCTAGAGTTTTCATTCAATCTCCATAATATCATACTTATATTATATAAAACCTATCCCTCTTTCTTTGTCATCAAACTCAAACATACACATATAAACATTAATTATACCATTAAAACAGAATATTCTTTTAAATACTCCTTAAATTATTAAACTTAAACTTCTTATCTAGAATTTTCATTCAATCTCCATAATCTTCTCTCCCCTTTATAAATTATTCAGAAAAAAACTAAACATTTTCTAATGTCATACTTATATTATTTAAAGTTTATCCATCATTCTTTATAAACACCCTCAAAAACACACATATAAACATTACTTATAACATTAAAATTCCCTTATACATATTTAAAACAAAGTATTCCTTTAAATGCTCCTTAGATAACTAAACATACACTACCTATCTAAAAATTCCCTTATACATATTTAAAACAAAATATTCCTTTAAATGCTCCTTAGATATCTAAACATGCACTACCTATCTAAAATTTTCATTCAGTCTCCATAATATCATACTTATATTATATAAAATCTAATCTATCCCTCTTTCTTTATCATCAAACATAAAAATAAACATATAAACGTTAGTTATACCATTAAAACAAAATACTCTTTTGAATACTCCTTAAATTACTAAACTTAAACTTCTTATCTAAAATTTTCATTCGATCTCCATAATCTTCTCTCCTCTTTACCAATAACCAATTCCATCCACAGTGAACTGTAATCTATCAATATCCTGAAAACAATCTATACATTCTTTATCAATCTCTCTTGTCCAAAAACCTCGAGAGAAGTGCTTGGAAATCTGGCCTTAAAGGTTGCTCCAAAAAGTTTATAGATCTTGCTTCTTCCGCAGACTGAGAAACAAATACTTGTGGGGCTTCCTTAACCTCCTTCTTCTGTTGCTCCTTTTCTTTGCGTTTATGTGTTACACGAGTTATCCTCTGCTCCTTCATCTCAACTTGTTGAGGCCCCTCAGTCTGAAATTTCCCAATTTTCATCAATATAGGCTCTTCAGACTGCAATTCTGCCTTCTTCTCTTCCAAAGCTTTAAACATAATAGGTGGTGATGAACATACCCCCAGGACCAAAGTGTAAAACTCTTTTGCTTTGAAAACAGTATTAAGTCTATAACATGTCCCCAGATAATTCACCACCATTCCAGTCGGGACATCCCATCTGAACAACATTCACCTCTTTTTAAGTTCATCTGCTAAAAAAGCAAACTCCTTTCTTCTTCTTAAAATTTTAGATGGGATCTCCTTTAAAATTATAATGTCTTGTGAAGCAATCTGAAA
This sequence comes from Crotalus tigris, assembly GCF_016545835.1. Taxonomy (NCBI): domain Eukaryota; kingdom Metazoa; phylum Chordata; class Lepidosauria; order Squamata; family Viperidae; genus Crotalus; species Crotalus tigris. Next base: position 1,778,257 of record NW_024096576.1, read on the forward strand.
CCTCTTATTGTAAAAAGCTTGTATAATTTCATTGCGCAGGGATCTTTTCCCAAAATAAATTACCACATCTCTTGGCAGATTTCTTTGCTTTGCCACCACAGAGTTAACTCTAAATGTTTTTTCAATTTCACTAACTATTTCCTCTTTTTCTCTGTCCAGAATCACAGCAAAGTCATTTGCAACCATCTCTCTCAGATCTCCTTGCAGAGACTCTCTCAAGCCTCTAATTCTTAAAGCATATTCCATTTCTCTATATTGAAGCATAAGAATCTCATCTTGAGAATTTTCCATCTCTTTTTCCATGCCTTCAAATTTTCCCTCCAGCAGCTCCACTTTCTCTGCAACCTCTTCTACACGAAAGTTCAACTTTTCAAGAACAGAGGCAAATCCTTTTAAAGCCAAAACTATATCTTGCCTCAGAATCCTATTATTTTCCACTAAGATCTCTTTCACTTCTCTCCTGATTTGAGATATAGCATTTCCCATTATGTCTTGCAAATCCTTTACCGTTAATAGCTGTGCCGAAGAAGAGGGTAAAACTATTGATTTAGATTGTTGCACTGATGATATCACCGAAGAAGAAGCCACCTTAGGAGCTGTGGGAATTACTGGACGCTTTGGAGCCATCTTAGAAAATCTTTACTCCTTCTTTAAAAATACCCAAAAAAAAGAGGGAAGAAAAAAAAAGGTAAGCAAAAAAAAGGGGGAGATTAACTCCAAAAAATCAAAAACTCCTTCAAAAGGAGATCATTATAATAAAAAGAAAAAAGTTGGGATCATTTCATAATGTAGAGGCATATGAGATGGCCTTGAAGACAGGAGGAAGAGTCATCCCTAAGGCAATGAACAGATTAGACGGGCTTCTATCTATCATCTTGGTAGCAGTTTTTCCTCTTGGCCTTCAAGGCCATTCCCTAGGTACTGTATACAAATAAAGTGTGACTTGCAGACATTTAGAAAAATAACAATTATTTTTTGAGAGTGAGAGCAGCTTATCTGTTAGCTCTTCCAATGAATAGAGCATAAATTTACTACCATATTTTGGTGTCTCTCTTTCAGGTATGAGCTATCTATTCTTTCTATTTATTTTTGTTAACATTAGCATTAAATAATTTTGTAAAGGGAATTATTACTTTATAAGGTTGTGAAGGTTTACTCTGCCTTTGTAAAGGTGGAGAAAAAGTATTTTTTTATTATGATAGCTGTGAAAGAGATTTTTAGGGAGAAGATCAAAGTCCTATTATGTTTTTAGTATGGCATTGTAGATAAAATCTATCAGATCCATGTTGAATCATGCTAAATCAATCCCTTAACAAGCTTGCAATATTCACATGTTGAGTTTGTGGGGGTGTCCCTGTGACTGCCTCAGCATAATAATAAGTAACCTAGAAGGATGCATTATGTTGCAGTTAGTGAAGTAGATAATCATTTTTATCTAAATAGATTTATGGAATACATCATGTGATTAATTAAAAAAGTATCAAACTTTTTTCTATTTTGTCTTTTTTTAGCAAAAGAAATTATATTTTATTAAATGAAATTGCAGTTATGGATTCATTCATTCACCTGATAGAAAGCCCACTAAACTCCACCGTCTTTTGTTTTTTGAATAAACTTATAAAGAATGACTTGGGGAAAAAAAAATAAGAACTGTAGCTCCTTCATTCTGGGATAAACTCTATGAAATCTAATATCTTCTGAGATATTTTTCTAAGTGGGTCTTTGACTGAACCCTTGTAATGACACTTAATTGTTTTTTTTCTTCTGTTTTCAGTCAATTGGGCTTATTATTAATATGGAACATAAATGGAGCTGAGCTTGAAGAGTCACTCATTTAAACTCTATTCTCATAATATCAACAGTGCATAGAGCAATCTTTGTTACTCTGGTGGCTTGTAATCATCCGGATCTGATTAATTACAGAGACTGATACAAATCTCTATTTGTGGGACAGATAATGGTCTTGTCTCATGGCTTGCTTCTGAAAAAGAAAAATAACTCCACCAAAACAATAGAAAGGACATCTGTTGAGTCTTCCTGACTATTTACTAAGTAAAATACTGAAGGGGAGTTCAATTAGAAAGGTTATGTGAATGAGAGTCTGCAGGAAAGGTATAATGAACCGTGGGAAGGATTTCTGAAGAAATATCATATAAAATGCAAGGATATTATTTAGAAATTGCAGACTCCCCTAGAAGATGAATTAGTGGTGCCATGAAGCAAATTCTTAGCTTTCTCTCTTCAAGCAACTAGTGCAAATCCTCATATAATACCAATTGACCATCAGCCACTCATTCATTCATCAAAACTGGACAAGGGATCACCTCAATCATTTTACCAATATCTGGTTTCTTCACTGTCACTAATGTTGGCTATTATCCATATGCCCAATCACACTCAGACCATTTTTTTTCTCCTTTGCTATCCTTAGTGAAGCCATATGTTCAGCAGAGGAAAATTTAGAGTAACCCTTTCAACTGTCCAGATCATTTCTAAATTTGATATATCAGCCATGGTTAACAGAATTACAAGTTCTGGTAATGGAAAAAAATCACTATCAATCAGTAATGGTGGATCAATTTAATGGGTCCAGAGGTCTCAGTGCATTTAAACCCTTTATGAACTGTAACCAGGACATTTTTTATAGCAGAAGCTTTTTTGAACTATAGTATACAGATTACTATCTCTCTGATCAGCAAAAATAAAGTTAAGCATGTATCTTATTAAAATATAAGCCAAATATTTCTTTGACTTCATAATATTTTTAGCCTGTTTTAGCCTAGCAAACTGTATGAACTCAGCCACTTTGGTTTGTAATTATGGTTTATAATCCATAGTTCTTTGTGAACCAGGGTATTATAGCTTTTTAATAAGCTGTGATAGGCAAGCTACAGCTCAGTGTGACATGTTAAACCAAAATGCATTTGAGGCAAGCTCCAGCAACTCAAGCATAGACACAGTTGAATAATGGATAGATGAAACTATCAGTTTAGTCTAGTGGTTAATAGGCTAGAAAGTGGGAGACCATGAATTCAAATCCTACCTTAGGTATGAAAACTAGCAGGATGACTAGTTTTGTCACCTAGAGTGACTGGCTCTTGGCTCTAGGTGATCGCAATCCAATCTACATCACAGGTTGTTGTTGAATAGTCTTGCCACCTTGAATTATTTGTAAAACTAATAAAGATGGGACACAAATGACTTTTTTTTAAAAAAATCTATAATGTGCTACCTATCCTATTACCAAGTGCATGTCACTAATCCTTTTGGATTATCACACACATTTTATTTATAATTGATGCTTGTAATTTTTAATTGATGCTTGTAATCTTAATTCTGTGGATAGTGCATGTTGCTGTGGTGTTAAACACATGGATTTACTTAATCCAGGTTATCCAGGACTTTCCTGTCCTTTACTGAATAGGCTAAGATCTAGTTAGAACCTAGAAGGCAGACTGCAGGAGATCCTAGAGTCATAGACTAGACAGCATATTTGAAAATGATTCTGGAAGCAGGCAATAGTAGGACAATTGATACTAATTAAATTTAATATTGAACATTATTACCTACTTTCTATCCTATTTCTTTATTATTTTTCTCACTAAATTGCCTTTAGATAGACAGAAGGACAACAGGTAACATGATTCAAGAACTGATTATTCAACAGGTGCCAAGTGACTACTTTTTCCCCCTTAGGAACAGGATAATTAATCTTACCAATAACTTTACACACAGGAAACCTAAGGAATGCTGTATTGAATACTGAGTCAAAATATTACTTGGATTGTTTTTGCAAAGCTATACTGAAAGTAGATGAGAAGCATATCTGCTGTTTCTATCCTTACTTAACATTCTAATTATTGATTTTAACTATGCCACTTGCTATAAATGAATAAGGAAATAATTTGCCATTTGCTTTCACTTAAGCCATCCAGCAATAAAGATAGAGAGTACAATACCGGCACTGGATAATCAACATGGATATTCAATATTTCAGAGAGGGAAAGAAATTGCACTGGTCAATTTAAGTAGGTAAGATGTATGGTCTGGGCATGTAAAGGACACACTGGGTTCAATTGTACAGGCTTTTTATTTGGGGTAATTTGTGTATTTGGAACAGTGCTGAAAACCACTTGAAATAATTGTGCCAGCGAGGAGTCAATCCAATATTGTTTTTTTACAAGATATTTCAGCATTTGTAATAAGAGTTTTATACATGCTGTACATACTATTTCAAGTTTATTGTAGAGCTAGTACTAATTAAAACTTTTTTAGCCGGGTTACTTATTGTGGGGGATGGAAGAATTAAGAAGACCTAACATTTGAAAAGCGTGTGTTTGTGTGTGTGTGATGTGGTATGGCATAGGTGCACCAGATAAGTAAAGGGGAAAATAATAAGACACAACATAAAAGTGTGGTTGTGAGAAGAAGATGAATGGTTTAAAAATGAGATAAAGTAATGTCATAAAGTACATAAAATGTGATAAATAAATAAAATAAATCCAGAACTTTGAATATGATTCCAAAAAAGGTGCTTTGGAGTATGTTATGGTAGATCCTTTACTGGGATTGCATGTTTACCTTCCATAACTGTTTTGTAATCCTGGGAAAAGACATGGCTGCTTTAAAGAGTTGCAGATGTGTGCTACTATAGAAGTGTATTGAAAACGGAAGCTATAGACTTCTGTAGTCAGATTCTAAACTGGTTGCATTCTTTTATCCTGTAAATTGCCTTGACAGATGTTTGCTTTCTGAAAAGTTGCTTGAAAGTATTTCAATCCTTTATAATACTGCTAATACTACATAGTACAAATAATATTAGTGAGGAACCTACATTGGGAGCTAAGAGGTCAGTTATATCAGTTATCAGTTTCTCATGGCTAAGAGGTCAGTTATATCAACAATCAACATTCAATTAACTCAAAGACTGGAAATCTCAATATAAAAAAATGGTTAACCCATACGAAAGAGAAAAAAAGTGACATGAATTGATTTTTTTACATGGTTGCATGCATGCTTCAGTTAAAAGCAAAGACATTGTCTTTGATATAAGCATTTTAAAATACTTTGAGTTTATTCCTGGCTCATCCATGTGCACCGTACTGGAAAATAGATAAAAAGAACCTTTTTTTTCATATGTTTCTAGTAGAACACTTAGCTGTAGCTATATTAAAAACAGTTATAAAACTATTAATTATGTTTTGGGGCATCTCATTAGAAATCCATGAAATACATATGGCTATGTACCACATATACCAAACTGTGGGACAGAAACAGAGCCTTGAGTTTTGGATGGAAAACAGAAATTGAATTCAAGCAGACATTTCCATTGCTTTTATGCACCAGACAGAATTTCCTGGTAGGAAAACTCTTAAAAATCTATTTTGGGAGGATAAGAAAACTCACCACCAAGTGTCTTTGAAGAGTTTTTTCATATTAAGTACTGTTCTTAATTACTTAGCTTGTAAAAATGGGGTTAGAGAAAGGGTAATATTATATATTTTTCTCTCTGTGTGTGTATATGTGTGTGTTTTAAAAATCCTTTAACTGTTTCTTTGTCTCAACCAGATGAAGGCAGAAATTTGGTGTGGATTCTCTCCCCCACCCCAACAGTAATGAGTCTATTTTGCCACTGGATGATAAATTAGACATTTAATATTCAAAAGAAATGCCTTTCTAAGCACATGCAACCAAGATGTTTTCATCTTAGCTCTGGTTGTCAAAGGTAAAGAACAACTGTAAAATTTACCGTTTGATCTAAAGCTTCTTTAGTGCACATGTAGAGTAATAGATTCCAAAAGGGCTAAGAATTAATCTTTTTCTGATTACTAAGAAGTACAAGAAATTTTTATTTTTCAACATGTCTGCCTCCTGATTTTCAATTTGCTAATGCCAAACTTTGATGCTAGTTTTGCCCATTTCTTTATGGCACTAATCTAAAGCCATACAATTTGAAAAGGTTAAGAAAATAAAATAAAGCAAATTGATAACATTTTTGGCTGGAATGCAAGGATGTTTTAAATTTAGTATTCTAATTATCTCTGCTAGAAAACATTACATAGATTTAAAGATGGATGCTTGTTAAAAAAAGGTAAAGACAAACAAAAGTGTCAACGAGTAAATAAACAAGCAACAATGGTTAATTTATTTAATAAGGCTTCTTCTCAATAAACTTACATAGGATTTCTCATGCCTGACTGGATAAAAGTTAAATATATAAAATATGCCCAGCCAGCCCCCAAATTTAACTCACTTGAGTTTTTAATATTTTCCTTGTTTACAAATATTCACAGGAAGTTTGAAAAGAATATACCATGACAACTTTGTTTGCTCTGCAGATTTGTGGAAAATTAGTTGAAAACTTCTTTTAAGCTTCCCATGGAAACAGTTCATCTTAGGCACAGGCTATTGGCAATTGCTTAGTTATGCTGATTCAGTGCACATGGCATAAGTTTGGTATGAAGGTTTGTGCCAAAGGCTGGGTTGCTCCTCCAAGTGACATACTGAAAGCTAATAATAAAGAGAAGTGGTTGACTACTGAGAGAGAGAGAGAGAGAGAGAGAGAGAGATTGTGACTTCCTTCTTAAGATTGTTCCAACTTATCTACTCTGTCCCATTTCAGTGTGGGACTTATGCTAATTGACAAACTATGGTGAAAGAAAAGATACCCTCACATTTACCTTGTGACTACATGGACACAACTATGCAGGTTTTTGGGAAAAATGTTTTGCTTCAGCATTCTTTTGAGATTTTTTTTAACAGCTCTGAGATTTTATTAAAATAGCCCATTTCCCCCCCCCCCCAAGGCTTCTGGTCTGCCTGACAAAAATGTACCACTGATTTAAGAATCTCATTAACTTTAATGAGTGGGTTCCTTAAAGCAGCAATATCTATTTTTCAGTTCAACAGAAGGCTGCTTTAATGAATAGCAGTAAGGTCCTGGGTTTGTGTGAGGTCAAAAGCAGTAGTCTCCAACCTTCTCGCTTGGCAAACTTGCAATGGAGGAAGTGAGTGAGGATGGTTTTGCGCACTCTGTGCCACTTTCACAAATGCAGCTTTGCATGTGCGTGTGCGTGCCCTCACCCACCACTTCCAAGGGACGGTTTCAAATGGGCTGTGACCTGGCACAGAGTCACATACCAGGGGTTGGGGACCTCTGGTCCAAAGCACTTCTGAATCATTTTCAAAGCACACACAGCCTTAAAAATGACTTATCTGTAAATCATAAAAGACAAGATTTTGTCAAAGTCCTTCATATTAAGGGAGTAGTTTTCTGGATATTTGCTTGCAACAGAAACAATATTTTTATTGACACCACTTTTTTGTTTTCTTTTCAGAAATCTTTAATTTTCAGTCCTTCTCTGCAAAATGATTGTTCTTTCATTTGTGAAGATAAATGAGAAGGTACAATTTGCTGATTATAGTCTGCCCTTTCTAAAGTTTGGAACTACAACTCTTTAACTACAGCAATGACCACCCTGAATAACAACAAACAAATGTTGATATATTATTAAAAATTACAATTGTATGTTACAGAATGTTGGAATAATGTCTGATCAGAAAAAAAAGCACCAAGATTCATAAAAAAGTACTTAATGGAAGTTAGAAGGGACTGTATGCACCAACTGAAGTGCATAAATAGAAATGTTTACTAGGAATGCAGATGGGGAACCAATAAGGTATTTTATGTGGAAGATTTGTATGAAAGATTCATATATGCACATGCCAGCATATGAACAAAATATACATGAACAAAATAATTTTGGTCTTCTGAATTTTTATATTCTTAAAAATAGTCTTGTAATGGAAGAAGCCAATAAATGTTTCAGAGATTAATATTCACTAATCATATTTTATGATTATAGTCTCAGAGAAAGAAAAAGAGAATGCTAAAATTCTAGTGAGTTCCATTGAGCATTAAAAGTATGATTGGCAAACAATGTTTTTCTCAGTAAATCATTTCCAGAAATGGGAAGCTAATTCACATGGCACCATAAAGCAGTCTCACTAGTAACAGTGGGAAAAATGAAATTAATAGATGAAAACAAAGCATAAGTAGTACAAATGGCCAAGTTTTTGAGCAGGATCTGACATGCAAAATATGGCAGTGTAACAGAATGTAGAAATAAATACCTAAGCTACATATTAAAGTCCAGTGATACTTTATACCCAGGATTAGAAAATATAATAGTATATAATATTCAATGTGCTAACATGGACTATTGTTTTAATGATCTTATCCTCTTGTTCTTCATATTCTTATGTACCCTTTAGACAAAATTCTTAGAAAAAGCTTTCTGTGCAGTCTGAATTATTTTCACAGAAGTTGCTGAATAAAGGGATTGTGAAAATGAAAGAGCTAGATAAGTGAATTTTGTAGCCTGTTACATTGTTTATCTAGTCATTTTAATGGATGTTTATTCAGGGGGTGTCAAGGTTATCACATTCTTGGCCTCTGAATGTTGCAAAAATATTTTCAACATGTCAGAATGCATCTGTAGCTTTAGGACATGGCATTTCTTGTCTATAGTATCTTGAACATCATTATGTTGTATCTGACAGGATCATGCTCTTTGTAATTTACACTACTGACTTGTTCACTGGATGAAGAGCTGTTTCCATTTATTCAGCACTTTCTCCCAAGATGCCATCATTGCTTTATTATAGGCTACATTGTATGGGTCCCAGAAAAAATTGGGCAATTTTTTGCCATATTGTTTTTCCCATACTAGAGAACGATAGCATGTGTACCTTTTGAATGGGAATTGGCAGATTTATTTTCCATAACACAAAGCAGATTTCAGTTAGATTTGCTTTTGTTTATTAAAGCAGGCAATTACAGCCAATATTTATTTATAGATAAAAAATATTACTAGTCTTTTCTCTCTCTGTGTGTGCGTGTGCCCATCTACGTGCATGTGCCTGAATCTAAGAACTAAACCTGTGGTTGCTTTTATCTATTTTTTTATGTGTATATTATCCTTATTTGGTTTGGAATAGCTTTGAAGCTCATCAGACAAATGAAAACAACTATGTTTTCCAGGATGATATATAATGAGATTTTTCATATACTTGATATTTCAGGCTAATGGAACTGGGGAAATAGATAATGAAGAGAAAGAAAACAAATGAAATATAAAGACTTCGGGAGTGGACAAACTTTTTTTAAAAGTAACAGGGCAGGAATAAAACTTGGGAATAATTAAAGTAGGTCAGCAAAATAAAAATTAAAGTAGACTAGGAGAACAGTTAAATATATGAAAGGACAGAACTAGGTAGGCTAGTTTAGTATAGGTACCCAGAAACCAGGAGACTATGAGTTCTAGTCCTGCCTTAGGCATGAAAACCAGCTGGGTGACTTTGGACCTGTCACTGTCTCTCAGCCCAACCTCACAAGGTTGTTGTTGTGGGGAAAATAGGAGGCAGGAAGAATATTAGGTATGAGTGCCACCTTGAGTTATTTATAAAGTAATAAAGATAGGATAAAAGTCTAATAAAAATAATAAATAGGAGGGACAAAATAGAGAAGAAGGAAAACAGGAGGGCTAAAGAAAGGAAGAGGAAATAATAACTCTGCAGTCTATGTAACCTAACTTATGTGGCATTATAGGAAACAGATGGTAGTGACAGCAAAAGAAGAAAGTGTAGAGTTTCTTTCAGAATCAGAGGAATGACGAAGCTCTGAATTAGCAAATCAGTAAGTGCAGGGAAATAAACCCGGAAGCTGTGTGGCCTGGAAGAAGATTGGAGATTGATGGGAAATCTGTGGAAGCCATAGTAGCACACATCAAATTGAGAGGTGTCTGAAGCAGCACTGAGGATTGGGAGAAAAAACTATAGCAAGCCAAGGAGGAGAAGAGACTGGACTGGAAGAGAAATAACTTCAAAATGGGGAGAAGGAAGAAGAAGAAAAAAGAATAAAAGGAGAGAAAGTCAAAAAGAACCAAAAGGGAGATTCAGTGAACAAAGGAGAGTTTGAAATAAAAAGCACTGGTAAAGGTAGAAGGGTGGGAAAAGGGCATTTCATCTTCCTCCAAGGCTAGGACCATTTTCCACATAGCTGGAACGGCTATACAAAAACTGAAAGGCAGCCAAAGAATTGGTACTAAAAAAAGCAGGGAATACCTGACCATAGTCACTTATTAATGCTAAGGAGTGTCTACCTAAGAGTGGCTATAGAAGTCAGGTCATAAAGAAAAAGACATAGCCCATAAGCAAGAATAATTTGATGTCAGTTTGACATCAAGCTGATGTCAGTTTGGTGCTGAAGGTTGTGTCAGTTTAATTTTTTATTTCAATAAAACCATTTGAAACATACTTACTTGCATATCCTGTTCAGAATCACAAGATGGTTGTACAATTACTTTACTTGGCATTTCCAGAAAGGACTCAGAATTTAATTTCTTTAGAGTTCCCATTTAGGTGAAGGTATCAATCTGATGCTAATTTTTAGTAAACCAAGAAAACCAATGTGTGCTAGAAAGAATTCCATAGGATTTATGGCATTGACCAGTACATGAACCCAGGAAAGCTTCAATTAAATAGAGGAGCACATGTTCCTATGAATTTATTTCACTAGTGTTGTTAGGATACTCATGTTTTCCACTTGAAGAAATGTTTATTTATTTAGTTTCCTCCAGCCATCAATTTTTGTGAATTTGTAATGTTTCCAGAGCAAACTCAGTGGAAAAAAATTGAAACATTTATAATATAATTTATACGTTTTTATTCTTGGTGAATCCTGACATGTTCCTAATTCTTCTGTGAGCAGCTAAAAATGAGGGGTAAGAACAATCTTCCATGAAGCAATTTTTCTTCCTTCTTTCGAATGTCAAGCACCTAAGAAACATAACAAAACCCAATATTATTGCAGCCACACAGGAAAGACCTTTATCAGGCTTGTTTCCAAGCTTTGAAAGAGAACCCAGTCTAACTCATCCCAAATGACTTCACTGGAAAGCGAAGACATTTTTACTCAGACAAGCACTTAAGCTGCTTTGCAGAAATAAATGTTAATGTCTCCAAATTCCTCTTTACCTTCAACCAAACTTAGAAGCAACATGAAAGGAAATTTGGCTTAAAGAAAAGAATAATAAAAGTGTCTTTATGAATGTGTGAACAAGGCAAGTTACTTGCAAAGTCATGGTCTAGATACAATATCTCTAAACCATGAGTATCAAACTAGAATAATCTATAGAGCTAAGCAAAGTACCACCTTTAAACGTAGTTAGATTTCCTGACGTTTTGCTGAAAACTAGTAATTACTAAGAGTAATTCCACAAGTAAGCCAAATTCAACAGCATCTGACAGCTGCATCTAAATCTTGCATTGCTTTAAACTGTTTACCTTTCCACCTGAGCTGTTAGTGAGATTGCATGCTATGTCATAAATTAACCACAGTTTCTGGACTCATGATTCATTTGCATGGGTGAAAGGTGAGGGCACAATGAATTCCCCTACAGTTAACATAAACATTGACCTGATTGACTGCAAGGATATCTCTCTCTCTCTCTCTCTCTCTCTCTCTCTCTCTCTCCCTCCCTCCCTCCCTCCCTCCCTCCTTTAACATAATCACAGATTTATCATTTCTGCCTTAGATTTGCTCCAGATATTTGATTAAAAAGACCAGACTAATGTTTGCTTCTGTGTCCTTGCTTTAATTTTAACTTTGGACAAGTTAACTAAGCTTACTCTTACGGCTGCTCCTGTTGTTCGCCTGCTTTGGAACAGTCTTTTTTTTTTCTTCTGAGCATGGCAGCAATATCTTATGGCATAATACATCTTCTCATGCAAAGATAATCCACATCTTTCTCTTTGTCCTACTCTTCTAGACATGTTTCCTAAACCACGTCAGATATAATGGGAACAAAAGCAATCACCCAGATTCCAGGAATTGTCAGGTTGACTTGGAAGATTAATAACATTCACCATATGTTTCTTCCATCTGCTAAAAACCAAGCTCCACTTCCTAAATCCATTCATGAAGCTGAAGTATTAGCTGGGTGATATCAGTTACATGGATCATTTACTTGTTGCTATTTATCATGGCTTATTCTTGGCCTGTTTACAACGATGAGGGGTCTAATACTCACACTGAAATATTTAGCATTAATTTATTTCTGGATTCATGACATGATCAGATTTATGTCTTAAATCCTTTTTTATTGCTAGAAAAGAAGAAGACTGACATTGTCAGAAAATGAGGGCCATTTGTTTTAATCTCTAAACCTGATGTTAGAAGTGGATAAGACACAATAAAGTTGACAACCTTATGTCTGAAATGACATAGGGTCTCGTGCTCGAGCAGAGGGTTGATCTTGAAGACCTCTGAGGTCCCTTCCAACTCTATTATTCTATGTTCTACATTACTTTGTGAAGACCTTGTTCAACTTAATTTCTTACCATATTGTACTTATATGAATAAGGGTGTATTCATAAGTAAGGATGGAAAAAACTACCAACAGTTCTGTTGTTCATTTTTCCAAGTGGAAGATAACTCTATCTCATTACTGCATCAGTTTTCTTTTATTTAGTTTTAAGAAAAGTCCATATGAAATAGGTGCATTTTTTGGGTTCCATAAATGTCTACTTGATATATGTACTATATAAGAATGTTATAAGTATTCATATAAAAGTTATAAATTGATAAATATTGCAAACAATTTATCTAATATGCTATTTCTGTTCTTTTTAAGAATAAGTTTTGTGCTCTTTCAGGGCTGCATTAAAATATTTTTTCTAAGTGCAAATAGTGTTTTATGCATTATTTCATGTAATTATAATACAGTCATAGTAAAATGCAAAGAAAGTGAATTAATCTTTATCCTTATTTTCATATAAAATTACAGTTACATTAAACCTCAGATAGAGTTATATTTTTAAACCTGCTCCAGAAAGCCAAAGTCTATGGTTGAAAATTACCATAGCAATATCTATGTGATTTAGAATCTTTCTCTGATACTTCCTTCTGTTACATTATCTGACTTCTAAATAATACCATGCCCCACCAATGGAGCTTTCATCAGATTAGGAAGAAAAGAAGGATGGGACATCAGAAAGCTGATATTGAATGATGAAGTTTTTGTACAATAGGTGGAATTAAATTAGATTTCATTGTATCTGGTACAATCCCTTCAGACTCAGGACACAAAAGATATGGGTTTTATGCTTTTATTTGTAAACTGCCCAGAGTCATTTGGGAAGTGAAATGGGCACTATCTAAATTTGGTTAGTTAGATAGATAGATAGATAGATAGATAGATAGATAGATAGATAGATAGATAGATAGATAGATAGATAAACTTAGAACACTAGTGAAAGAAGATAAATGAATTTGACTGACTGCAGACAACTCTGTTGTTTGAGCCTATATCATAATTCTGAGGATGGCAACTACTTTTTCCACCTTTAAGGGAGAAGGTGGTACTGAAGAAAGTTTGTGTCCTCCTGCCCCTAGAGCAGTGTTTCTCAACCTTGACAATTTTAAGACATGTGGACTTCAACTCCCAGAATTCCACAGCCAGCTGGCTGTGGAATTCTGGGAGTTGAAGTCCACATGTCTTAAAATTATCAAGGTTGAGAAACACTGCTCTAGAGAAAGGCCTTCCCTGTTTCCAACCATAATTCTTTTTCTAAACTTTCTTTTCGGGGAAATATGTTAAGAATGAGTTGAGGTTACAACTGTACAGAAAAAAAGGTAATTCATATACCTTCCAGTCAGCATCAGGCCAAAGCATGGTACAAAATCTATATTTATGAATCAGTTACTGTAAAATAATTTTGTTGTGACCCAGATGGCTGCAGTATTCTTTTAGACTTTCAGTCATGATATTTTTCCATGGAATTACACGTAGTTTATGAATGAGTTGCTTAATCTTCTTAAAATGTTGTTTTCCTCCGATTATTTTTCCTTGCTATTACTTCATTGATATAGAATGGGAAAGATAACTAAACAAAAATGATTTGTTTAGGCATGCAGGTGAAAAAGGATGGAAGTTGGAGGAAGGTGACTGATCTTAGTTAGGGCCAAGAGTAGAGTGCAGACATAGGAAGGAGTCCTTGAAAGCATCCAGCTAAGGAAGGTCTTTAGGCTATTATTTTTATATAAATTGGGACCTATGGGATCTACTTATTGAGATGGGACACTCTCTGAGGTCTCAACCAACTCTTTCTCTATATGTGATTTCCCCAGACTAAGGGCTGGAACTGTGCAGCTAGTTTTCCAAAAAGTGGAGAGAAAAACACATCCTGCTGTCTTTTCAGTGCTGCGTGAGTAAAAATCTCACCCTGTTTCAGTTTCAAAGAACTGCAGCTCCTTTCTTTCATTTTTTGATTTTTTTTCTTTAATGCTAAGTTTAAATTGTTCTGAAGTCCTGTGCATATCCAAGTTGTGATTTTTCCTCACGTTATGTTAATATGCTAAAGTGCATAGTCTAGTTTGTGTTATATTTACTACACATTGTATAAATAAAATCAAACCCAACCTCAAACACAGAACAAATATGGTCTGATGCACCCACAGCCTGATTCCATTTCAAAGCTGTTTTATTACATATCTTTTACTAAAATATGTTTAAAAAAACACAAACACACCATGTATTTTGGTGCTCTTTGAAGCATGCTTGCTCTAAACAATAGTCAAATTCATAGTATGAATTCAGAGAAAAGCATTCATGTGTTTGTCTTAAAACATGGGGCATGATCATTGCAAAATAATTGCTTGGTAGTTTCTCAGTCTGTACCGAAATATGATTTACCCTCATTATTTCCTTATCTCCTCGATAGGGAAAATCAAAACCAAATGTGCTACTGAAGTCTAGATCACAGAAGAAATGTCAGAAGTTAGAGTTCAAACTGCAAATAGGATAGTTTGCCACTGGGATATTTATTAGAACTATGTTGAACTTTAATGACATGTTTCAATTTAACAAAGTTTTAAGCCTTTCATTGAAACATCATACAGTGTTTCCCTCTGATTTTATTCATTTAATTGGTTTTTTCTGCAATAAAATCACCATAAATAACAAAAATATAGTTCTTATTCCTTTCAGTAAATCAGTAAAATATCCATAGCAGTCCAACATTTACAACATTAACACTGTCTCTTCAATTACTATCTCTCTTCAAATGTTCTACAGAAAGGTAATATTGTAAGAGCTTTTCTTTCTTTTTCCCCCAAATACTTTTATTAAAGAGTACAAAAGGAAAAAATAAAAACTAATACTGAATACCAGAGATATAAAAAAATTAAAAATAGATAAATATATAAATAAAAAAGAAAAAAGAAAAAAGGGACGGACAAGTAACTTTTTCCTTTATTCAATAAAGTATAAACAATTTTAGTAACATTTTACCATCTCTTAATACAACATAACTCATCTCTTAATTAAAAACAAAATCCCAAACTGGTCATTTCTCCAAAAAAAAATAAAATAAAAAAAATAAATCCTTCAAGACCTTAACAGACTTCTTTCGTACATCCAGTAAGAAAGTTACCCAAATTGTATAAATGTATACATATCTTTTAAAATACAAAAAAAAATCTTCATTCAATATCTCACCCCATTTACTATAAGCTCATCTCTAAAGCTTCAACTGCCCTTATTAACAAAAGTCCAATAAGGGTTATCAGGAATAAATAACTTAAATACTTACATTCTATTTCCATTTTCAACATTTTCCTCAGTCTATTACTTTGAATAATAAAAGTTAAATCCTAATTTTTTTTAGAAAAAGAAACAATTAAACATTATCAAAAATAACCAAAATCATCCAGTCTAAATCAAAAAATCCGTTAAACATTATCAGAGTTAGCATCCCATTATTTTAATTATAATCAAGTAAACCAATTTTGTATTTTTGTGTTTCTTCCAGAGATCTTTAAGTCCCACAGATGAAGTTCTAACATCTGCTTTCTCACATGGTCTTTATGTCTTCTGTTGAAATTCTTGTCATCTTTACAAAGTCCTAATTTCAGTGAAGTAACTCTAGCAAATCCCTTATATTCCAAAGTCAAAAATAAATAAATAATCTATATTGTTCTACACCTCCTCTTCACGACCTGTTTTCCTTGTTACTTTCTGGGAGGAGGCTTCATGATATCCAAAGCAAGACTTAACTTTGTGAACTCTCAAGCTTCCTCTTTTTGTAATGTATTCAAGATGAACAGTGATTAATATTTATATGTTATCTATATGTAAGTGTGTAGGTTTATACATATCTTGTATAAAGCATGTTTAAATGTATATTATATATGTGTACACTTTTCAGAGCAAGCAACAAAATTTCATTTTTAATGTGTGCCAATATGGACACAGTAAAAATGACAATAAATGCTATCTATCTATCTATCTATCTATCTATCTATCTATCTATCTATCTATCTATCTATCTATCTATTGATTTATTATTTGTATATCTTTTCCAAAATTTAAATCATCAATTTTATTTGTAAATTCAATATTTCCATCTCTTCTTTGTTATTTGTAATTTTTAAAGTTATCTTACAATCCATTTCAGATTTATTTAATGGGGCTTGTTCCTGTTCAATAGGGGTTTTTCATTACATTAAGAGTTAAATAATTTCAAAACCTCTTGGGCCCAAATATTAAACATTTCCTTTAAGGTGGTCATCTGGTGCCCATATTCAACCTTCAAAGTCTTCTTATCAAATCAAAATATAAACAAAAGAATTTTACCTCAAACGATCAACGAGATGAGATTAATGACCTCTGAGGAAATTATTATGGCAATTAAACAAGGGTTGGCAAAGCACCTGGTACAGATGGATTGACAGCAATTTATTATAAAATATTATCTGAAGAGATGATAGTACCATTAAAGGAACTTTTTAATAGTATTTTATTGGGTGCAGAAGTACCTCCATCCTGGAAAAGGGCTTTTATATCGTTGATTCCAAAAGAGGATCAAGATCTTACTCAACCTAAAAATTATAGACCTATATCTCTTTTGAATACAGACTACAAATTTTTTTCTAAAATATTGGCAAATGGATTAATGTCCGTTTTGAAGCAAGTGATTCATACTGATCAATCTGGTTTTATAACTGGAAGATATATGAAAAATAATGTTAGACAAATTGTTAATTTAATTGAGTATTTGGATAAAAATTACCAGATTCCTGCAGCTTTAATCTTTTTAGATGCTGAAAAAGCTTTTGTTCAATTAAATTGGCAATTTTTGCTAAGAGTAATAGAGGAGATGAATTTTGGGGATAAATTTTTGCAAGCCCTTAAGGGCATTTATCAACAACAATCAGCTCAAATTATAATTAACGGAGGGTTAACAGAGGCCTTCCAAATTGAAAAAGGTACAAGACAGGGGTGTCCTTTATCTCCCTTATTGTTTGTTGTAACATTAGAAATTTTATTAATAAAAATTTGTGAGTCAACTATAATAAAGGGAATAATAATAAATAAGAAGGATTATAGGTTGAGAGCTTTTGCTGATGATTTGGTTGTTACTTTATCACAACCGATTCATTTGGTTTTAGATTTATTACAGATTATAACTCAGTATGGGCAAGTCTCTGGCTTTAAGGTTAATAATAATAAGACTAAAATATTATCTAAAATATGACTATTAAGGAAAAGGAAATGCTAGTTAACTTGACAGGTTTTGAAATAGTAAAAAAGGTTAAATATTTGGGAGTGTATATAACAGCTTCTAATGCAAAATTGTATAAAAATAATTATGAGACATTACGCATTAAAGTGAAGAAGGATTTAAATGATTGGAAAAAACTACAATTATCTTTGTTAGGGAGAATTTCAGCTGTTAAAATGAATGTTCTACCAAAATTTCTTTTTTTGTTTCAAATGATACCTATTTTGAAGAAAGATGTTAATTTAGATGAATGGCAGAAGGGTATTAATAAATTTATTTGGGCAGGGAAAAAACCAAGAGTTAAGCTTAAGATTATACAAGATATACGAGAAAGAGGAGCTTAAGATGCCTAATTTGAAATTGTATTATGATGCTGTGGCCTTAACACTGGTTAGTGATTGGATTAATTTAACAAACCAAAATATACTTTCTTTGGAGGGATGGGATTTATTATATAGATGGCATGCATATTTAATTTATAACAAGAAAGTAGATAGGGCTTTTAAATCTCATATTTTAAGAATTGCTTTATTGCGTGTCTGGAAGAAATATTATTATAGATTAAATTATAAAATACCAATTTGGGGGATTCCTGGACACGTGATAGAGGGGATATTGAGAGGTGCAAAGTTGGATAGGATTTCTTATAATGAATTGCTTAAATTGGAAGGGAAGGATTGGCAATTAAAATCGTTAGATGAATTAAGGCAAGAAAATATTGTTTACTCTTGGTTTCAGTATAGGCAATTGTTAGATAGGTGGAGTTTAGACCAAAAGATTGATATTACTTTAAGGGATGAGAATTTGATAAAACAGATTAAAGATCAAAGTCGAGCCCATATAAAGAGAGTTTATAATGTATTAGTGGAATTGGATTTAGAGATGGAATTAGTCAAAGACTGTATGGTAAAATGGGCCATAAATTTTCAAGAGCCGATTTTATTAGATACATGGAAGGCAATTTGGGTTAGGAATGTGAAGTTTACTCAGGCTCAAAATTTAAGAGAAAAGTTTTATAAAATGTTATATAGGTGGCATTTGGATCTCCAAAAATTGTCTTGCATGTATCCCAATTTACAGCCTAAGTGTTGGAGATGTGGTTGCTTGGATGCAACCTATTATCATATTTGGTGGACGTGTAGAAATATAAAAGCTTTTTGGATTAAGATTTGGTGGAACATTCAAAAGGTTTTCAAGAGAAAGATAAAGTTTTCACCAGAATTATTTCAAAGTCAGGGCTTTTTTTCTCATAGAACGCCCAGAACGGAGTTCCAGCACCTTTTTTGGATGGAACCTTGTAGGGTAGGCAAGGCGGGTTGTATGACGTGTGTGAGTTCCCGCACCTTTTTTTTTTTTTTTAGAAAAAAAGCACTGATCAAAGTGATTAAAAATGTGAATTTTGGTTGAACTTCGAACCTATGAAAGGTTGCATTTAATGTCGCTGAGTATGATGGAATTCTGCAAGTCCTAGCTAGCTGATTGCAAGAGTCTGCAGAAAATAACCTTCTGGCATATACTCGTATACACAAACACAAAACTTCAGTTTTTCTGATTTCATATGGGTAATCTCAAGATCTCTCCTTTATCTGGAGTGAATTGTCAGCAGTCTGGATCTAGCATTCAGCTGCTGTTTCAATCATAATAACTTTCGCAATCCATGGAACAACAATTTGCCATTCCTCACTGGAAGTTATAGAATAAGGGAATAATTTCCAGTGAGGAATGGCAAATTGTTGACCATTGTACAGTCAGCCAGATGTTCAGACTGGATTTGACATTTTTGTCTACCTATCGAGTCCTTACCAAGTACCTGGGATAGGCAGATGTGGATGTTTGATAGTGTTACCGATATCGTTGCAGGATGAAAGCTGTTCCCAGTTAAACAGCCTTTTGCAATTGACTGATAGCAAATTTGTCAATGCCAATGGAGTTCAAATGGTGCTCCAATTGTTTTGGGATTGTACCCAAGGCCCCTATTACTATTGATACTACCCTTGCTTGCTTCTGAGCGGCCCTTGGTACTCTCTGAGCTTGCTTGTTTTCTTGCAGAAGTTTCATTACCATAACTAGGTAACATCATCAGTGCTAGTAAGGAGTGCTGTTTGCTTTGGTTTATATTCTGGTGTATTGCCTGTCTGTGTGGGTAGAGGCAGTCTTAGGGATACTTTGGTTAGGCTGTTTACTAATGGCTCTTTGGTAGTTTCTTTTTTTAAAATAAAAGTTTTATTAATTTTTAAAAATTACAGTCTTTAGTGCTTAGTAAACAACATGTTGTCTGGGTTTAAATATTTAACATTAACTTTTTCAATATAAATCTGTTCATTACTACACAATCCAGTATTTTTTCCTGATCCTCCTTTCTTCTCCATATTTTTTCCATTTTCCCTTCATTACACTATTACAATTTTTGGTACATTAATATATACAAAGTTATATATAAGCATCTTCATCATATTTTACTAATATCATACAAATAATAATATCAACTCATCAAAAGATAGTTTATGACCTTTGAAGTTTAACAAATTCTAGATTATTATACTGTATTGAAGGTTTGACAGCCAGTATTAAATGTGTTAGGGATTTGTTTAGAAGTTAATAATAATAATAATAATAATAATAATAATAATAATAATAAAGTTGGAAGGGACCTTGGAGGTCATCTAGTCTAACCCCCTGCTCAGGAAGGAAACTCTATATCATTTCGGACAAATAGCTTTCCAGTCTCTTCTTAAAAACTTCCCGTGTTGGAGCATTCACCACTTTTGGAGGCAGGTTGTTCCATTGGTTAATTGTTCTAACCGTCAGGAAGTTTCTCCTTAGTTCTAGGTTGCTTTTTTCCTTGATTAGTTTCCATCTGTTGCTTCTTCTCTTGCCTTCAGGTGCTTTGGAGAATAGCTTGACTCCCTCTTCTTTGTGGCAATCCCTGAGATATTGGAAGACTGCTATCATGTCACCTCTCGTCCTTAGTCCTAAGATATCCTTAGTCCTAAGATATCCTTAGTCCTTCTTTTCATTAAACTAGACATACCCTATTCCAGGAACCGTTCCTTATATGTTTTAGCCTCCAGTCCCCTAATCATCTTTGTTGCTCTTCTCTGACCTCTTTTTAGAGTCTGAACATCTTTTTTACATTATGGTGATCAAAACTGAATGCAGCATTCCAAGTGTTACCAAGGCATTGTAAAGTAGTATTAACATTTCACATGATCTTGATTTCATGAAAAAATGAATATAGATGAATTAATGAATACATGTTAGGGAAACTGTTTATGATTTTGATTGAAAAATAAATGAATAATATTATTTTACAATCCACATAATACATAATTATGTATCCCAAATTGTAAAGTTAGTATTTGCATTACGGGTGTATAAAATAGATCTGATTCAAAGGTAGCATGATTTGATTTCAATTTATAACCTAAGATTCGAAAGCTGTAGCTTATTTGAACCAATTTCTAGAAAACATTTCACCTTAGGGAAACTATAATGGGAAATATTTCCACTGTATCTTTTGGGGGAGAGACTGTTATTACAGTAAGATGCCAGACATTTTAGAGAACATTAAGCAAAGTCCCAGAAAGATAAACTTCAATTATTTTCCCACAATAATCTTTTGAAGTATTCTCCCTGCACTTCTTTTATCTACCAGTCAAAATAAACAATGTTCAAAAATTCTATGGTGTTTTAAATCCTGAAGGCTACACAATCACAGTTTGACCTCTTTTTTTGCTGGATTGGAAGGCTTGTTGGTATAGCTCATTTAATAAGGTTTGCCTTTTCTTGAGACTGTTGTTTGCCTAACAATTTTGTTTAAACATCTTTAGTAAAGAAAAATAAATTACATAATGTACATATAATACAACAAGCAAAATTCTGTTTCCTGTTACTCTGTGCTATAAAATCTATTTTGTACCCATTCAAACAGCAAATAAATGTATGTATTGATTCTCTTTTTATTCTTTCCACCAAAATAAAGCCTAACAACAACTTTGTGGAGGAGATAAAGTGTGTTGGTTGACTATTCATGACAATATTGGAGTGCTCTTTACAGTTGTTCCCCTTCTTCTTTAGGTTCTCCATGTAGAAAATAGCACTGTGACTATGTCTGCAACT